>NC_060138.1:81866077-82173599 GCF_021461385.2 Schistocerca piceifrons
TCATTTCTACTGACTATTTCGCCAAGGCATTCATAGAGAGATTTTTTTCGGTACGTTCCATAGCTTGGTGATTGGTAGATGGGTACCATGTGAGCATATTTTGCTAATAAACTTATGTTCGAAAAACTTTCGTTTGCGCGTTACCGTGTGTGAAGTGTGGAGGAGGACGGAGGACGTTCACCTACATAGATTCTTTGCATGCCACCGCACGGTGCGTGGCGGGGTGTAGCCTGTATCAATACTTGTCATTTCCTTTCCTGTTTCATTCGCAAATAGAGTGAGGGGAAACCGACTGTCTGTATGCCTCCGCATGAGCCCTAATTCCTCGTACCTTATCTTCGTGGTCCTTAGGTGCAATGTATGTTGGTGGCAGTAGAATCGTTTGGCAGTCACCATCAGATGTCGGTTCTTTAAATTTTCTCAATTGTGTTTCTCGAAAAGAACGTCGCCTTACCTCCAGGTATTCCCATTTGAGATCCCGAAGCATCCCCGTAACATTTACGTGTTGTTCGAACCCGCCGGTAACAAATTTAGCAGCCCGCTTCTCAATCGCTTCGATGTGTTCCTTCAATCCGACCTGGTACGGATCCCAAAAAGTCGAGCACTACTCAAGAATAGGTCGCACCAGCGTCCTATATGCGGGCTCCTTTACATGTGAATCACTCTTTCCTGAAATTCTCCCAAAACCGAAGTCGACCATTCGCCTTCCCTACCACAGTTCTCCTTTGCTCGTTCGACCTCCTATCGCTTTGCAACGTTATGCTCAAATATTTGGAAGACTTGACTGTGTCAAGCTGGACACTAGTAATACTGCATCCGAACATTACTGGTTTGATCTTCCTACTCATTCGCATTAACTTACATTTTTCCACATTAAGGTCTAGCTGCCATTCATCACATCAACTGGAAATTTTTTCGTCCTGTATCTTCCTACAGTCACTCGACTTGGACACCTTACCGTAGACGACGGCATCATCAGCAAGTAACCGCAGACTGCTGGCCACCCTGTCAGTCAAATCAGTAATGTGTATAGGGGACGACAGTGGTCCAATAATACTTCCCTGGGACAATGCTAACGATAACCTTGTCTCTGATGAACACACGCCGTCGAAGACAACACGTTAGGTTCTATTACCTAAGAAGTCTTCAAGCCACTCACGTATCTGTGATCTTATTTCACATGCTCTTACCTTCGCTAACAGACTGCAATGGGGCACCGTGTCAAATGCTTTCCAGAAATCTAGAATTAGGGAATCTGCTTGTTGGCCTCCATCCATAGTTCTCAGAATATCACGTCAGAAAAGGGTACGGAGTAAAGCAGACAGTGTACACTGCTGCCAGAAAGTATCAGTACAGTACACTTACAGAAAGTGCTCAATATGATCGCCACAAGTTCGAAGTATTTTGTGTATCGGCTGATGTCATCTTGCGGAACCGTTGGAAAGATTCCCGGCGTAACACGAATGGTTCCAACTGCTATTTGTATTCGTGCCACAAGATCTTGTGGTTACTCCACGGGTGACTCGTACACGAGGGCTCTCATGTACCACCAGAAATGAAAATCCGATGGTGTCAGGTGCAGTAAACGAGGAGGCCAAGCTATTGGGCCTCCGTGTGAAATCCATGTTACCAAATTGTTATCCAAATGGCGATCATACAGACTGAGCGCCTTCGGTAAGTTAATTAAACTGGTGTTTACTGAAAGTAATGTCCATTGTTTTCTTTACTCCTTGCCTAGCTCGTGTTGTCCAAATCGTCTACAGCTTCTCCAAGTTTCAGAGATGCTAGCACGCAAAACAAGCATTTTCGAACATAAGTTTATTAGCACAATACGCTCACATGGTACTCATGTACCGAGCACCACGCACTGCGTTTTGTGGCGTGACGAATGATTTACTTATTTGTCTCGTATATAAACTGGAAAGGTACTGTAGTTTAATACAATGTTCTTTTTTTCCTACCTTTGACAACTACAGAGTTATTACAAATGATTGAAGCGATTTCACAGCTCTACAATAACTTTATTATTTGAGATATTTTCACAATGCTTTGCACACACATACAAAAACTCAAAAACTCAAAAAGTTTTTTTAGGCATTCACAAATGTTCGATATGTGCCCCTTTAGTGATTCGACAGACATCAAGCCGATAATCAAGTTCGTCCCACACTCGGCGCAGCATGTTTCCATCAATGAGTTCGAAAGCATCGTTGATGCGAGCTCGCAGTTCTGGCACGTTTCTTGGTAGAGGAGGTTTAAACACTGAATCTTTCACATAACCCCACAGAAAGAAATCGCATGGGTTTAAGTCGGGAGAGCGTGGAGGCCATGACATGAATTGCTGATCATGATCTCCACCACGACCGATCCATCGGTTTTCCAATCTCCTGTTTAAGAAATGCCGAACATCATGATGGAAGTGCGGTGGAGCACCATCCTGTTAAAGGATGAAGTCGGCGCGGTCGGTCTCCAGTTGTGGCATGAGCCAATTTTCCAGCATGTCCAGATACACGTGTCCTGTAACGTTTTTTTCGCAGAAGAAAAAGGGGCCATAAACTTTAAACCGTGAGATTGCACAAAACACGTTAACTTTTGGTGAATTGCGAATTCGCTGCACGAATGCGTGAGGATTCTCTATCGCCCAGATTCGCACATTGTGTCTGTTCACTTCACCATTAAGAAAAAATGTTGCTTCATCACTGAAAACAAGTTTCGCACTGAACGCATCCTCTTCCATGAGCTGTTGCAACCGCGCCGAAAATTCAAAGCGTTTGACTTTGTCATCGGGTGTCAGGGCTTGTAGCAATTGTAAACGGTAAGGCTTCTGCTTTAGCCTTTTCCGTAAGATTTTCCAAACCGTCGGCTGTGGTACGTTTAGCTCCCTGCTTGCTTTATTCGTCGACTTCCGCGGGCTACGCGTGAAACTTGCCCGCACGCGTTCAACCGTTTCTTCGCTCATTGCAGGCCGACCCGTTGTTTTCCCCTTACAGAGGCATCCATAAGCTTTAAACTGCGCATACCATCGCCGAAAGGAGTTAGCAGTTGCTGGAACTTTGTTAAACTTCGTCCTGAAGTGTCGTTGCACTGTTATGACTGACTAATGTGAGTGCATTTCAAGCACGACATACGCTTTCTCGGCTCCTGTCGCCATTTTGTCTCATTGCGCTCTCGAACGCTCTGGCGGCAGAAACTTGAAGTGCGGCTTCAGCCGAACAAAACTTTATGAGTTTTTCTACGTATCTGTAGTGTGTCGTGACCATATCTCAATGAATGGAGCTACAGTGAATTTATGAAATCGCTTCAATCATTTGTAATCGCCCTGTAATATACTTTATCGGCTCAGAAAGAAGGTAACAGCCCTAATTCATGCAGTGGCGTGACACCATGGAAACTCTGACGTAGGGACAAAAGGACTCTTCAGCGGTTCAGACACATAGGAAGCTATAGTACAGGTTGCAGCGTGGCAATCTCATTGAAACGTGTGTTACACAGCAGGCGTTGCCTCATTGCTGTGTAGGGTTGTACTGATTTGAAAGGATGGGTTTTAACGTTGCTCTTGCAATGTATGATCGCTCAGTGAAGAAATTTCATCCATAGAAACGCAATGGTGCATCACTTAATCCACCCGATTTCGTTTCACGTAAAAATGCATGTGAGACTTAGATCGGAAATCTGCCTTATGATGCCCTTGTATCCTGCAGCGTCGAGCCACATTTTCATGTGTCTGTTGTGAATAAACAAAGCATGCGATACTGGAGTGGCACGACGCCCCGAGAACTTCACGAGCAGCTGCTACATTCAAAACGTGTGACCGTTTGGCGTTAATTATCCAAAAATTACGTAACTGGCCGATAGTTATTCGAAGAGAACGATAGGGATGGTACAGTCACTTCTGAGCGTTACGTCGAAATGACTAAATAGTTTATTCTTGCCGAACTTGACGAAATGGATGTCTAGTTCCAACAAATTGGCGCCACGACTGACACCGCACGAGTTTCAATGACTGTCCTGTTCGAACACTTTCCCGACCTTCACATCTCTTTGAGGGGTTATCTTCGATGGCCAGCACGGTTGCCAGATTTAGTACCCCACTGCGACTTTTTTTTTTGGACTATATTAAATCCTTGGTGTTCACGGTCCCCTGGTGAGCTGTGGAACAATATTCGTGTTTCTAGTGCCAACACAGAGACCTGCTCGAAAAAGGGGACTAAAACTTCGGATGTCGATTCTCCAAATGCACTGAGAAGAACGGCGGGCACCTTAATGAAATAAAACTTAAAATGTACTTCCATGTACAGCAAAGAGAGTTAAACTGACATCTCCAATCCTTTCTATTTTATGATTTTGTTTAAATAACTAAGGTCCCATGTCGTATCCTACTTGTTCCCAGATTCTCCTTTCAATACTGGTTCTTCAAATTATCTTCCAGCGTGTGCTATTTCAGGTTTCCCAGCATATCCGTTATAGTCTCCCCTGGGTCAAACAAACCATTCGTATTGCCCTTTTTTGTATAACCTTCAACTTCCCCTGTTAGCCCTATTTTGTCATGGGTTACACCAATTGAAAAATCTTCTCGTATGAGTGACACGACTGTTTTATAGGTAGTCTTCACCTTTGCAGTCTGACTGAATTTTGCCAACGTACCACAGGTGGACAGAACTCTGCCACGTGCTTTACCCACAACTGAGCTTATGTGATCATTCCATTTAATGTTCCCACAAATACTTACGCCCAGCTATTTGTATGGGGTGACTCATTCCGGTTGTGACTCATTGCTATTGCAGCCGTAGGATACTACGTTACTGCGTTTTTTGAGGTTTCATATTTCTGAACTTTTAAAACAAATGGCCAACTTTGGACCGCTGTGAAACGCTATAAAGTTCTGGCTGAATATTTGCGCAGTTTTCTTTCAGACTTAACTTCACTGTGAATAATTACATCATCTCAGAAAGACTGAATGTACTATTCATGTTATCTGTCGGGTCGTTAACATGTGAGTGCAACATGAACGACAAGGCTCTCAGCGCACTTCCCTGGTACACACCTGAAGTTACTTCTATTTCTCTCGATGTCTCTCCATCCAAGGTTGGTGTTACGCTGAGTCAAATGCATTTGGAAGTCGTGAGATATTGCGTCCACCTGACAGCCGTGTTCAATGGTTTTCAGAATGTTATGTGAGAAAAGCACGAGTTGTGTGTCTCGCACGACCGATGTTTAGGAATCCATGCTGGGTGGCTATGAGGAGGTCATTTTGTTCGAGATAGGCCGTCGACGGGACGTTGAACGATAATCTTCCTTCCTCCATTCCTTCCACCTTTGCGTCTTCGTTGACTTTCACATCCCGTGGAGGGTGGCTTATTTTCTCAGTGCAGTAGGGGATCTGTCACTGAAACAGGTTTAATCACATACCTTTCAGATTCTTCGTGATTATTTATTATCTAAACTGCAAAACGGCGCGATGTACGAATACGTATACTCAAATGTGTTTTGCATCACAGCGTCAAGAAACCTTACAACTGAAACGATACAAATTGGTAATTTACTGGGTATAATATGCAACTAGTCACTTTTTTTGAAAATTTTGATACAGTTTATTATATGTACCGTCAACTAATTTTCGAGCTACTTCAGACCCGTTATGAGATGGAAGTGTTAAGGAACATTGTCTGGATCATGTGCTGCTAGACGCTGTGGTCGTGGCGTTGGCGAGAATCAAGGAAATTTATTTGCTAGTAATGAAAAGGTGGCTACGTTATGGGTACTAAAACGACACCGTGTCGTAACATCCATCTCCAATACTTTCTGATGATGTACATTTTGTATATCACGCGCACACATACACAGTACTTAGTTGCACTTGGACTTACACTCATTCACAGTAAATTAAAACAACGTAAGTACAGTGAATGTGAATATGACAGATTTCACACTTTTTAGTATCGTGGTCTTTGACTTGAGATGCACTGCATTACAGAATGAATATCTACAAGCACTGGCAATGGATGCAAGTCAACCTGTAAGCTGCAGGTGTGTTCGTACATTTACAATATATTGATTACGTAATTTAAAAAATGAATGAGTTAGTGCCATACGTGATATAGCTTTTCTTTGTGGACCCACCATAGTATAAATAATAAATAGCAAAATTCTTATTTGTAAACAAGCAGAGTGCCATAGTTTTTACTAGCATAAGACAGTGGAAAGTAATGCAGGGGGATGAACGTGTCTCAATGTTGTTCTTTCTGGGGTTTGGTCCCAGAGTGTTTTAGAAATTCAGGAACAAAAAAAATTAGGATGACACAGTTTGTTCATTAACTATTCTTAAAAGTGATTTTACCTTACGAATGTAAATCTAGACATAGCTGCTGTGTCAGTAATATGTATGGCAAGGTTGTCATTGATGTCACCATCAGTGTTCACGATGGTCAACGTCCGATGCAAAGCTTTTTTGATTCGGAAAACATCTACATGTTCTTTGTAGTGGGTTGCAAAGTTTTTACCCGTTTGTCCTATATAGAAGCAAGAACAACATTACGTGAGTTTATATACAGGGTGTCCAAGGAGGAGTGATCAATATTCAGGTTCAAAATGGTTCAAATGGCTCTGAGCACTATGGGATTTAACATCTGAGGTCATCAGTTCCCTAGATTTAGAACTACTTTAACCTAACTAATCTAAGGACATCACACACATCCATGCCCGAGGTAGGATTCGAGCTTTGCCATATATCTGATCCCTTCCGAGGAACATATAACGTGCGAGAGGCGTTCAATAAGTAAAGCAACACATTTTTTTGTCTGAAAGTAGGTTGGCTTTATTCGGGAGTCCAACGCCATATTATACCCCACTCTTTTGGCTACAAAACCCTATTTTTCAACATAATATCCGTTCGATTGGTCAGCCATACACCATTTTACTGGCGCTACGTTTACGTGCGACACGGTTTCCAGAAGACGAAAACCGGATTATGGAAGCTGCTTTTCTCTGTTTTGTTTAGATATTAATGCCCGAAGCGGCTTTGCTAGTCCAGTTAAACATGGCGTCTGGAAATAAGCTTTTCCACTTTTTGATTTAGTCGGCACAACCGCTATTTCTTTTAGATTAATTATCAGAAGCAGACAGCCTCATGCTCAGTGTAATTTATCTACTTGTGATTCACAGTACAAAAGTCAATCCGTCTATATTAGTCGAAATTTTTAAAATAAGTCGTAAGCTGACAGCCGAAGCGCGTTTCAAAAGCGGTTTTGTGTTTACATGGTAGTGAAAATCGATTGTGGAAGTGAAAAACCGGCAGCAAGAAGCGTGTTTCCAGAATCGGTTTTGGAGTGTTTGCATGACCAATCAAAATCGGTGTTGGGAAATCGGTTTACGTAATCCGGTTTTGGGAGCCCATGCAAACATAGTGTGGAAGAACTTCTACGCTCGCGTCGTACCACTCTGCTGGTCGACCTCGCAGCGAACGTCTTGGTGCATCAGTAATCTCCCCAGTAGTGCAGCGAGGTGTCTGATTATGATCCGTCGATCACCTCTATTCAGAGTGTCCGCACGTTCCAACACTTCAGGAATCACAGATGTGTGCGGCCGGCCGCCACATGGGAGATTGGACACGTTTGCGCGACCTTGATGGGATGACGACAGGCACCTTGCCTAACGACTCACCGTGCATTTGTTCGCTAGCCAGAAGCAGTAGACATTTTGCTAGCGCCTATATCTGCGATGATCTGATTTTCCGCCAGAAGTAACTCAATGACCGTATCTGCTTGGAACGCAGCTCCGTTACAGACGTCATTTTGAAGGCTATGTATAGCGCCGCCACCAATCGGAACTTCATGAAAGTATAAGGGCTGAAGAGGGAACGTTCCATGATGGCCCACAACAAATTCCGAATTTTTTAAATCCGAATTGGCTGACAACATTGTGTTTCATTACTTACTGAACGCCCCCTTGTACGAGGGCCGTTTGAAAAGTCTGTGCAGAGTCCGAGAGATGGCACCACCGGCGCATATCGAGGTCATGTTTAGTTAGTAGCACCTTTGGAAAGAACGCACCCCAAGTTTCAGCCATATTGGTCTATTTCTTTGTGTTTGGCATTCGTGTGAATCAAGGAAGTCGAATGATTGTGAAAAAATAGACGAAAAAGAATTTCGTGTAGTGATTAAACATTACTTCCTGAAAGGCAAAACGCCTCAGGAGACTAAAGAAAAGCTTGATAAACATTACGGTGACTCTCCATCCATAACACCGATTCCTACACCTTTTTCCCCTCCGCCGGTGTGCCCCAAGGCTCCGTCCTCTCCCCCCTTCTGTACTTGTTGTACACGGCGGACATGCCGCCGCCGTCACCCCCCGTCCACCTTCTCCAGTTTGCCGATGACACCGCCTTCCTTGCCCTTGCCCCCACCCTGCGACGCTCCCAACACCTTCTCCAATCCCATCTTGACCGGTTCACCGCTTGGTGCAACCAGTGGTTGCTCAAGGTCAATCCTTCCAAAACCCAGGCGATCATTGTAGGCAAAACCACTCCCTCCTTCCGCCTCCTTGATTTCTATCTCACCGTTTATGGCCGTCCCATCGCTCTCACCCCCACCCTTAAGTACCTTGGCGTCACCCTCGACCGTCGCCTCTCCTGGACTCCCCATCTCCAGACAATCCAAGCCAAGGCACGTTCCCGACTCCGTCTCCTCAAGCTCCTTTCCGGCCGAACGTGGGGTCTGGACCCCTCCACCATCCTCCACACCTATAAGTCCCTCATCCGCCCTATCCTCTGTTACGCCCATCCCGCCTGGATCTCCGCCCCCCCTTCCTTTTATAAATCCCTCCAAATCCTTGAACGCCATGCTCTCCGCCTTGCCTATCGCATCCGTCTCCCTTCCCCCACGCGGATCCTGTATGACCTTATCCCCTTCCCCCACCTCCTCCTCTTCCTCGAAAGGATACGAATCCTATACACCTCCCGTAAACTCGATCCTCCTCACCCGCTAGTCTCCCCGATCCTCTCCCACCCCCGCCCGCTGCCACGCCTGTACTCCCACGTCCCACCCGGTCTCCATCTCTCCACCCTCCTTACCCTCTCCCAAGGTGGCTTCCGCCAGCTCCCCCTCCCTGATGATGCCCTCCTCCCCTCCATCTACCCCTCCTACCAACTTTGATCCTCCCACCCTCCTCCTGTGCTTGCTCCTCGGGGCACCCTCCCTCCCTTCTCTCCCTTTTCCCTCCCTCCTCCTTTTCTCGTCCCTCGTCCCCCGGGCCCCCCCCTCCCCTGTCCCTATCCTCCTGTCCCCGTCTCCTAAGCCATGGCATCCTCTTTTCCTCCCCTCTCCCCCTCCTCATCCCTGTTGCCCTCTTGGCAGGTCCCCGGACTCGCACACGCTCAGTGGCCATTCGCGCGCCGGAGATCACCGCCATCAGTGTATCGTGTGTGCCGTCATGTTTAGTGTTCAGTGTTTACCGTCACACTCCATCGTTCACCAGTGCCATCGTCTCCTTCAGTGTTTGTGCGTCGTCTCAACAGTTTGCAGTGTGGCTTATCGTCGAGTGTGAACGGCTCCGTGTTTGTTTCTCTGTGTCTCCTGTTTTATTGCCCACCATTTTGTAACTTTTATGTTTTTCTCCTGTTTTTGCTGATTGTACCTTCTATGGCTGAAGAGCAGCGTAGTATGCTGCTGACAGCCTGCCTGCTGTCCAGGCTTTAAAATAACAATAAAGTAAAAAAAAAAAAAAAAAAAAAATTTACGGTGACTCTGCACCTTCGATTAGAACAGTTTATAAGTGGTTTCAAAATATGAGCACAAGTGACGCTTAACGTTCTGGACGCCCTGTGGATGTTACGACTCCATAAATCACTGATAAAAACCCTGATATGGTGATAGATAACAGAAGAGTTAAGGTGCGTGAGATTGCTAGTACTGTGGGCATCTCGAATGAACGGGTACATAATATTTTGCATAAACATTTGGGCATGAGAAAGCTATCCGCAAGACGCTCACACTTGACCAAAACCGGAATTGTGTGAAGTGTTGCAGGTTTGTTTTCAGCTGTTCAGGAAGAATCTGCAGGACTTTAAGCGTCGTTTCGTCACTGTGGATGAAACATGGATACATTACTATACTCCTGAGACCAAAAAACAATCTAAACAATGGATTACCAAGGGAGAATCTGCACCAAAAAAGGCGAAGACAATTCCAAAGGTTATGGCGACTGTCTTTTGGGACTCGCAAGGGATAATCCTCCTCGACTATCTGGAAAAAAGATAAAACTAGTACAGGCGTATATTATTCATTGTTATTGGACCGTTTGAAAACCGAGCGGCAAGAAAAACGCCGGCGATTGGACCTCAAAAAAGTACTTTCCATCACGAGAATGCACCAGCACCCACCTCAGCAGTTGTGTTTGCAAAATCAATGAAAATAGGATTCCAACTTGTTTCACATCCTCCTGTTCTCCAGAATTGGCTCCCTCGGACTACTATTTGTTCCCCAATTTGAAGATATGGCTGGTGGAGCAAAGATTTTATTCAAACGAGGAGGTGACTGCAGCAACTAATAGCTATTTTGCAGACTTGGACAATTCCTATTATTCGGAAAGAATCAACAAATTAGAACAGCGTTGGACGAAGTGTATAAATGTAAAAGAAGACTATGTCGAAAAAAAAGGTTTACCCCAAACACGAAAGTAGTTTTTATTTTTTCACGGACTTTTCAAACGCATCTCGTACATTTGGTTTTGGTCTAGTGGCACGCGCGTATGGGTCTGACCCACCCAACCACGTAGACATTTTATTCGAGCCCATTCTACCTCGTTGCTTTCAACCTCTTTGTACGGGATATCTCAGCCCGTTGTTCATGGTATGTTGTGAGTGGAGTAGTGCAAAAGATTGGGAATGTGTGAGAGAGAAGCATCGGTTTACTGTGTTTGTGCATGCGCTGACTAAAATACCACACATCTACACTAAAGAAGAATGTGCCGACGTGGCGTGCGTTTACAGCTTCACGATGGTAGCGCTCCTGCTCCTCCCGAAGAATGCTGCCGGCGCTTTCTGACACGTCTAATTCCTGATCGTAGAGTGGACGTGTTGAAATACATACGTTTCAGCTAATATTGTATATAACTGATGTTGTAATGTTTGCTAGCTGTTATACAAGCTTAGATGTGTAAACCTTCCACGAACTCCCCTACTTGTAGTAAACCTCCAGAAATGTCTCATTTTCGCCGGTGAGTCTGTAGAGGATGGTGCAAGAGGAGTACAGTATGATTCGCCGTGCTTTTCTATTCGAGTTTTGCTGAGATTAAGACAACGTGCAACATGTCCCTGGGCTATCACAGTAAGTTGTCGTGCAGGATTCGTTCTACCTGTTTTGCCGAAAACCTCTCGAAATTTATGTCCTTCGTAGAAGCAGTATCAGTGCCGTCGGGTTCTCTATAAAGGGGAATTCTACTTCCTGTGATTCTAAGTCATGAAGCAGGGAACTACATTGTTTGTAACAGCGTTCGAAAGGCATGTCATTATGATGTATTTATTTATTAAACACAATAAACTATTAATATCGACACAATTCATGATACTTAACTGAAAACTAATAATTTCCTGAGAGCATGGTCTAACGACGGAACTAGATTGGAAGACATCCTTGCAGCGACTGATGACTACGGCGCGCAGCCTGTGCCTCGTACTTAACATTCGTGATATTTCGTAGCCGTTCGTACTCGTTAGCTTAGGCATTATTCATTTTGTTATTACGATGATCGATTTCTGGCATTGTAAGACATTATTCATTTATTTATTAAGATCATCGATTTCTGGCATTGTAAGAAAGTCTTGTGACCTATAGACTTCTCTTAATATCTCTATTGGAATAAGCGACTTTTAGTAGCACTTGCTCCGTGGCAGAATGACTTTGCTTTCCCTATGTACGTCGCTGCTGACGTAACGGACGTTCTCACGTCCAGCCACAGCGCATCACACCATCGCCCAGCCGGCCGCTGTGGCCGAGCGGTTCTAGGCGCCTCAGTCCGGAACCGCGCGACTGCTCCTGTCCTAGGTTCGAATCCTGCTTCAGGCATGGATATGTGTGATGTCCTTAGGTTAGTTAGGTTTAAGTAGTTCTAAGTTCTAGGGGACTGATGACCTCAGATGTTAAGTCCCATAGTGCTCAGAGCCATTTCAACCATCGTCACTGGCAATGCCATATGGTCCACCTGCTCCTTCAGCTTCCAACTGTGTGCAATCTGCAGTACCGATTAACTCACTGAATGCTACATGATATCTGCAGACGCGATGTAAAATTATAAAACTGGAAAATAAGGAATTAAAACCTACTTCAACATAAGGGGAATCTTTCAACCTGACCATACATTGAATAGTACAGAAAATGAATGATAATGTAAATTGAATGTGCCCAGTCTCGGAAAGCATTTGGGATGGGAGTTTCTTCTTGCAAAGGATTTTTTTTCTATTTTATCTCTTGGTAGTGGCCGTTCCTGTAAGCCGAATTTTTAATGCCACTCTCCAAACGTCCGGCGTATATATAAACTCAAGACGTGACAACCTTTTGGTTCTTATAGTTCTCCAAATTTCAGTCATTTCCGCTAGCACATGACCAGAGCATCAACTTGCACATGACTCGGGTACTGTCCCTGTAACACCTCCAACTGATAGAGAGTGTGTAGCGGCTTGGAAACTATTTCATGGTGCAGTTAATAAGTTGTATCAAAATTTTAAAAACAAAGCTATCGGGTGAATAATTATACCAAAATATACGGCCGCAAAAAAATCGTTCATCTGGAAAGAAGACGTCGATTTTGGTCAGACGACGGCAGCCATGCTGGTATCTGTGGTCACGTGAACATTCTCACACCGTATACGAAGTTCTGGACCTCCTTGCGGCGCAGACGTTCACCAAGATCGCCGTACTGTAAGGTAGCAGTGGCAGATCCTACAGCTACCGCAGCACAGATAAGAGGGCTTATGAGCCCTGAAGTCCGATTATTAGGAATGGGACTACGGGCACGCATACATCTAGCCGGTCATACATCCAGGCGACAACATCGACGTGCCGTCAGAGGATCATCTACATCTACATCTACATCCATACTCCGCAAGCCACCTGACGGTGTGTGGCGGAGGGTACCCTGAGTACCTCTATCGGTTCTCCTTTCTATTCGTCTCGTATTGTTCGTGGAAAGAAGGATTGTCGGTATGCCTCTGTGTAGGCTTTAATCTCTCTGATTTTATCCTCATGGTCTCTTCGCGAGATATAAGTAGGAGGGAGCAATACACTGCTTGACTCCTCGGTGAAGGTATGTTCTCGAAACTTCAACAAAAGCCCGTACCGAGCTACTGAGCGTCTCTCCTGCAGAGTCTTCCACTGGAGCTTATCTATCATCTCCGTAACGCTTTCGCGATTACTAAATGATCCTGTAACGAAGCGCGCTGCTCTCCGTTGGATCTTCTCTATCTCTTCTATCAACCCTATCTGGTATGGATCCGACACCGTTGAGCAGTATTCGAACAGTGGGCGAACAAGCGTACTGTAACCTACTTCCTTTGTTTTCGGATTGCATTTCCTTAGGATTATTCCAATGAATCTCAGTCTGGAATCTGCTTTACCGACGATCAACTTTATATGATCATTCCATTTTAAATCACTCCTAATGCGTACTCCCAGATAATTCCCGCCAAAATTCGAAATTTTCGTAAACAGGATAGGTGGGTTAGGATGAGGGTTGGTACGCGGTTGGGGACCCATTTGCCGGCTTCGGAAAAAACATCCGGGGTCGGGGTTGGGGTAGTTGATTGATCAATTTAATGGAAGATGGAATGGCGCGTCGTGGCCTTCAGCGATGAAAGCAGATTCTGCCTGCACGCAAATGATGGTCGTCTCCGCGCACGACACAGAACTGGTGAACGCTCTCTGGTCGGGTGCATTCGTCCAGGACACGCTGGACCCATCCCACGCATTGGGGTCTGGGGTGCGATAAGCTACAGCTCTCGTTTACCTATGATGTTTCTGAAGGGGACGCTAACCAGCGCTCGGTACGTACAGTATGTTGTTGATCTAGTTCTTTTGCCATTTTTGCAACAACAAGGTGATGTGCTGTTCTAACAGTACGATGTGTAAGTAGGCTGTTTATGTTTTCTTTATGTAAGTAGGCTGTTTAGGTTTTTTTATTGGTAACGCCACCTCTGTATGAAAATCACTGGCTGTGCTGTGTGCAGTCTGTGGCTGCTTTGCATTGTTGTAATACTCGCCATTGTAGTGTTGGGCAGCGGCAGCTGGATGTGAACAGCGCGTAGCGTTGCGCAGTTGGAGGTGAGCCGCCAGCAATGGTGGATGTGGGGAGAGAGATGGCGGAGTTTTGAAATTTGTCATGAACTGCTATATTTATATATGATGATATCAAGGTAAATACATTGTTCGTTCTCTATTAATATCTTTCATTTGCTAACTATCCCTATCAGTAGTTAGTGCCTTCCATAATTTGAATCTTTTATTTAGCTGGCAGTAGTGGCGCTTGCTGTATTGCAGTAGTTCGAGTAACCAAGATTTATGTGAGGTAAGCGATTTGTGAAACGCATAGGATAATGTTAGTCAGGGCCATTTTTTTTGTAGGGATTTTTGAAAGTCAGATTGCGTTGCGCTAAAAAAAAAATATTGTGTATCAGTTTAAGCACAGTCATGTATAATTGTTCTAAGGGGACGTTTCAGATGTTACATCTACATCTACATCTACATCCATGCTCCGCAAGCCACCTGACGGTGTGTGGCGGAGGGTACCTTGAGTACCTCTATCGGTTCTCCCTTCTATTCCAGTCTCGTATTGTTCGTGGAAAGAAGGATTGTCGGTATGCCTCTGTGTGGGCTCTAATCTCTCTGATTTTATCCTCATGGTCTCTTCGCGAGATATACGTAGGAGGGAGCAATACACTGCTTGACTCCTCGGTGAAGGTATGTTCTCGAAACTTCAACAAAAGCCCGTACCGAGCTACTGAGCGTCTCTCCTGCAGAGTCTTCCACTGGAGTCTATCTATCCACTCTGTAACGCTTTCGCAATTACTAAATGATCCTGTAACGAAGCGCGCTGCTCTCCGTTGGATCTTCTCTATCTCATCTATCAACCCTAACTGGTACGGATCCCACACTGCTGAGCAGTACTCAAGCAGTGGACGAACAAGCGCACTGTAACAAATGTTCTAGCATGCACGATTTTTGAGTTTTTAAAGGTTTTTTTTATTTTTATTTTTCATATTCAGTATTTCGCTTTGTGCTGTTCTTCTGTTTTGATGTTTAATGGTTTGTTTCGATTTGCAGAGGAAGCTGGAAGATCTACAAATCGTCAGTAAATGGTTGGTGTGGTAATCCAGTGGTGTGAAAGAGATCCTCAGTGACTGTTTCCTGTGAAAGATAGTGCAAAGTTTTTGTGTTTAAAACTTACGATAAGAAAAATGGCAACTAGTAAATCTTGCTGTCTAAACCACTCCGACAACTTTTTTTATATGTGTGGGAAATTCACTCCAAAAGCCCAAAGAAAACCAATCGCTGATTTGGTTCAGAAGGCATATAAATTGTAGTCTGAATGCCCTGTTGGTGATCAAGATAAAAATTTTGCACCTCATATTGCCTGCATAGCGTGTACTACAACCTTAACTGAGTGGTTGAAAGGAAAACACCAAGCTATGCCATTCACTGGTCCGATGGTGTGGTGTGAGCCTAATGACCATTATTCAGAGTGTTGCTTCTTTCTTACAAATATTTCAGGACATTCAAGCAAAACTAGACATAAAATAAAGTATCCAAATATATGTTCTGTGCGTCTGCCTGTGCCCCATGATGAGGGGTTGCCTGCTCCTGTCTGTAACTTGAAAGCCACATAACCAGACACCATGTCAAGTGAATCAGAAATTATTGAACAGATAGATATGTACTGCTCTCAATATCATGACACTTCGCCTCAGCTCTGAACAATTTGGTTTACGATCTAAAACTTTCGAAACAGCAAGCTGAACTCTTGAGGTCGAGACTGCAACAACAGAACCTTCTAGCTCCAGGGAGAAAAATTTCCAGTTTCCGAACAATAGGTGCTTCCTTCGCTCAGTATTTCGATATGTAGAACTCAATGTGTGTATGTAGAGATGTCAATGGTATGATGATGCAGCTAGGTGTACAACATAATCCACAGGAGTGGTGACTATTTATTGACTCCAGTAAAACCAGCTTGAAAGCAGTACTACTGAATAATGGCAATGCATTTCCATCGGTACCTTTGGCTTATGCAGTAGACATGAAAGAAATTTATGAAAACATGGTTTTGCTGCTAGAGGCAATCAAATATAAGGATCATGAATGGCACATTTGCTGTGATTTAAAAGTTCTTGCACTCCTTAGAGGTTTACAGGATGGATTCACAAAATACTGCTGCTTTTTGTGTCTTTGGGACAGTTGTGACACTAGGAACCGCTACACAGCCAAGGAATGGCCTGTAAGAAAGTCATATGTTCCTGGGAAAGCAAATGTGAACAATACCCCATTGGTTGAACCCGATAAAATCATTTTGCCTCCCCTTCATATCATGTTCGTCCACACACTGCCTGTGAAATTCGACGCGCTCTGCAGGAGGTGCAGCAACTTCCCTGGCCAGCACGATTTCCGGACTTGTCTCCAGTCGAGCACGTGTGGCATCCCAGGACAGTATTCGCCATCTGTACGATCGACTGGATGCCATAGTCAGCACCTGAATTGCCGACCGGGAAGGCTAAACTACTTAGTAATATGGCGTTTCAGCATGGGTCGATACCTGGTACCTCAGAACCGCTTGTACGATTGATCTGTAAATGTAATCATTTCATGTACTGCATATGCACTGTTGCAGCAATAAAACTGAGTGAATTGGAAACCTATAAAAGGGTGTAATAATTTTTTTAGGCAGTGTAAATCGTCTATTTAAGCCGACGTTGCTGTTCGCCATCCACACACAACTGATATGGTGAAATAAGACAAAATAAGATACTCAGAATAGCAGTAGGCAGATACCTCGGCCGGATATTTCTCTACGTTCACGCTTTTTAAACAAATTCCCCGACCGAAACGGTCGTGGCAGCTCCCAGATAGCGCCTATCGCCAACACGGCCAGTGGAGGGACACGGAGTGGCAGGAAAAACCGGACAGGAAGCGGTGACCCGGCGCCGCCCATATCTGTGACCCGGCGCGCCCCCCTTCTTGTTGCCGCCCATCGTCCCGCGGCGTACACTTCTTGCGATCAGAGCGAGTCGCGGCCGCCCTTATCGTCTTCCGCGCGGCTCTTATCACGGCAGCAGGGGAGGAGGCCTAAGCGGGTCTCATTAATTAGGGAGGGACCCCGTCCAGTTAACCGGCGGCCACTTTTTGTGGCGCGGCGGCCGCCGTACAACCAGGCACAGAGGGGGCCTTCATGTGGCCGCCTCGTCATCCGCCGTAACGGCGCAGATAACAGCCGCGCCGGATATGGGCGCGACCTCCGCCCGCCGCTGTTTCTTTAACAGAGCAACGCGAAGCAGCAGTTTTCTGCCTGCGTCTAACCATACAGTACGGAGAGCCCTCAGAGAGTGCACAACACAGCAAGGTGGACCCATCCTAGTATTCTTTCACCACTCCTTTTTGTTTTGTACGGAGTGGCCGAGCGGTTCTAGGCGCTTCAGTCTGGAACCGCGCGACCGCTACGGTCGCAGGTTCGAATCCTGCCTCGGACATGGATGTGTGTGATGTCCTTAGATTAGTTAGGTTTAAGTAGTTCTAAGTTCTAGGGGACTGATGACCTCAGATGTGAAGTCCCATAGTGGTCAGAGCCCTTTGAACCTTTTTTTTTGGTTTTGTTTCTTATTGTTTTGGGTCATCACTCTTCTGACTGGTTTGGTGCGGTCCTCCACGAATTCCTCTTCTGTGCTAACCTCTTCATCTCAGAGTAGTAGCACTTACAACCTACGTCCTCAATTACTTGCTCCATGTATTCCAATCTCTGCCTTCCTCTGTAACTTTTACCCTCTATATCTCCCTCTAATGTAATGGAAATAATTCCCTGAAGTCCTATCATCCTATCCCTTTTCCTTCTCAGTGTTTTCCGCATATTCCTTTGCTCTCCGATTCCGCGCAGAACCTCCTCATTTCGTATCTTGTCAGTCCACCTATTTCTCAACATTCGCCTGTAGCACCACATAGCAAATGCTCCGCTGCTCTTCTGTTCCTGTTTTCCCACAGTCCATGTTTCACTGCCATGCAATGCTGTGCTCCAGACGTACATTCTGAGGAATTTCTTCCTCAAAATGACGCCTATGTTAGATGCTAGCAGACTTCTCTTCGCCAAGAATACCCTTTTTGCCAGTGTTAGTCTGCTTTTGATGTCTTCCCTGCACCATCCGTCATTGACTATTTTCCTGCCTAGGTAGCAGAATTCCTCAACTTCACCTACTTCGTGACCATCAATGTAATGTTAAGTTTCTCGCAGTTGTCATTTCTTATCTTCTCATTACTTTCGTCTTGCTTCGATTTTCTCTCAATCCATTTTCTGTATTCACTAGATTGTTCATTCCATTCAGCTCATCATGTAATTCTTCACTTCCACTCAGGATACCAAAGTCATCAGCGAATTGTATCATTGATATCCTTTCACCTCGAGTTTTAATTCCACTCCTGAACCTTTTTTTGTTTCCGTCATTGTTTCTTCGATGTACAGATTGAATATTAGCGGCGAAAGACTATATCCCTGTGTTACACTCTTTTTAATCCGAGCATTTAGTTCTTGGTTGTCCACTCTTGTTATTCCGTATTGGCTTTTGTCCATTTGTATATTACCCGTCTCTCCCTATAGCTTACTGTTACCACTCCCTACGTCAATCAAATTTATGTTTATTCGACCTCGTTCTATTACAGGTAATACGAGTAGATACTTTCTCATTCAAGAAGGGATTCATAAAATTTTGCACGGTCGAGTCACGTTAATGTGACCACCGCCTACGTCGACGTCAACGTACATTGAGGTGAACGAAGTCATGGGACATGCACATGAACATGCACATACACAGATGGCGGTAGTGTCGCCCACACAGGGTATGAAAGGACAACGCGTTGGCGGAGCTGTCATTTGTATCCAGGTGATATATGTGGAAGGATGGTCGCACACTCTGAACGCGGAGTAATAGTTTGGGCTAAATGCATGGGACATTACATTTCGGAAATCGTTAGAGGATTCAATATTCCGGGATCTACAGTGTCAAGAGCGTGCCAAGAATACCGTATTTCAGGAATTGCCTCTCACAGAGGACAACGCAGGGGCCAACGACATTTACTTAACGACCGGGAGCAGCGGTGTTTGCGTAGAATTGTCAGTGCTAACAGACAAGCAACACTGCGTGAAATAACCGCAGAAATCGATGTGGGACGTATTACGAACGTATCCGTTAGGATAGCGTGGCGAAATTTAGCGTTAATGGGTTATGGCAGCAGACGACCGACGCGGGTGCGTTTGCTGACAGTACGAAGACGCCTGCAGCGCCTCTCTTGGGATCGCGATCGTATCGGTTGGATCCTAGACAAATGGAAAAGGTTGGCGTCTTTAGATGAGTCCCGATTTCATTTGGTAAGAGCTGATGGCAGGCGTCGAGTGTAGCGCAAACGACACGTAGCAATGAACTTCACGTTCCCAAAGACGAAATTTTTATGGATAACAATGAGCCATATCACCAGGCCGCAACTGTTCGCGAAAGGTTTGAAGAACGTTCTGGGCAATTCGAGCTGTTGATCTTGCCATCCACTGAACATTTATGCCAAATAACCGAGAGGTCAATTCGTGCACAAATTCCTGCATCGGCAACAATTTTGCAATTATGGACGGCTGTAGAGGCAAATTGGCTCTGTATTTCTAAGTGGACTTCCAACTACTTGTTGAGTCCATGATACATCGAGTTTCTGCACTACGTCCGGCAAAAGGAGGCCGGACACGAAATTAGGAGGTATCCCACGACTTTTGCCACTTCAGTGCAAAACGGGGCGCGTATAGGGGAGTAGTACGTTTCTTCCACAGTGAATTTACACTCTGGTACGGAGCCTGCGCTGATTTGAAACTTCCTGGAAGATTACTTCTGCCAACATATTTCAAATAAGCGCACAATGCACAACACAGGGGACATTAATTTTGAAAGCCTTCCCTAAGCTGTAGGTAAGGCATTTGTCCGCAGTATTCTTTTTCCACGACTGCTAGTCCCAGAGATCTTTTGTGAAATCTGCAAAGCAGGAGGAAGGTAGCATCGATAGTGAGTCTGTGAGTCCTGGTCGGGAATCGTGACTGCATAGCTCAATAGGTAGAAGCATTTGCGTATGAAAGGCAAAAGTTCTGTGTTCGAATGCACATCCAGCACAAGGTTCCCATATGCCATGAAATTTATAGACTGATTTTGGAAAGTGCCCTCTTAGTATTTTGTGAGCTAGTCTCTGCGCGAAGCGCAGAGTATTTCCTGCATCGTCTCCCATTAGACTTCGTTTACCAGTACTGTGATAGTCTCTGGCTGACAATGTATAGCCACCACAGACAGCGCAGCTCCAGCGTTAATCATTGCTGGCTCTTCCGTTAATCCAACTTAGTACTTGTCGCAAACAGGCGAGCAGAACTAAAAGGGTACATACCGAATTTCATCGGCAATAGAGCTGCACCTACACAACGCTTTTTAATGTTCTGTACCTCAAACGGTAAAAACGGAACCCTTACAGGATCATTTTGTTGTCCGTCTATGTCTGTCTGTCTGTTCGACTGTTCAAAACTCTTTTTCTAAGGAACGGGTAGACTTACCAAGTTGAAATTTATGCCACATATTAAGGTCTTTGGTTCCTTGAATGTATAAACAAGTGAAGCTTTTATGTCAATGCAATCAAAAGATACGACCATTTATGTCACATATTTTGATACTCGGAAACCCGTTCATCAAAACCTATAGGGTACATCCAGTTGACCTAGAATCATGAAATTTGCCAAGAAGCAAGGTTTCACACTAAAACGAAAGGAAAAAATCCGAAAGTTGTTAAGTTGTAATTACATCACACGAAATGAAATTTTTTTGGCATTTTTTTTTATCAGACTCTCTGCCTATCCGCCTGTTAAGGTCATTTTTTCTCAGAAATGGGCAGACGTGTTAAGCTGAAATTCGTGACATGTATAGTCCCTTGATGGTGTAAGAAATGGAAGCTTCTAAGTCAATGCAAACAAAGGATGCGGCCATTTATATAACATATACTGATACTCGCAGAGTGACTCGTTACAATCTTGTACGGTGCTTTCCGTTGGCGTAGAATCATGAAATTTGGCAAGAAGAAAGGTTTCACTGAACGACCAAGGGAGAAACAAAATCAGAAAATTGTTAATTCTTAAGATATCTTGCCAGTATCATTGATAACAGGGAAAAATTGTCGAGATTCTCACTTCCCGGAATGGATGAACTGTCTATATGAACTGTCTTCTCTGGATGTTCTGGAAAACTACTGCAGATACATGTCTGGGCCATGTTTTATTAGATTCACCAGACCAATAACAACAAAATAAGTGCTGCTTTACTTTACCCTCGTACAGTTTTGCGATGGCTTCATATTAGCGAAGTTACTAAATTTCAGGCAAAATTTCTATTAGCCGTAACTCCGTAACCAAACATTTGCGGACCTATGTTTATATGAATTTTTTTCTTTAGTTTTACTTGTAGAATAACATATTAAAATATTTGCATATCTTCGTTCAGCATCCTGTATATAATAAAGTTTGTACAGAACCTTCAGTGCGCGAGTCCTACTGGCATCTGGCCAGTTTTTTTAAATATTTGAATAACATAAGCGGTTTTATTCCAATTTCGATGTTACCTGGGTTTCACTTGAACGGTGTAAGTCATAGTAGTGATACATTATAATAGTGTTGAGCAGTATCTTGTTACACTTTGCTGTAGTGAACGGGAAAGTGCCGTCTTTGAGTAACTGTAGGAGGATGCAGAATGACTTAAGTGAAATTTCTGCTTGTTGTAATGAATGGCAGCTTGCAGTAAATGTGGGAAAATATAAGTAAATGCAGATGAGTTGGCAAAACAATTCTGTGATATTCGAATACAGTGTACTGGTCACGTTGACTAACTATCTCAGCGTAAAGTTGCAGAGACACATGAAATGGAAGGAGCACGAAATCTCGGATGTGGAGAAGACGAATGGTAGACTTCGGTTTATTGGAAAAACTGTGGGAAAGTATAGCTCATCTTTAAAAGGACGCCTCGTACAGAATGCTTGTACAACACATTGTTGAGTACTGCTGAGTGTTTGGGATCCTCACCAGGTCGGATTAAAGGGGCCATCGAAATAATTCAGAGGATTGCCGATAGAAGTAGGTTCGATCAACAAGCAGGTATTACGGAAATATGCCGCGGAATCCCTGGACTGGAGAAGACATTGATTTCGGTTACATTATCGAGAAAGTTTAGAGAACCGACATTTGCAACACGTCTCGCGTATGAACCTGGAAAGGCAACATAAGGAAAATCAGGGCTCGTACGAAAGCGTATAGACAGTCGTTTTCCTCTCGCGCCATCTGCGATAGGACAAAACAGGGAACTATTGACTGTGGTACATGATACGCTCTGCCATCTACCGTGTAGTGGCTTGCGGGGTATGTATGTACATATCCCATAGAAAATGGTGTATGAGATGTAAACAGGTAGTAAAATATGTTCATGTTACTTGAGTACAATACGTTCTAATGGCTTGACTTTTTGAAATGTTACTGTTGTGCAGCGTTAATTATAAAAAGCTTAAAATATTAGTTTTGAGAGCTTCTGTGAAGATGCTCTTCAAGAGTGGAAGCAGTTACCCAACAGAAATTCCTTTATTTCCGTCTAAAATTCCACCACATCCGACAAAACATTTATCATGATGTAGCGTTTTGCCTTTGTAGACGTTATATTTTGTCCTAGTGTTACATTCACGCACCAAACTTTTCTTTTTTTTTTCTTTTTAGAAGAGTTAAATACTGGCGACGACAGGGGCCGTTAATATGAATACGGTGTGTAGTGGATATAAGAGCAGATATTTTTATTGGTGACTGAGGACAGCGTACTGGACAAAATTTACTTATTTTCTGACTAATAATTATAGATATTAGGAATAATATGTGTACTCCTCCCGAGTACACGTGGCAAGAACAAGCCATTAATGCTTATTTTCACCTGGGTAGGGTGCCAGGTGTTGAAGCGTGGACACATGAACACAAGACAGGTTGTGTGTAGACCAGGCGTAGTCTGCCTAGTGGTGCAATTACGACCGTACAGTAAAAATGAGGCAGAACATAATGCGATGTGTCTGCTGGAAGACTGTTCGACACAGAGGCACAACAGCCAACAGATTGGTGTGTGTGCATATTAAGGCACCACATATAAAAAATCTGCCCCTATACCCATCACATCTGGTACATGTTACTGTATCGAGTAAGTGCCCCCTCAATAGTTATTCGGTCTATCAAGCTAATCTTCAGTATTCTGCTGTATCTCTATATTTGAAATGCTATTCTATTCTTGGCTGAATTGTAACCCTCTCACGTTTCTCTTCTGTAAAAAGCTGCATTTCAGATACTCACCTTCACAAAACAATTCGCCTCTGTTCGATACATATGTGGCGTTCGACTCTTTGATCATATTTCACCATCATATGCACAGTTATTCTGACTGCTTACAGACAAGTACAGAGATTTACATACCGTCTGTCTGTTCTACTGTCTCATCAATGAACTCTCGCTCATATCTCTCCTCGACATTTCTGTGCCACTCCATCGTTCAGCCACCTTCTCGAATTCCTTCTGTCTCGCTGTATTAGAGAACTGAAAAACATATTCAGTTTCAAAAAACAGTTAATGGCATATCTACTGAAGCAATAATAATGACTACCGTTTTTCCCCCCTGACACCTTTACATTCTTCTTGCCACCTATGTTTTCCTCATTTCCCAGCGTTCGTAGCTGGTGCAGTCTCCTTTCGCAGATCTCGATATTTCAGAAAACACTTGTTTTGTACGTCCGTAAGTTCTTTTACAGTATTTGCCACTATCATTATTATTACTGTCAGTATTATTGTTATTATTATCAGTATTACTGGAAGCAGCAGTAGAAGAAATATTGCTATTATGAACTTGATTAGCTGCTAGTCAGTACTGTTTGTTCACATTGTCTCTGCAGATACACGTATCATTTTATTACTATTTTACATATTAAAATTATTGTTATTAGGTGACTGAGATGTACGGTATGTACGAAACCCTGGTCCTATCCTGATTAATTTCAACAAATACATGAAGTTATATTCAGTGATAACAAAACTGTCTTATTCAGAAATGCTTAAACTGATATGGCCAGTCCCTGGTTTTCTTTCACTGCTTGTTCTATGCACAGACTGAATAACGCCGTCTATGCACTAGAATCCTGTCACACTACCTAGTCATCTATTGCTTCCCTGTTCTTTAACTCTTATATAGAAAGCTTTGCTGTGCAGCGGAAATCGAAATGTAGGAGGACAGTAATGACCGCCTGAAGCTTTGAAAGCATTCTTCAGCGGTACGGAAATAGCTCAAAGCCAAGAAAATTTGCTTTGAAAGGCATGGATGTCTATTAGAACTGCGGCTCTGCTCCTAGTCTGAAATGTCACCAAGTCATATCATCGTACATTACGCTGTAGGTTGCAAGATTCTTTCTGGATATTTGTGTCCATTGTATCCATCTGAATCATATGAGCGCGCAAGCGAGGTAGGTTAAACGTTTCAGCTGTGTCGATACCTCTGTTATTTTTCTAAACTCTACCAAGAGAGTTCTGTGACAACCTGAGGTAACCTTCTTCTTTCTTTCCCATGATCGTGCCTCGTGGCATGTGTAGCGGTGATCAGTTCTTCCAGACAGTTTTTAATTTCATGACTAAAGAGAGTTTTTAATTCCACTGGAGATGTTTCCATGTTAATTCGTGATTATGCCTTCGGCAGCTTCCCCTGGAGCTTGACTTCTGATTCGAATCAGAGAAGTCAATCGCCTCTGAGCTGCACCACCCACAGCGAGCACAAATTTTATGGCAGCTTTGTTCCCTCCGTCTGCCACTCAAACTAGCAATTACACCTATCGCCCTCTATTTGCAGAATATAAGCCCTGTGATTGTCAGCAGACACTCTTCGAGTATCGGCACTCGAATTGGTATACTGAATAGCAGAGTACTGGGAGTCTTTCTGGCTTAATGGTCCAAATGCAAAAGAGATAGATCAAATTCCACCTCCTGATATGAGACGCTGAGTACGCTACTATATGAATAGCAGAAGAATGTTGATAACCCCGGCCTTCTAGCACTGAATCATGTATTGCTTGTGGGGCGAGTAAGATTAAGATCAAGATATCCCACTCTTATAACGGCCAGGATTCTTGCTGAAAATGAAGTCAACGTAGTCGGTGAATAGAAACGCTGCTGGCAACAAAAATGCTCTCCACAGTATCTGAAACTGCCATGCACCCAGAAAAAGCCTCCTGGATTTGATCAGCCTTCAAGGGTCCTGTCAAAGATTTCCTGACAGTGACAAGTGGAGTGAGAAGCTATATAAAGGACCTTGATATTCGGCAATACCTACTGTCATTTGTATTATATCACGTTGGAATGCGGTGTTGAAGTGTTGACACGTAGCAAGCTAATGATCCTTGTATATGTGTGGCTATTATTGCGGTTCAAAAACGCCTCATGTTTGCCTTATTACAGTCGTAATTTTTAGGATGTATTTCAATATGTGTCTCTTTCTTCCCCAACAGTTTTTGTCCCTTAGACTCTCAGATACTACTGAAGTTATTTTCTGACGCCTTAACACATATTCTGTCATCCTGGGCATTCGCCTAGTCAATATTTTTTGCTTACCCCTTCCCACACAGTTTCTGTTGAGGATTTCCGTTTTCTTACCTCACCAGTCCCTTCTATTTTCAACATCCTTCTGTAGCACCAAACGTTTAGATTCTCACAGTCCATAATTAGCTACCACACAATGCCATGATCCAGATGTACATTTTTACATATTTCTTCCTCAGGTTGACCAGCAATGTCCTCTTTGCCTGTGGTGGTCTGCAGTTTATCTCCTCTTTGATTGGTTCGTAAATTTTTTTCTCACCAGGCAGCAGTGTTGCTTCACTTCGTCTGCTTCGTAGTCTTAAATTTGATACTAAGTGTACTGGTAGACAGGACAGCTTGGCTGTGGAAGTGGAAGGGTACCCCACAACATAGACAGACAACAGTATTCACAATTACAAGCACCCAAGCTTTAATGATCTTCCAGCAATAAAGGCTTTTAACGAATCTCAATTAAGCAAGGACATAAACTTGGCTACAAACGTATGTTAACCTTCAACCAGTGAATAACCCCAATAAAGAATTACCAATCAATAAAACGTAGATAAAGGACTGCTTTACAAGAACGCTTAAATTAAGTAAAATCGTGAAAGCTAAGTTACAAATTTTATGTTAAGCTTCAACAGGTGAATATCCCCAATAAAGAATTCTCATTTAAATAAAACATAGATAGGAAAATGCCTTACCAAAATGCTTGAGTTGTGTAAAATCATGAAAAGCTGAGTTACAACTTTTCTCACAAACTACTTAGGAATTTACAGCAAATACACAAGTTTGATCTGGTTAACCAGAAGGTAATTGCCAAGTCCAAGCGACCGAAGCCACTCAGAGCGGACGACCGCCCCAACGCTGGTCATCAACCGACATCGTCACGGCCCAGTGACCACCGTGCTAAAACAGACTAACGTTTCGGTAAGCGACCGACAGCAACACAGGAATAACAGTGACTGAAAGTCGGCGTACGCCTTACGAAACACGGCACACCCTGAAGCGGGAGCAGGCACAGCTGACTAGCGGCCATACAACCGCGAGCAAACAAATCTCACGCCGCCCGTACTAACGCGGGAAATAATAGCGAGCGACAAGACGCCACGCGCAAAGCAGCAACCGTGCCTACCCCTCGACCACAGAATGTGCGCTGTCTCCTTGTCTATGGCAATACAATTTATAGCACACAAGAAACGATTTAATAATGGCATTAGTTCAACGCAAGATCAGTTAACAGTTAGGTCCAGTAAAGATTTACCAACGGATTTACCTTCAAACCAACTTCCGGACAACAGGCGGAAATTAGTAAACTTGGCATAAGTTTTCACCAGACCGATAAACAAGAAATCAAATTAAACAGTTGCCAAAAATACAGTCATGATACCCAAGCCCTTCAAGACCTTGCTATCTTACACACAGTTATCATTAACGGCGAAACATACACAAATGAATGACAAGAAATTCACCACTGAAAGCAAAAAAACAACACACCACAAAGGTTAAATTAATTAATTTGCAGACGACACAGTCACTGTAAGCTCGGTTCCACAAGATTAGAACTAACCTCACTCGGCAGCAATACATTTTTGTGCGTGATAACTAGGTTGCCCAAAAGAACAGGTCACACGTTAGCTGTCTTGTTCTCGGATACTAGGCACCACCGGGCTAAGACAATCGCGACGAAAAAAAAATATCTCTGAAATTACAGCTGCCTGCAGCAAAACAAATGAGTAAGGGTGCATGAACGTAAAGCACAAGCCACTGTTCCAGCCGCAGCGTAACCTTTTCAATGCACATACGGACAGAACAACACACGTGGGCATAAAGGGAACAGCAGATGCGTACCAAGCAAACTATACTGCGCCAAAATAGGACACACGTCACGTCCAAAAACCGGAGCACTGCTCCCGGAGCTGGTGTCTGCTCGCTGGACTGCCGCAACTCTCTGTCCCCCGGAAAGCGATGCTGACTGCCGCCTTGCTCAACGCTCCCTTCTCGGCCGTGCACAACAACTCTTCCCTTGTCGCCTCAGAGTGCGGCCGCAATGTCCGTTCTCCCTCTGCTGTCCGCCCCAGACCCCCGTACTCGTACTCACTCCCCCGTTAGGACCCGCTCCGACAGGAGGCGCTCGCGATCGCACATAGTGCCAACCTCAACCAGAGGAGTAATCGATAGCGTCTTGCGCCCGAGAGCCGCGCCACGGCTCACTAAGGTTTTCGCTAATCTCATTTCTGCTGCTATTCATTACTCCTGTCTTTCTTCTGTTTACTCTCGGTCCATATTCAGTTAATTTTATTTGTTTATTATTTACTTTCTTTTTCTTTTCTTTTCTTTCTTTTGAAGTACCAATGCTTTCACCTGAAAACTGCAAGACAGAGACATCTAGTGGTACACAGAGGTACTTTTACGAATGTAGTGCATTGTAGCAGCAACTTACAATGTTCAAAGCAACAGTCAGTGCGTGATTTTGAGCGAATGTAAAATGTGTTCTTTTTTTTGTGATCACGTTGAGGAGATAACTGACACTGAAAGAAAGTATATCTAAAGTTACTGTAGCGCATATTTGAGTTGTTTCAAAATGAAACCACTGGAGCAGTCTGTACTTTTGATATAAATCATTACATTTTAGGCCCAATTAGGGCTATAATTTGTTATAGGCATTACGAATTCGTGGAACTTTCGATATGTGGATTTGGGTCTAGGGAAAATGTGAAATTGCTTTCAAATATGTCTCATGGAACGACTGTTGGTTACAAACTGTACGTCCCTCTGGACTCAAGGTGAAACCACCACCTTCAAACAACTCATTGTTTACCTTTTGCCAATTTATTCTTAAAATCATTGCTTACTATGATGATAAAAGTCATTTTTGTGACAAAATTTCAAATTAGTTTTTTCATATTATTGGGTCCAAAGGTTTAACAGAGTGTGAGAGATTTCGTCGTTCAAGCTCAAAAGTCAGCAAGTGACCACGAGGTGCGAGCCGCCAGCAGCAAGTTAAACGCACCGCAGCAGCAGCCCTGTCGGTCGGCCTAAAAACCAGACGGCCCGAGGCGAGCGCTTCGGCGCGCTGGAAATCTATTGGCGGCGCAGCCCGCCTACCGGGTGAGTGGTTGCGGAACGGCGGCTAATGCAGACTTTCCGCAGCGCGGCGCACCGATTTGCAATCAAGCGGCCGCCGAAACAGAGGCGCCGCAGCGATTAACTCGAATACTTGTCTGGAGGGCGCTTTGAGCGCAAATCACATAATCGCTCAATTGCCGAAATTGCCGCAATTGGGTGGGCAGTTGCTGCGTGGGCGGTGAAGCCGACAACCGAATGGTTGCGGAGGGGCTTCCTACTATTTTTTGGTGAATATTTACTCACCGCTCTCGTCTGTCCGCCGTGGTAGCATATGGGACGTCGTCAAACGGGAGACAGGACAGCCAGGCGGTGTACAAGTTCCCACAACATTAAACTAAATGGCAATATCGCGACTGATAATTCACAAGTTTCAAGTACTTTTAACCATCACGTTCTAAACGTAGCAGCAAGTACAGGTTTATTTAAAGAAGCAAGACAATACGTTAAATATGTCATTCCATAAAACTTTAAGCAACCAAGAGTAGCACCAACATCCTTCATTGAAATTAACACAATTCTAAAAAAAAACCTTATAAGGTTGATGGAATTTCAAACAGAGTTCTAAAAATTTGTTCCAACTTAATAATAAATGCATCACTTGCACACGGAATTTTTCGAGACACGTTAAAATATGCAACTGTTAAGCCACTTCATAAGAAAGTTGACAAGGCAGACTTAAACAGTTATCATTCAGTGTCCTTACTGACCTCTTGTCTCCAAAATGTCAGAAAAAGTAATGTTCTGATGAGTAGTTGCACACTTAAGTGCAAACAATGTACTTTGCATATCGTAATTTGTATTCCAGAAGGGTTGCTCGACTGAGAATGCTATTTATAAATTCACTCATCAAACAGTATTTTGCGTCGTCGTTGACACTGTAGTGTCTTGTACCATGGGAAGCAAGGAGAGGATGTTGTTTGGTGGCCTGTATCCCCTTTCTGCAACAGAAATTCACACTTGTATTAAGAGGGTTCTTTATTCATAAGAAGAAGAAGAAGAAGCTACTTATCTTTAAGCTTCCATGTAATGTGGTACAAGCTCTTCCGTAATAGTCCACATTAGTCTTACTGCTGGTGAAGTACAAGTCCCGCTATAAACACTGCACTCTCATAGCCAGTGACGTCAACTGACAGACGCCAACTAGAATAGTAACTGAGCTCACTGCGATGTGACCGCCTCTGTCTGCGACTCTGTCTGACTGTGGCCTCCGGTCCTTAGCGGCTATCTAAATACTGGCGGTCGAGAGGGCACTGGCGGCATGTTGCTTGCGAGTCTGTCTTTGGCCCCTCTACTCCTAAAGGGTTGGTTCAGAGCCTATTATCGATCTTCTATGTGCTGGCGACAACTTACGCCAGCTCATTCCTCTCCCTACCCCCCCCCCCCCCCCCCGCCGTGTATGCCGCACCGTTTCGTGTAGTGAGGCTGTGAACGACAAAGGGGAGGGAGGCAGGACGCTCGACGGAGAAATGAGCCAAGAGCCGTAGCTGTGGAGGACGGCATACTCCCGTACTCCCGACCACACCCCACCATCTGGCTTGCGAGGCAACAGGAACATTTTCCGGGAAACTGCTGCCAGGGCACACGTCCAGGCCTGAGGGCGTGTCCTGGGGCGATGACGGCGACGGCGATGGCGATGGAGGGTCTAGGACCATTCGGTCGGCGAGCGGGGATGGCGGGGGCGGGGGCGATGGTGTATCGTTCATCCGCTCCTTCTGGGGTGTTCTGGTGGCGCCAGAGGGCGTCTACGAAGGCCGCGCGGTCCCGTGAGGCCGTGAATCTGGGGATGAAAAGTAGCAGAATCACGGGGAAATTGACATGTGCGAATTTGGTTCTGGTGGAGGCGCTGCAAACCATCGGGACCTGCAATCAAAAACATAAAGGAGCCAATGCGTTCCCGCATCACGCCTCTTTCCCAGCTCCCACGGTTGCGATAAACCCTGAAAAGAACAAGATCGCGTAGCGGAAAACGACCATTGGCGGCGTCGGCTGCTGCGTTGGATGACGCAAGTGTAGCAGCGTCCGATGCTGGCGGCCATGCGGAAGTTCCGCCGGTGATGCTCCGACTCGTGTGTGGGAGCGATAGGAGGCGGGAAATAGTTGCAGCGCTTGTTCCCGTGGGTGGGTAATGCGACGCTTGGCCACCTGTTTTCTGAAAGTGCATACCAAGAGTTCTGCTTCTCCGTTGGACTAGGGGTGAAACGGAGCACTTGTTAGATGACGAACGCCGTTGTTTTCACAAAACTGGTCAAAATCACATGCAATGGACTGTGGTCTGTTGTCTATGCAAAATATAGAGGACAACACTTGAATGGCGCTTCGTGATGTGGTAGAAGCCATAGGCACCGCAAATGGAAACTTGCTAAAAGAGTCTACCACTACGAGCCAGCAAGTGTTCCAAAATGGTCCTGCAAAGTCAATGTGCCCTCGTTGCTATGGCGACTGAGTTGTAGGCCAAGCTGTGGTTTTCCACGCATGCGCAACACTGTGACGTCATCTGTTTAGTGTGGGCGTCCATGCCATGCCAAGTACAGTGCCGACGCTCTAACTGTTTAGTGCGAATAATTATCCAATGCCCTTGGTGGAGCAATCAAATACATCCTTTTACAACACTTTGGGAATAAGCACACCCTATTTTCCACCGTCTTTTTGAACTAGAATCGCATCCTGTTTAACTGTAGAGTTATGTCGACGTGCAAAATATCGGCACGCAACAGAGTTCTGGATACTGTTCAATGAACGAGGCCAAGATGTGCGAATGTAATGCAACAAAATCTTGAGATCAGGGTCTGCTTCCGTGACCTGTGCAATTTTTCTGCAGTGCAAGGGAAAAGATTCCAGCAATTCGGAGTCCTGCGCATAGATTTGCAAACAAGGTGCAGCAGATGCATCAAAATCAAATTCTGGGCCAATCGGAAGGCGAGATAGGGCGTCTGCATTGCCCTGCACAATTTCATACTGAAACTTCCTGGCAGATTAAAACTGTGTGCCGGACCGAGACTCGAACTCGGGACCTTTGCCTTTCGCGGGCAAGTGCTCGACCAACTGAGCTACCCGTCCTCCGCTGCAGAGTGAAAATTTCATTCTGGAAACATCCCCCAGGCTGTGGCTAAGCCATGTCTCCGCAATATCCTTTCTTTCAGGAGTGCTAGTTCTGCAGGGTTCGCAGGAGAGCTCCTGTGAAGTTTGGAACATAGGAGACGAGATACTGGCAGAAGTAAAGCTGTGAGGATGGGGCGTGAGTCCTGCTTGGGTAGTTCAGTTGGTAGAGCACTTGCCCGCGAAAGGCAAAGGTCCCGACTTCGAGTCTAGGTCCGGCACACAGTTTTAATCTGCGAGGAAGTTTCATATCAGCGCATGCTCCGCTGCAGAGTGAAAATCTCATTCTGGAATTTCATACTGATACTGCGAAAACAACAAAGCCCAACGTTGCAATTTGTTGTTTCTGAAACTGATAAATGTTTGTTAGATCCATCACATTGGCCGTCTGCGGCTGAAGCGTGGGAGCAAGGGGTGGATGGGGTGGGGCAGCTATGCTTTACACAAATACTTTATAGCAAAAAAAAGCAAGAAAAACCCCTGAAAAGGGAAATTTGATTAATTCTGCTGCTCCCCCCCCCCCTTAAAAATATGCAAGAACACAACAACAAATTAAAGGAAGCATGATCTTCTTCTACACAGAATTATTCTCGTCGCCACTCTTGTGTCGTCGTTAATGTTGAATCCTGCCTAGTCGTCGAGTATGAGATATCTAGGAAACATGCTTTCTCCTATCTCTAGACAAGCAATCCAAACAAATCGTATTAATGATTTTTACAACGAAAAGTAAATGACAGTACTTAACTCTGAGAATTACATAGATATGCTGCAAGCAAAGGGCGACACCCGAAATAGACAAGCTTCTTCAGTATAACAATTCTAATACGAGCTATTCAGGTCGCTGCTCTTGCAGCATCTCTTCGATATGGCCGCGACCAGTTGGGCGCAGCGCTTGCGTCCTCTTCGCATAGAGGCCGCTGCTGTCGCGTTGTCGTCCTGGAGAGGGGTCGGTCAGCGAGCAACTCACGTCTTGTCACAGTCCTCTCGCTCTGTCGTCCCCGACTGGCGTGCCGGCGCTTGACTTCACGCCGTAACAGTTGACACTGTAGAGTCTCGTACCATGGGATGCAAGGGGAGGATATTGATTGGTGGCCTGTATCCTCTTTCTGCAATACAACTGCACATATGTATTGACAGGGTTCTTTTTTCGTAAGAACAAGAAGCTATTTATCTTTAAGCTTCCATTTGTTGTGTTACAAGCTCTTCCATAATAGTCCATGTTTGCCTCACTGCTAGTGAAGTACAAGTCCCGCTATATTACACTCTCATAGGCGCTGATGTGAACTGATACACTCCAACTAGAATAGTAATTGAGCTAGTAGCTGAGCTGACTGCGAGTGCAACTGCCTCTGTCTGCGACTGGGCTGACTGTCTGTGACTGAGGGGGTCCTCTGATCCGCAGCGGCGATCTACAGGGTGATTCAAAAAGAATACCACAACTTTAGGAATTTAAAACTCTGCAACGACAAAAGGCAGAGCTAAGCACTATCTGTCGGCGAATTAAGGGAGCTATAAAGTTTCATTTAGTTGTACATTTGTTCGCTTGAGGCGCTGTTGACTAGGCGTCAGCGTCAGTTGATGCTAAGATGGCGACCGCTCAACAGAAAGCTTTTTGTGTTATTGAGTACGGCAGAAGTGAATCGACGACAGTTGTTCAGCGTCCATTTCGAACGAAGTATGGTGTTAAACCTCCTGATAGGTGGTGTATTAAACGTTGGTATAAACAGTTTACAGAGAATGGGTGTTTGTGCAAAGGGAAAAGTTCTGGACGGCCGAGAACGAGTGATGAAAATGTAGCACGCATCCAGCAAGCATTTGTTCGCAGCCCAGGAAAATCGACTCGCAGAGCTAGCAGAGAGCTGCAAATTCCACAATCAACTGTATGGAGAGTCCTACGAAAAAGGTTAATTATGAAACCTTATCGTCTGAAATTGGTTCAAGCACTGTCTGCAGCTGATAAGATTAAAAGAATCGATTTCTGTGATTTTAGCCTTGCTCAAATGGAAACAGATGAATCTTTCGTTTCAAAGATTGTGTTTAGTGATGAAGCAACTTTCCACACTAACGGGAAAGTCAACCGTCACAATGTCTGTATATGGGGCACTGAGAATCCGCGGGAAACAACTCAGTATGAACGTGACTCGCCTAAGGTGAACGTTTTCTGTGCCATTTCAGCCAATAAAGTTTTTGGTCCCTTTTTCTTCGAAGGTGCTACTGTAACTGGACTACAGTATCTGGAGATGTTAGAGAATTGGCTGTTCCCTCAGCTCGAACAAGAAGCACAACAATTCATATTTCAGCAGGATGGAGCGCCACCACATTGGCACTTATCTGTCCGTAACTACCTGAACGTCAACTACCCGAGGCGATGGATCGGCCGCCAGGCAGCCCGTGACAGAGCACTTCATCACTGGCCTCCAAGAAGCCCTGATCTTACCCCCTGCGATTTTTTCTTATGGGGGTATGTTAAGGATATGGTGTTTCGGCCACCTCTCCCAGCTACCATTGATGATTTGAAACGAGAAATAACAGCAGCTATCCAAACTGTTACGCCTGATATGCTACAGAGAGTGTGGAACGAGTTGGAGTATCGGGTTGATATTGCTCGAGTGTCTGGAGGGGGCCATATTGAACATCTCTGAACTTGTTTTTGAGTGAAAAAAAACCTTTTTAAATACTCTTTGTAATGATGTATAACAGAAGGTTATATTATGTTTCTTTCATTAAATACACATTTTTAAAGTTGTGGTATTCTTTTTTAATCACCCTGTAAATATTGCGGATGAGAGGATATTGGCAGGTCGTTGCTAGCGACTCTGCTTTTAGCCTCTCCCCATGTAGGCTCGCAAGCTTCAGCGCGTATTATTTATTTTCTTGCAACCTCTTTGCCGACCGGTGTGCTGGCGACAGCTTACGCTAGCGCACGTTAAAAGCCTTAAATACACTGAAGAGCGAAAGCAACTGGTACACCTGCTCGATATCGTCTGGGGCCCCCGCGAGCACGCAGAATTGCTGCAACACGACGTGGCATGGACTCGACTAATGTCTGAAGTAGTGCTGGAGGGAACTGACACCACGAATCCTGCAGGGCTGTCCATAAATCAGTAAGAGTACAAGGGGGTGGAGATATCTTCTGAATGGCACGTTGCAAGACATCCCAGATATGCTCATGAGATTCCAGATATTCTCAATAATTTTCGTGTCTGGTGAATTTGGTGGCCAGTGGAAGTGTTTAACTCAAATGAGTGTTCTGGAGCCACTCTGTAGCTATTCTGTACGTTTGGGGTATCGTGCTGTCATGCTGGAATTGCCCATGTCCGTCGGAATGCACAGTGGATATGAGTGGATGCAGGTAATCAGGCAGGATGCTTTCGTACGTGTCACCTGTCACAGTCGTATCTAGACGTATAAAGGATCCCATATCACTCCAACTGCACACGACCCACACCATTGCAGACCCTTCACCAGCTTTAACAGTCCCCTGCTGACATGCAGGGCCCATATATTCATGAGTTTGTCTCCATACTCGTACACGTCCAACCAGTCGATACAGTTTGAAACGAGATTCGCCCGACAGCCCACATGTTTCTAGTCATCGACAATCTAATGTCGGTGTTGACGGACCCAGGTGAAACGTAAAGGTTTGTTTCGTGCGGTCACCAAGGGTACAAGAGTGGGCCTTCGGCTCCGAAAGTCGATATTAATGATGTTTCGTTGAGTGGTTTGCATGCTGACGGTGGTTGACGGCCCAGCACTGAAATCTGCAGTAATTTGCGGAAGGGTTGCACTTCAGTCGTCGTTGGTCCCGTTCTTGCGGGATACTTCTCCGGTCGCAGTGACGTCGGAGTTTTGATGTTTTACCAGGTTCCTGATATTCACGGTACACTCATGAAATGATCATACGGGAAAATCCCTCGGAGATGCTGTGTTCCATCGCTCGTGCGCCGGCTATAACACCACGTTCAGACCCACTTAAATCTTGATAACCTGCCACTGTAGCAGCAGTAACCGATCTAACAACTGCGCCAGACACTTGTTGTCTTATATAGGTGTTGTCGACCGTAGCAGTGTATGTTTACATATCTCTGTATTTGAATACGCATGCCTATACTAGTTTCTTTGGCGCTTCAGTGTAATAATATATCGCCAGTTGGTATTTTTTGTTATGTTGCCAATGTGTTTGATAATCTAGATCAAGATACTCTCTTTAAAAAAATAAAAACTCAAGTTTTATGGTACTGTTGGCTTTATTCACAACTGATTTGAATAATGCTTGACAAACAGAATGTAAAATGATGTGCTAAGTAATTCAGACAATGTCGGAAAGGTAGAAAAATTTAGTGAGCGCGGAAAAAATATCACAGAGGGAGTCCCATAGTATTCGATTTTGGCCCCATTACTGTTCCTTATATATGTGAATGACATTCCACTTAACATTAACAAGCAAAACTGGTACTTTTGACAGACGGTATTAGTGTTATAATAAATCCTATTAGAGAGAAAACAGCAGAAGAGACGGTAAATGATATTTTCCAAAGAATTATTAAGTGGTTCACTGAAAATGGACTCTACCTAAATTTAAAAAGAAACACACTACATTCAATTCTACACAACACACAATCATACGAACAACTGATATGGCACATGACCAGGAGTCAGTCAGCTGGGTTTAACGCCCCAAATTTTTGTGTGTACCTACTGATGAAAAACTGGACTGGAAGAAGCATGTCACTGAGTGTCTCAAACAATGAAGTTCACTTACTTTTGCGCTTTGTATAAGTGCTAATCTTGCCAACAGACGTATCAACCTCCTGACGCGTTTCGCACATTTCCAGTCAGTAATATGGTAAATAATAATTTCCTGATGAAACTCACTACTTAGGAAAAAGTTATTGATTGCACAGAAGCGAGCAGTAAGAATAAAATGGCTTTGAGCACTATGCGACTTAACTTCTGAGGTCATCAGTCGCCTAGAACTTAGAACTAATTAAACCTAACTAACCTAAGAACATCACACACATCCATGCCCGAGGCAGGATGCGAACCTGCAACCGTAGCGGTCCCTCAGTTCCAGACTGTAGCGCCTAGAACCGCACGGCTACTCCGGCCGGCTGTGGTGTTCATCCATCTGCAAGGAGCTAGGCATTTTAACTGCGCCGTCACAATACATATATTCATTAATGAAATGCGTCATAAATAATCCATCACAATTTAAGAAAAACAGTAATGTCCATACCTACAACTCTAGAGGGAAGAATGACTATTACCCATTGTTAGAAATGCCATTGACTTAGAAAGGACTTCAGTATGCAACAGCAAAAATGTTTGATCATTTGCTCAATGACATGAAATATCTGACAGGTAGCGAAGCAAATTTTTAATCTAATTTAAAATCGTTTCTTCTATACAACTCCTTCTATTCCATTGACGAAATTCTACCTAAAAACTGATAGCCCCTAAACAAAAACTTTAGTTTCATGAGGAGAGCTAAAAATAATAATGTGTTCATTTATGTCAACACTAATCATATATACTTATCCGGTAAACTGACTCTTTCCACATCATTTCGTTAAAATAATCGTGCAACTGATCCATGGGAACTCTAATTAACCAACTAACTGAACAATGAGAGCCGGCCTGTGTAGCCGAGCGGTTCTAGGCGCTTCAGTCTGGAACCGCGCGACCGCTACGGTCCCAGGTTAGAATCCTGCCTCGGGCATGGATGTGTGTGATGTCCTTAGGTTAGTTAGGTTTAAGTAGTTCTAAGTTTAGGGGACTGATGACCTCAGATGTTAAGTCCCATAGTGCTTAGAGCCATTTTTTTTTCAAGAATAAGAATTATGAAAAACTGCCATACAATGCATGACGTTTAAATTAATTACTTCTATGTTGCTAACTCTGTTTGCAATAAATTGCGCAGACAGTATCCACATATGATGCCAAATGCACCGTGCAACACATAGTTTATGACGTAATAAACACAGACATGCGTGAAAAACTGCCGCAATTTGCATGACGTTTAAATTTATCACTTGCTTGCAAATAGCTCTATTCGCAACACATTCTGTAGACAGGATCCACATATACCGCTGATGTACCTGCAAAATTATATCATTGTACGACAAATAGTTCAAGACATACGACGCCATAAATACTGATATGCGGGACCAAATATAAACTCCCGTTGTAGACACACCAAGCAGCTTCTCCTACATATTCGTTTGTTATGCATATTTATTTGTACGATCGTCTAATAATTTCAAGGCTGTTTTCAGAAATACATGGAAACGATTATTTTTTTCGATATTACGCTGCTAACAAAGTTAATTTTTTGTTTCCGTTTCTAATAGATAACTGGCAAAATAAAAAGCTGGGCAATGCCGGGACTGTCAACTAGTAGTGAAGAACACAGTGTTAAGTGAACGGAGGCTTTTCTCAGAAGAATTAAACTGAATGTATGCCTACGTGTTCTGTATACTTGACGATAAAACCAACGGTGGTGGGACAGGTGACAGAAGCAGTTACGTGACCTACACGCTCATTGCATTACAGCTTCACTTAGTTTGTTTACAGTAACTGAACAGATACCTTCAGCGCGCCAACACTTGTCCATAAACTACAGTGTTATAGTGAATTCGATGTGGTGTCGACATTTCGAAGGCTACTGTTAAAAGCTAAAGCTCCTGGTAAGAAGACGGAAAAGAAACTAGATGTTATTCTAGCAGAATGGAATATAAAGAAGGAAATTTTGTGTGGAATGACTCACTAACGTCGAACTATGTTTAGAGACAGTGCGCAAGTTCCGTAGCGAACGTAAGTTTTTGAACGTAAGTTTGTGGAAAGGACAGACTGCCTCAGCCAAAAGCCACTTCGCTTACTATAGTACTACTCACATACTACGAAGGAATCCCCGCCTTGGCTGTGTAAAACTGTTTCTAGTTTTAAAAAAATGTTACCTTTTGTCTCTGAAAGTAAAGAAGTTTTATCCACTGCCCGAATATGATTCGGTGGTGCACTAGGAATAGTCTAGGTACGTTGCTGCTGGGGGTGCCATATCGTCGCTTTCTTGCGACCTTTGAAAGGACATACACGGCCAGTTATAGGAGAACTATTGTTTGACGTGGACAACGAACCATGGTCAACTTAGCTTCACAAGAAATCTTCTCTCGCAGTTTTTTCTTCCATCACCGGCTTCGAGTATATATAACATATCACACTATTCCGATGTAGAAGACGGAACAAATTAAATCTTGTGCATCTAAAATTCTTTTGAGCAACTACAATACTCCTAAAAGGAAAAAGCGTAGTCAACCCAGTGGCTGGTTTGAACACATCAGTAATTTACAAGTTATGGTAATATTGGTGGTCGTACAACTTTCCTTACCTTCAACACTTCATCTAACTTAACGCCAGTTTACACTGGACGTCTCGGAACTGAATGTGAAAGCATTCGACAAAGCATTTTAAAATGTGGGCTTTACACAGCCTGTCCCGCAACTGAAAGTAATCATCAATGATAGTCGGAGAGAAAGGTTTCACTTCGGTGGCGTCTCTGGTGGGAGAAGGTGCTAACATATTCTTGCCACGCTGACACATTGGGCTGGATTCGGTTCTTTATATTCGGTTCTTTATGTTTTATTGTCTGGACTGTTTTCCTGTCACGTTGTGAAGCTTGTATGAAGGGCTGGATACATTTCAAATGATTGTCCTCTCATAAAAGAGACCAAATATCTTAAAAAGAAAAATGTTTGTTTGGATCGTGACATAATTATGAACATAAGTAGATGAAGCAATTTCATTTAAAGAAAAAAGTTCTTTAATAGTGAAACATTCAGCCTTGTATATATGTCTAGTAAGCCGCAACGCTGCTGTATTCAGAGACTTTGTGTTATGATGCTATTTTCTGGTGCTACAAGCTTACCTCCACTCCATGGCCATTATCAAGCTATCTGCAAACATATGGAGTTGTTAGTGCATGTTTCTATGTCTGTTTGTAACTAATAACAATAATACGTAGTTTTGTAAAGCAGCGTACTCTGCCGCTATCAAATACCTTGTACTGATTCGTACGTAGGTCTAGCGCAGACGAAATGTCTGAGCAGAGGAATTTTTTGCAGAGCAATATTCGCTAAGACCTATTTAATATTTTTCGTGAATTGGAGAGCTTCAATTGACAACTATGTCATCGATGTTATATGGTGGCATAATACGCATATGTGTTAGTGGTAAATTCTTTGATGATGTTCGCTGGTGTTGTGTTTATCCACACATTTGTTTCATATGTTATCATGTTCTGTAGTTTCAATATAATTATCAATATAATTTTTGTGTTTTAAATCGGTTTGTTCGTTAAGGATTTTGTCTGGATATTTGCTTGTGTGTATCTAGATTTCTATTTGTTGTGAAAAGTTCATTATTGGGCCATTCGGTGTTTTCTCAGCAAAAAGTTCCACTGCTGAGACATACGTATCTACTATTTCGTCTGCGCTACACCTACGATACGCAGAAGGTATTAGATAGCGACAGCGTTAGCGATGTGTCATGGAAGTAAGTACTACGGCAGACATACACTGATCAGCCACAACATTATGACTGCCTGCCTAACAGCCGGTATGTCGACCTTTGGCACGGATAACAGCGGCGACACGTCGTGGCATGGAAGCATTGAGGCATTGGTAAGTCGCTGGAGGGAGTTAGCATTTCGTCTGCACTCACAAATAACCCAATTCCAGTAAATTCCGGAGGGGGTGATGAGTTCAGACGTCACATTCAATCACATCGCAGATATTTTCGATCGGGTTCAGATCTGGTGAGTTGGGGGGAGGAGTCATCACGTCATCTGGAACTCGCCCCTGGTTCCTCGAACCACTCCAACACACTCCTGGCTTTGTGACATCGGGCATTATCTCACTGAAAAATACCACTACCAACGGGAAACATGATTGTTAAGAAGAGTTGTATGTGGTCAGCAAACAGTGTACGATACGCCTTGACCGTCATGGTGACTCTGTCTATCACTAAAGTCTGATGATAGTTCCACCAAAGTTCGCCGCCTGTCCTGTTTAAGCAGTCTTCCCAGCCTACGACGTAGGACATCTGTTACGAGTGGTGGACGCCTAGCCCCACGACGCTGGACGCGGTTTCACCTTGATTTCGCCGCGTGCTGAAGACACTTCCCACGGCTCTCCTCGAATACCCGACATGCCTTGCAGTTTCCGAAAGGCTGGTGCCATCACAATCTGCTCTCGGTCAAACTCAGCTAGATCGCGCGCCTTCCCCATTCCGCGCAAGGACCGCACGCTCGCTGATACTACGTGCAACGTGCGTGTGTCTGACTAGCACTCATTCCTCGCCATGTGACTCTACTATCGCCAGGACTGGTTTATATTGATAGTAGGTCGGGGTCATAATGTTTTGCCTCTCAGAGTATGCAAAATTACTATTCGTTAAAAATAGACACAGGTATATGCACTATCAACTCCATATGTTTGAAGACAGGTTATAATGTGGAGGACCAGCGGTCAGCTTTAAAAGCGGATTAGAAAACAGTACCGACCGCAAAAGCATTTATTTCGGTAGTAACCAGTTTCGGTCACTGTTTTATCATCTTCAGACGCTCATACCATGATGGTAGGCGGTGGGAGTGGATGGAGCGTGTGTTGTGATTCCACGTATATTCGTGGAGTTTTATAATCCATTTTTAAAGCTTGATAATGGCAATGGAGCGGAAATAAGCTTCAGCACCAGAAAATAGCATCATAATAAAAGGTCTTTGAACATAGCATCGTTTTGGCTTACTCAACAAATAATGTCCTTAACAAGACATCTATCATGCTGTAAACCCAGAAGAATTCAAAAAGGTTTATTAAAGATGACATATATTTTTTGAAGTTATTTAGCGTCTAGAAAAAAAACCAAGAAGTAAAACATAAATAAAAATGTGCTATGTACCGACTTCTAAATGTTGTTTCGTTCTCACGTATTTATTTTTTCTAGTAAATAATGTATTCAGTCCTTGTGTAGTACATATGCTACATCGATTTTGTTTTTGTTTTGGAATAAACTAAATTCGCTCTGCCGGATGTAGCATGTACATTACACCACGAGCTTTCTGTGCGTCACGTGTTTTCGTATCTGTGTGTTCCCAGTAGGTGCCAGTATCTGCTTACAAAAGCTGTTTATTGCGTTGCCTGCGTGTCTTCGAGGAGTGAAGATAGTTTCTGTTTGTTTTTAGTGATTTTGGGCTGGAATGTGTTTAGAAAATGCTATAATAGGCTAGTATGTTCTACACTGTCGGATAAGTTATTGTTCATTTCGTCACAACAATACAACGGCATACTTTTTTTCTGTCTGGTATTGCGACTACATTCAGCAACGACCTACACTTAAAAATCGATTGACGTTGTTTCCATAATTTTTAGATGCTTAATATTGAGTTTCCTGAGCATAGCACATATTACAGCTGGTATGTAACATAAATATTATTCATTTTAAACATATTGTAAAGTTTTAGGTAATCAAACCATTTTTAAAAGTTTGATATTTGAATCTTATTTTGTTCCAGAACAATGCATTGACCACCGATATAGAATCTTCATTCATAAACTCTAAGCCAGGACTGAGGAGGTTAAATGATGTGTAGAATTGCTTCGTCGACACTTCTGTTCCTTTATGTTCTCTGTCGCAAGGAAAATTTTGTGACAGGAGCTTTGTCAGTATTACGAACTTTTATTTGGCCGCTGAGAAATTCCCCTGTCATTGATGTTTCATTAATGCTGATATTACATTCCGATTCTCTGTAAGACGGGCGATACCCTCACAGCGTCGCTTCCACAGTGTATCAACGGATCGAGCGACGTAGCGTCGTGTTGACGTTCCAAAAAGTGTGAAACGGTTTGACGGCGACGTTCGTTTCCTTTCGTTCCGTAAACGTCCTGCGCGAACCGAACGTTACCCAGCAACTTACACTTGTACTGCCACGGCAGAACCCAGCATTTTCGTCATTAGTAAACACAAGCAGAGGTGAACAAATAATATGTGAAAGTTAAAAGTCCTAAGCTTGACTGACGATGGAAACGTGAAATATCCTTAGGGATTAAAATTTTTCTCGAAAAGTTGAAGTCTACTAGTAGCACTAAAACTATGTTCGGGACATAAATCTTGTAATAAAGTAACGGATGTTTTCCTGTTCCTTTTCTTTTCCTTTTTTTAAAGAAAACATACAAAAACATGCATTAACTTTAAACAACGAAAAAACAACCATGAACTTTTTATAATATTTTTGCAGATGTAAATAGTAACCCACAAGTTAATTCATAGCTATCGAAACCTGTTCGGGTGAGAAAAAACTACATTACGTTTTACAGAAGGCGGAATTTACAAACTCAAATGCAATACAAACATTTTGCGATGGAGTCTAAAATTATTATATTACTAACATTTTACCGATCGCTACGTCCCAGTGACGATGTCACCATTTGAAACAGTTGCAAACGCCGCAGTGTGCTTTTTTTTTATTATTTACATCGATTACTGATAGTGTCGTGGCTTATATTCGCTTATTTCGCATTATAAGAAATATTGCTTGTATTACCGCAACAAAAAGAAGTTTACTGTCTGATGTAGAGTATAATGCCCTATGTGTAACCTTTTGTTCATTTGCCATAAGCTTGTTAAGATGATTCAGATGGCTCTGAGCACTATGGGACTTAACATCTGTGGTCATCAGTCCCCTAGAACTTAGAACTTCTTAAACCTTACTAATCTAAGGACATCACACACATCCATGCCCGAGGCAGGATTCGAACCTGCGACCGTAACGGTCACGCGGTTCCAGACTGAAGCGCCTAGAACCGCTCGGTCACATTGGCCGGCGCGTGTTAAGACCCTGGTGGATATCTTTACCTGTTATCGCTGCAAATTTCTTAAACAGTGAGTGTAAAGTTTATTAATAATAACAATCGCGTTCAACTAGTAAACAAAATTATAATTCGGTAGTAACTGATTGTGAGGATATCTCCTGACGTCATTTATCGTTATTTTCTTCATACGGGGAAGTAATTTCTTACAGATCATTATTCCGGCAGGTTCAAAGACAGACTGTCACAGTCTCTTTAATTGCATACCTGTCAACGTTTTCGTTGTTCCATTTCGTAATGAAATTTCTTCTACCGTTATTTATTTTAATACGGACTGCTGTTAAAATCTAGAACCTAAACTTGGTATTTGTGACTGCCAGTTTCATAGTTGCCCACACAGCAATATTTTGATATATGGTTTTTATTTCAGCCGACGAGGTGGATTGTTTTGCTGGAAGTAGCAGACATGTGTTAGTAGAAGGGGAGAGAGAGAGAGACAGAGAGGACAAAATGACATTTCCTGTTCTCTGCCAGACGTCTACATGTCTCCGTAATTGTGCTGCACGAACCAGCTGCTATTACATTCTTCTTCCAAACAAAAGTTTCCCGGAACACTGAGTAGAGCTTAAATAGAACTAGACAGCGACGTCACTAAAATAAGAATATGCAGGGACTGTCGTCGCAGCAATAGAAACAGTTTCGTATGTAAGACTAATCCACAAATGGCTACCCACTTGTTCCATCGTACTGCAAGCAACGTCTCAAATTTGAAGGTCATTATCGGGTAACAGCTAACTGCGATTTTATAATCTTGATGTGTGTTTGTGATCTGAACAGAGTCTTTCAAAATGAGCGTTTTAGAAAGATAATAACCGTTTCTCATACCAAGAGTGCAGAAGTTTATTCAGAAACTCTCTTTAATACCGGTAGTGCTACGTTAGCTCAGCTGTTAAGTTTCATTTCTGTAATATTTCTCAGGTATTGTAATATCTCATACACCTTCCCCCTCTGCAGCAGGAATCGATTTGTTATTATTTTATTATTATTATTTTCATTTCAGAAGAATTCCTTCTTTCTGTTGTTGTGTAAAAGTGACGTGTTTTGTAGTAACGAAAATCATTTGACAAGCTAAATGATAAACTATTGTTTATAGAAGAAAAATGGAATAAAAAATGAGCGAGTTCCAAGAGGTCGTCTCGCCTAAATTATTCACCATTAAGGATCCGTTTTCTGCTTCCACCCACTCAGTGTCGGCGATATAGCATGTTTTAGGAGAAAATTGTGTCCGTACTAAAAATACGGTACATTATGCTTTGGTGGCACAATCAATTATCATTATCATTAGGTATCATTATCATTAGGTATTTGATAACCATTCAGGCCCCCTCAAATTTTTTTCATGTGTTGCTGTCTTCAGTTATACGTACCCACGTTGGTACTCACGCTTTCGAATGTCATCTAGCCACTTTCAAATGGTTCAAATGGCTCTGAGCACTATGGGACTCAACTGCTGAGGTCATTAGTCCCCTAGAACTTAGAACTAGTTAAACCTAACTAACCTAAGGACATCACAAACATCCATGCCGGAGGCAGGATTCGAACCTGCGACCGTAGCGGTCTTGCGGTTCCAGACTGAAGCGCCTTTAACCGCACGGCCACTTCGGCCGGCCTCTAGCCACTTTCGTTAGCTTTTGGTCTCAGTCTTTCCTTTTGCCTTTGAACTCATCTTTTGCCATTGAACTCATCAGAGAACTTCATCGGTACATCTGGCATACATTTACCTGGCTATATGTCCTTTCATTATCACTACAGTCATAATTATGACTTCAGGCTGTTCCCCGATCCGTGTATTTGTATTCCTGTGTGTCCTAATAATTCTCAACATGTATCTCAACATCTCAAGTTGTTAACCGTGACACATAAAAAGGAACGTAAAAAGGGAGCAAATACTGTTGATTCAAAGCAGTGAAAGTTTGTGGAACTTTTGATCACGATTTCTGAACGTAGAGGCGCTAGTGTGCGAGCTGTAGATGGAAGCAGAATGTGCTTTGTACCGGCTTTGTGGCGCCTAAATTCGTCAATAATAATTTTGTTGCGTATTCATGTGAACCACTCACGACAGGTGCCTCGCCATCTATGCTACATCAGCGAACGAGGCAAAGAGATATGAATAGCCACTTAAGTTAGATCGACACGAGGTGTAGGTAGCGTTGTAGTAATGGCTACATCTTAGGAACAGAAGACAACAAACAACACGTGGCAGGATGTGACAAACGTTGACAATCTGTACCTTCATGGACAGGACCGGTTTCAGTTACAAACATTGCTGAAACAGTGATTCAACTTAATGGTTCAAATGGCTCTGAGCACTATGGGACTCAACTGCTGAGGTCATTAGTCCCCTAGAACTTAGAGCTAGTTAAACCTAACTAACCTAAGGACATCACAAACATCCATGCCCGAGGCAGGATTCGAACCTGCGACCGTAGCGGTCTTGCGGTTCCAGACTGCAGCGCCTTTAACCCCACGGCCACTTCGGCCGGCGATTCAACTTAATTTGCACATAATGACGAAATGGGAAAAGAATTCTTCTCGCAGCTGCTTATAGCAACTTCGAAAAGTATGCCTAAATTCGGAATTCTCTTTTTAATACTGTCAGTTCGGGCTCTGTGTCCCGCGACTAGTTTGATATTTGGCTGAACAGACTATGATTCTGCAATGGATCAGAAGTCAAACATCACGCTGTGTCGAGAGAGTGGAAAGTATTAAAAGATACACATCTTTGTTTGCTTTCAGTCAACATGTAACGTCATCTCAATATTTGTTTTGGTTTTGACAATGTTTGGTGCTAGCACATAGCAAGGCTTAATCGAAAGTTAAACAGCTACGCAGATCCATTAGTATCTGTGATAAAAACTTCTCGACAAACGTTGCTATTCAGAGAGCTGTTCGTCTACAGGTAACGTTAACAAGAGAACAAACTAAATATAAGTAGATGTTTACAGTAAATTTAGCAATATATTAATCTGGTTTTCACGTGACTTTATTTGCTAATGTTCATCATTACCTGTGGGTGCGTTTGTACGTTGTATTCTGAGTCGATGACTGATACATAGCGTCCTTCCAGCAACTAGCAAAAAAGGAAAAACAAAAGAAAGGAAATGGAAGGAAACGTTTTATCAAAGAATCGTAAGAACGTTTAAGATCATGAACTTCCCTTTTCAAACACATCAGAACCTTGATTTTGTGAATTTTGTTCTGTTTACCAAAATCATTAGGCAACTTTTCTGTTTATTTATTTTACTGACCATCCAGTTATTGGTTACAACTAACCTAAATAAAAAAAACTCTTACCTGGGTCTTCATTGTAAATCTAGACTTTTTTACATTGTGGTCAACGTACAGTATTCTTTTCTTTTTGTAATAGATTTTCAGGTCTACTTTAATAGTAAATCCGTTCGCTCACTGTTGTAGTTTGTCTGCACTATCTCTACATGTACATATCTACACTCTGTAAACCACTGTGAAGTGCATGGAAGAAGGATTTTTTTTCTCTTTCTATTCATGTTTAGAGCACGGGAAGAATGGTTGTTTAAATGCCTCCGTGTCTGCTGTAATTAATCTAATCTCGTCCTCACGATCCATACGGACGTGATATATAGGGCGGTTGTAGTATATTGCTAGAGTCATAATTTAAAGCCGGTTTTTGGAACATTGTAAATGGGCATTCCCGTGATAATTCCCATCTAGCTTCAACCACCAGTTTCTTCAGCATCTCTGTGTCTTTTTCCCAAGGATAAATAAAAAACCTGCGACCATTCGCGCTGTCCTCTGTACATGTTCAGTACCCTCTGACAGTCCTATCTGGTACGAGTCCCACATACTTGAGCAGTATTCTAGGGCGGATCGTACGAGTGATTTGTAAGCAATCTACTTTGTAGATTGCATTTCACCTGTATTCTACCACCAATAAACCGAAGTCTACCACTTGCTTTACCCACGACTGAACGTATGTGCTCATTCCATTTCATATCTATGCAAAGTGTGACACCAACATATTTTAGTGAGTTAACCGATTCCAGCTGTAACTCACTGATATGATAATCGTGGGAAACCATGTTTCCTTTTTTCATACTACGTTTCTGAACATTTAAAACATGTTTCCTATCTTTGATTTTTTTTTCCAACAAGATCTGACTGAACATGTATGCAGCTTCTTTCAGAGAGTTTTTCATTATAGATGACTGAATCATCTGCAAAGATTCTGAGTTACTATTAATATTGTCTGCAAAGTCATAAATATACAATGTGAACAAGTACATCCGTTGATGACTCTCCATCCTAGACAACTTCATGCGTTCTCCCTACCACAAAACCCCAGTCTAGTCACAGTTATCGTCTGATGCTCGTTGTACTTTTCATAATAAGCGTAGATATCATTACAGAGTCAAATGCTTTTCGGAATCGAGAAATACTGCATCTGCTTGACTGCCTTGATCCAAAGTTTTCAGTAGATCACGGAGAAAACTGTGAGTTGGGTTTCACATCATCAATGTTTTTGAAATTAACGCTGGTTAGCATGGAGGAGGTCATTCGATTTGAGGTATTTAATTATGTTTGCGCTTATAATACACTGTCCGCAGCTCGTGGTCTTGCTGTAGAGTTCTCGCTTCTCGCTCAAAAGGTCTCGGGTTCGACTCCTGGCGGGGTCAGGAATTTTCCCTGCCTGGAGATGACTGAGTGTTGTGTCGTCTTCATCATCATCATTCATCCCCATTGCGGTCGGAGGAAGGCAATGGCAACCCACCTCCGCTAGGACCTTGCCTAGTACGGCGATGCGGGTTTCCCACATCGTCCCCTATTCTCCTCGGATTGTGGGACCTCATCATAATCATCATAATACACTGCTGGAAAAAATTAGTACACCTGGAAAGTCAACGTCGATTTTGGTCCGGTGACGTCATTTGTCATCTTCAGTAGATGTACTGATAATGATTTCAACAACGTCCGCCAACAGATAGCTTCGTGGCATAGCTACCAGAGCACTGTCTGTGTTTACACTTTGATAGGGAATGCCAAAATGTTCAGATGTGTGTGAAATCTTATGGGGCTTAACTGCTAAGGTCATCAGTCCCTAAGCTTACACACTACTTAACCTAAATTATCCTAAGGACAAACACAAACACCCAAGCCCCAGGGAGGACTCGAACCTCCGCCGGGACCAGCCGCAGTCAATGACTGCAGCACCTCAGACCGCTCGGCTAATCCCGCGCGGCTGATAGGGAATGCAAGCAGGCAACCATGCCACGGAGACACACTCCTGCTCCGTACAGCCAGCTCAGAGACTTTGAAATGGGTCAAATTGTGGCCTTCCGAGAAGGTAGATAATCCTTTCGGAGAATTGTCACACAAGTTGGACGTGGTGCGCCAGTCGTGCAACGATACTGGTATCAGTGGTCACGTGAACATTCTTACACCCGTAGACGAGGATCTGGATGTCCACGCAGCGGAGACGCCCTCCAGGATCATCGTATTGTAAGGGCAGCATGGCGGATCGTACAGCTACCACAGCGCATGTAACAGGACTTGTGAGCCCGCACCTGTCAGCTGGACTTATTGTGAACCGGTCGTTAGCAGAGGGTCGATGACCATGCAGACCAGACCACTAGCATGTCTTCCACACACGCCACAACGTCGACGTGCACCATTCGACTGGTGCCGTCAGAGGATCAGTTGGAATTTGGGGTGGCGGGCCAGTGTCTTCAGTGATGGAAGCAGGTTCTATCTGCACACAAGTGATGGTCGTTTGCGCGTACCACGTAGTTCTGGTGAGCGCCGTCTCGTATAGTGCATTCGTCCAAGACACCGTGGCCCCACCCCAGGGCTTATAGACTGGGGTGCGGTAAGTTACAACTCTCGTTGACCTTTGGTGGTTCTGGACGGCAACCAGCGCTCGGTACGCGCAGAATGTTGTTAGGCCCGTTCTTTCGCCATTCTTGCAACAGGAAGATGGCGCGTTGCTCCAACGGGATAATGCTCGCCCACGCACTGCCACTGAAACTCAACGTGGTCTGAGAGACGTGCAGCACCTCCGGACTTGGCTCCAATTGAGCACGTGTGGGATGTTATGGGAGCATTTGTGGGATATGATTGGACGAGAAGTGACTTGTGCGACTTGTCAACCGACAGCTCTTACAGAACTACGTGAACAGGTTGAGCAGGCGTGGTTAACGCATCCCGGAGCAGTATGTATTCGCCATCAGTACGATCGACTGGATGCCAGCACCTGCATTGCCGTCCACGGAGACAACACCACGTACTAATATGGATGTTTCAGCACGCGTCAATACCTGGTATCTTAGAAACACGTATGCTGTTGAACTGTAAATCTAATCATTTCGTGTTCTCCATATGCACTTTTGCATCAATAAATACTGAGTGAACTGGAAACCTCTAAAACGATATACCAATCGTTTTCCAGCAGTATATGTTATAAGAGTGTAGAACAGACCGATGTCAAGGATGTTGAACAGCAGTTTGGGAGGTCATTTCTACTACCCTTGTTGTAAATGAGCGTGGTCTGTGCTACTGGGCACAGGTTTTTGTTCCAGTAATCTACATTATAGTCTATTTAGCATAGGGGCTAACTCAGCCGCATGCTCAGTACAGAATCTGATAGAAATTCCATCGGCCTTGTCTACAGGAAAACGAAGGAGATTCAGATTTTTCCCACTTCTTTGTTTTCTCACTTTGGAGATTTGATAACTTTCACTATGGCTGCTTGGATGCTTTTTCATGGTATCACATCTCCTTGTCTGATTCTTCTTGTTGTTCTGAGATTCCAATGAGCTTATGAAATCTCATGGTTGAACGTGATTGCTTGACAATTCATACAGTGAACAGTTGTTTTAAAATACAAGTGGCAGAACTGAATGAAATGTCCAATGGTCCGCAGTAGCTGTCTCTGTTCAGTCACTTATAGACGCACACAACCGGTTTTCGCAACTTTTAAAGTGCCTCTTCTGGTATAAATATCTGTAGAATAGGAACTGCAGTTATCTGAGATATTTTAAAATACTGAATGACTAGACCTAATCATTAAAGGCAAGGAAGCTGGTGTGGGTCACATACGCCCCAAAAGAAGGGGTTGATATACACTTAATAAATACAATTTTTAAGTTCACATTGACAGAAAGTTACTTACAAATGCAGCGTCTTAGGTTACAGAATGCTGCAGAGTAAAAATTGGCGTGGCTAGGTAAAGTTTTCAGCCCATCTCAGTAGATAAAAAAACCATAGTCAACTCATACAAAGACCATCATCAGTTAAGAATGTCATGTCTAAATCGAAAAAAATAGAATTACTAATCGGAACTGAGCCTTGATTAAAAACAGTGAAAAAGTAAATCATATGAAAAATAGATGGGGATATCCCCATGTGAAGTGGATCAACTGTCAACAAGGGGACTAACTTGTGTTAAATCGCGAACTGTGCATTTCCCGACTAAAATATGATATTGTCGGCCTGTGTCAAGAACGAAATGCCCCTCGTAGATGTTATTCAAGGAAGTACTAGAGCGCTGTAGTGATTGAAGAATAAAACAAAGTTAGGGATGAAAACTAGTAAATTTAATGCATTGAAATCTACCGAAAATTAATTTAACTATTGTTGGGGGGCCACCAAGAACCAAAAAGAAGCGTGGTCGCGGGTCAAACTTACCAAAAGCCTACACGCTCACGTCTGTTTGTCACCAACATGGCGGCTGATAACATAAGCCACCAGCGCCCTGTGTGTTGTCGAAGCGTGTGCTGTGGCTGCCGTCCGGGAGTTGAGAGGGCGACGGCAAATGAACTAATACGAGCAACGCGGAAAATAAGGAAGCACGACGCTAATGCTCTGCTGAGGAGTTACGATCACCATGCAGTTTCAGTGAAAATTATCTGGTGGATTAAGTCCACGCTGATGAACTGTAATGAAAGCTAACATTAAAATACTTAAGAATGCGTACATTAATACTGCTGTCGATAAATAGCCGGCTGTGGATTCGGAGTGTTGGCGCTTGATTGTCCGGTCGTATAAAGAACACAATTATTAAACAGCTATTCCAGTGACCGAGTTTGACTACCAATTAGAAATTTCGACTATTAAGTAATCGCCATACGTTGTCAGTATATATAAAAAGTATTACGTCCATGATTACTATAGACAACAATGCTGTGCGCTGCTGTAGAAGTACGTAGTCATTAAACAGCCGTTCCAGTTGCATTTTGATCTATTTCTGTTTTCGACTGCTAATTGGCCACGATACGTTCTCATCGATCGTAGTACGTTTACAGATTGTCTATATGATTACTATTGCGGAGAATATTTAGTTTCCGGAAAGCATGGCGCTTTCAAAAAAATATTTTTAAAGGAATAAATCGTGACCGACAGAAAATGAAACATGTTTGGGTAAACAGAAAAAGAAATACACTCCTGGAAACGGAAAAAAGAACACATTGACACCGGTGTGTCAGACCCACCATACTTGCTCCGGACACTGCAAGAGGGCTGTACAAGCAATGATCACACGCACGGCACAGCGGACACACCAGGAACCGCGGTGTTGGCCGTCGAATGGCGCTAGCTGCGCAGCATTTGTGCACCGCCGCCGTCAGTGTCAGCCAGTTTGCCGTGGCATACGGAGCTCCATCGCAGTCTTTAACACTGGTAGCATGCCGCGACAGCTTGGACGTGAACCGTATGTGCAGTTGACGGACTTTGAGCGAGGGCGTATAGTGGGCATGCGGGAGGCCGGGTGGACGTACCGCCGAATTGCTCAACACGTGGGGCGTGAGGTCTCCACAGTACATCGATGTTGTCGCCAGTGGTCGGCGGAAGGTGCACGTGCCCGTCGACCTGGGACCGGACCGCAGCGACGCACGGATGCACGCCAAGACCGTAGGATCCTACGCAGTGCCGTAGGGGACCGCACCGCCACTTCCCAGCAAATTAGGGACACTGTTGCTCCTGGGGTATCGGCGAGGACCATTCGCAACCGTCTCCATGAAGCTGGGCTACGGTCCCGCAGACCGTTAGGCCGTCTTCCGCTCACGCCCCAACATCGTGCAGCCCGCCTCCAGTGGTGTCGCGACAGGCGTGAATGGAGGGACGAATGGAGACGTGTCGTCTTCAGCGATGAGAGTCGCTTCTGCCTTGGTGCCAATGATGGTCGTATGCGTGTTTGGCGCCGTGCAGGTGAGCGCCACAATCAGGACTGCATACGACCGAGGCACACAGGGCCAACACCCGGCATCATGGTGTGGGGAGCGATCTCCTACACTGGCCGTACACCACTGGTGATCGTCGAGGGGACACTGAATAGTGCACGGTACATCCAAACCGTCATCGAACCCATCGTTCTACCATTCCTAGACCGGCAAGGAAACTTCCTGTTCCAACAGGACAATGCACGTCCGCATGTATCCCGTGCCATCCAACGTGCTCTAGAAGGTGTAAATCAACTACCCTGGCCAGCAAGATCTCCGGATCTGTCCCCCATTGAGCATGTTTGGAACTGGATGAAGCGTCGTCTCACGCCGTCTGCACGTCCAGCACGAACGTTGGTCCAACTGAGGCGCCAGGTGGAAATGGCATGGCAAGCCGTTCCACAAGACTACATCCAGCATCTCTACGATCGTCTCCATGGGAGAATAGCAGCCTGCATTGCTGCGAAAGGTGGATATACACTGTACTAGTGCCGACATTGTGCATGCTCTGTTGCCTGTGTCTATGTGCCTGTGGTTCTGTCAGTGTGATCATGTGATGTATCTGACCCCAGGAATGTGTCAATAAAGTTTCCTCTTCCTGGGACAATGAATTCACGGTGTTCTTATTTCAATTTCCAGGAGTGTACATTGTGTTTTGCGGAAGGCGGAGTTTAAAATTCCAAATTAAATTCGCAGACAAGGAAAAACGTCAAAGGAGCTTACAATCTGAGCAATGTGATTATTTTAATTAACATATCGCCGGTTCCAGTGGCTCATGCACTAACATTAGATCTAATAAAAAAGAACAAATATACAAGAATAGAAGGGAATAATGAAGGATGTTTAACATATGAAACACAACTGAATACGTAATGTTGCAAGAATTTACATCATATTAGTTACATGATATACTTGGTTATGAATAGCACGTCTGTATGTAACTACTATGATATATATTCTCTGAGAGATGAAACAGCCACTCTTAGTTTTCAGTGTTTTGAGAATGGAATTGCAAGATTAAGATTTCATTTAGTAAGCCACCCTTTATTTGCATGTGATGCTACAGAGCATTCGATCTGTATGTTTACGAAAAAATAAAAGAAAACTTTTTCTTTTAGAAAAAAGGAAATGAAATGTAGTAGAGCAAATAACCAATTTCAAATATTTAGTCTGCAGTATATCCATATGAAGACGAAAATGACTTTCAACGTAGGAAACTTAATTAAATGAGTCGCACTAGTAGACGAGTTTTAGAAAGAAAAGTGAGGAAAGAGATACTTGTCAAATTTTACAAAAATACTTTTACTACCAGTTACAATTTATGGCAGCATAATCTGGTTAACAACAAAAAGAGCAAGTAAGGATCAAGAGTATGGAAATAAGATTCCTCAGGCATGCAACAGGATATGCAAGACAAGACTGAAAAATATGTTCAGAAATAAGAGCACAATTACGACTAATGTCTTTAAATGAAAAAATAGAATATAGAAGTAAATCGATGGATCACATCAGTAGAACAGAGGATGACAGAGTAGCAAAAATCTATCCAAATACAGCCAATTGAACGAAGAAATATTGTGTGGCTCAAAACCAGGTGGAATGGCTTGGATTGACGTCTGTAAGTGGGTACAACAGGTAAAGTTTAAGTGCAGGAGATGACGACAATAATGATAATGAAAATTAAAAAAACGAACGTGTGAAGTACGTTTAGTCATATTTATCTTTTGCTTTGGAGGAAAGCTCTTTACTTTTCTAGGCTACGATAACTACGGTTTGACAATATGCCTTTCATTGTTAATAACGTGGATGGTACTTCCCAACTGTTTTTTGTGTGGCACACTGATGCGTTCTGATCCTGAGTGTTTGTCATGATTACTGCGTTATGAAGACTTGTAGAAAATGAGATCCAGTGGGAAGTAAAATGTAGTATCGATCATTATTTCGAACTAAATTTGTACAATCTTTGCTGCGTTAACTGATCTGTGTTGAAAAAGAATATTGTCCTTGTAAAATGTGAGTTTAATCGTAGATGCGAATCAGTCAGTGTCTGATCCGTTTCGATTTCTATATCTCTTCTCGTCTGTATGTGCTAGCGAGCAGTACGCTGATTTTGGCTGCTCCCGTAATACTGCGCACATTAATACATTTGTATGCAGTAAGACTCGAGGAGCTTGCCATGCACATTTCGAACAGCTATCTAAGTTACTGCATAAATGTAAGGTGAAATATAATTCGTCATATACCAATTTGTAGTGAACCATAGATAATCCGTTATGTTTGTAAGTAGGCCGTTTAGGTTTTTATGTTGGTAACGCTACGTAGTGCTCTGTATGAAAATCGCTGACTGCGCTGTGTGCAGTCTGTGACTGGTAGGACCCATTGTTGGAATATTCGCTTGTGTAGTGTTGGATGTAAACGACGTGTAGCGTTGGGCAGTTGGAGGTGAGCCGCCAGCAGTGCTGGATGTGGCGAGAGAGATGCCAGAGTTCTGAGAGGTTACTATGAGCGGACGCTCTGGACGCGTGTCCACCAAAAAAAAGGAAATTTGTAAGACTGGATGTCATTAACTGATATATATATATATATATATATATATATATATATATATATATATATATATATATATACACTCCTGGAAATGGAAAAAAGAACACATTGACACCGGTGTGTCAGACCCACCATACTTGCTCCGGACACTGCGAGAGAGCTGTACAAGCAATGATCACACGCACGGCACAGCGGACACACCAGGAACCGCGGTGTTGGCCGTCGAATGGCGCTAGCTGCGCAGCATTTGTGCACCGCTGCCGTCAGTGTCAGCCAGTTTGCCGTGGCATACGGAGCTCCATCGCAGTCTTTAACACTGGTAGCATGCCGCGACAGCGTGGACGTGAACCGTATGTGCAGTTGACGGACTTTGAGCGAGGGCGTATAGTGGGCATGCGGGAGGCCGGGTGGACGTACCGCCGAATTGCTCAACACGTGGGGCGTGAGGTCTCCACAGTACATCGATGTTGTCGCCAGTGGTCGGCGGAAGGTGCACGTGCCCGTCGACCTGGGACCGGGCCGCAGCGACGCAAGGATGCACGCCAAGACCGTAGGATCCTACGCAGTGCCGTAGGGGACCGCACCGCCACTTCCCAGCAAATTAGGGACACTGTTGCTCCTGGGGTATCGGCGAGGACCATTCGCAACCGTCTCCATGAAGCTGGGCTACGGTCCCGCACACCGTTAGGCCGTCTTCCGCTCACGGCCCAACGTCGTGCAGCCCGCCTCCAGTGGTGTCGCGACAGGCGTGAATGGAGGGACGAATGGAGACGTGTCGTCTTCAGCGATGAGAGTCGCTTCTGCCTTGGTGCCAATGATGGTCGTATGCGTGTTTGGCGCCGTGCAGGTGAGCGCCACAATCAGGACTGCATACGACCGAGGCAGACAGGGCCAACACCCGGCATCATGGTGTGGGGAGCGATCTCCTACACTGGCCGTACACCACTGGTGATCGTCGAGGGGACACTGAATAGTGCACGGTACATCCAAACCGTCATCGAACCCATCGTTCTACCATTCCTAGACCGGCAAGGGAACTTGCTGTTCCAACAGGACAATGCACGTCCGCATGTATCCCGTACCACCCAACGTGCTCTAGAAGGTGTAAGTCAACTACCCTGGCCAGCAAGATCTCCGGATCTGTCCCCCATTGAGCATGTTTGGGACTGGATGAAGCGTCGTCTCACGCGGTCTGCACGTCCAGCACGAACGCTGGTCCAACTGAGGCGCCAGGTGGAAATGGCATGGCAAGCCATTCCACAGGACTACATCCAGCATGTCTACGATCGTCTCCATGGGAGAATAGCAGCCTGCATTGCTGCGAAAGGTGGATATACACTGTACTAGTGCCGACATTGTGCATGCTCTGTTGCCTGTGTATATGTGCCTGTGGTTCTGTCAGTGTTATCATGTGATGTATCTGACCCCAGGAATGTGTCAATAAAGTTTCCCCTTCCTGGGACAATGAATTCACGGTGTTCTTATTTCAATTTCCAGGAGTGTATATATATATATAAAATGACTTTTGAACACTATAAAGGTAAATACATTGTTTGTTCTCTATCAAAATCTTTTATTTGCTAACTATGCCTACCAGTAGATAGTGCATTCAGTAGTTAGAATCTTTTATTTAGCTGGTAGTATTGGCGTTCCCCGTATTGTAGTAGTTCGAGTAACGAAGATTTTTGTGAGGTAAGTGATTCATGAAAGGTATAGGTTATTGTTAGTCAGAGCCATTCTTTTATAGGGATTATTGAAAGTCAGATTGCGTGCGCTTAGTCATGATCAGAATAAGTAAAGAGAGAGCTGTCTGAGTACGTTCAGTTTTGCTCAGCTGTTTGAAAATCAAATAACGTAAGAGTTTTTCCAACACTGTCATACTTTACATACAAAGGGGAAGTTTCATCTTTAATATTAGTGAATCTTTTGTGCTCGAGTCAGATGCCCTAATTTATTCAACACTATTTTATGCAAATAAGATTTAATAGTGAAACTAATCCAATTATAGTACAAGGGTCAATCAAGAAGTTTCCGTTCGAAGGCCGTACAATCCAGAGTCGGTATACCGGTCAGGAAAAATCGCCATAACCACTGAGACAACCATCTCACTGAGGCACCGGTTTCAAGATACCTGTCTCATTAAACACTGTGTCCTGCTGCATGCAGTAGTCCGTAATTGCCTACCGTACATCCTCGCCCAACAGGAATCGTCGACCCTTCAAGGCCTTTGTTAAGTAACCGAAGACGTGGCAGTTGCATAGGCAGAGATCAGGACTACAGGGCGGGTACTCCCACTTGGCTGAACTTCGGTGCTTCAAGTGTGCGATAGTAGTTCACGTTTCCGTATTTAACGCACGTACGTCTGAAAGACACGAATACCACGCTAATCCCTTGTTCACATGTCGGTGCTTATACAGTATGTTTCGTAAGAGCGCGCAAAAATGCATCGGGACATGGAGAATGCTCCACTGAACAATCTGAGATAGGGAACATGGGGTCAGAGAAGCCAGCTTAAGGAGATATGGAAGTAAACTTGTCTACCGCGTTGTCTTACTACCACTGTTTTCTAGTTTACTGACAACTAACATGCACACAGACCGCCGGGCTAGCCGTGCAGTCTAACGCGCTGCTTCCCGAGCGGAAAGGAGTGCCGGTGCCCAGCACAAATTTGCCCGGAAGATTTGTGTCGAGGTCCAGTGTGCCGGCCAGCCTGTGGATGGTTTTTAAAGTGGTTTTCTTTCTGTCTCGGCGAATGCGGGCTGGTTCCCCTTATTCCGCCTCAGTTACACTACACTATGTGATCGAAAGTATCTGGAAACCTGGCTGAAAATGATTTACAAGTTCGTGGCGGCCTCCATCGGTAATGCTGAAATTCAGTATGGTGTTGACCCACTCTTAGCCTTGATGACACCTTCCACTTTCGCAGGCATATGTTCAATCAGGTGCTGGAAGAATTCTTGGGAAATGGCAGCCCATTCTTCACGGAGTGCTGCACTGAGAAGAGGTATCGATGGCGATCGGTGAGACCTGGCACGAAATCAGCGTTCCAAAACATCCAAAGAAGTTCTATAGGATTCACATCAGGACTCTGTGCAGACGAGTTCATTAAAGTGATGTTATTGTCGTGAAACCACTTCGCCACAGGCCGTGCAATATGAACACGTGCTCGATCATGTTGAAAGATGCAGTCACCATCCCCGAATTGCTCTTCAATATTGGGAAACAAGAAGGTGCTTAAAACAACAATGTAGGCCTGTGCTCTTATTGTGCCACGCAAAACAACAAGGGATGCAAGCCCCCCGCCATGAAAAACACGACCACATCATAACACCTCCGCCTCCGAATTTTATTCTTGGCACTGCAATCGCTGGCAGATGACGTTCACCGGACATTCGCCATACCCACACCCCGCCATCCGATCGACATATTGTGTACCGTGATTCGTCACTCCACACAATGTTTTTTCACTGCTCAACCGTCGAATGTTTACGCTCCTTACACCAAGCGAGGCGTCGTTTGGCATTTACTGGCGTGATGTGTGGCTTATGAGCAGCCGCTCGACACGAAATCCAAGTTTTCTCACCTCCTGCCTGTCACAGTACTTGCAGTGGATCCTGGTACAGTTTGGAATTCCTGTGTGACGGTCTGGATAGATGTCAGCCTATTACACATTACGACCCTCTTCACCTGTCGGCAGTCTCTGTCAGTCAACAGACGAGGTCGGCCTGTACACTTTTGTCCTGTACATGTTCCTTCACGTTTCCACTTCACTATCAGATGGGAAACAGTGAACCTAGGGATGTTTAAGAGTGTGGAAATCTCGCGTATAGACGTATGACACAAGTGACACCCAGTCACCTGACAACATTCGAAGTCCGTGAATTCCGCGGAGCGCCCCATTCTTCTCTCTCACGATGTCTGACTACTGAGGTCGGTGATATGGCGTACCTGGCAGTAGGTGGCAGCACAATGCACGTAATATGAGAAACCTGTGTTTTTGGGGGTGTCCGGATACTTTTGATCACATAGTGTGTGTAGGCGATTGCTGTGCAAACACTGTCTCCACATATGCGTACACCATAATTACTCTACCACGCAAACATTTGGAGTAGCACTCGTCTTGTATGAGACTTTCCCGGAGGGAGGAGGGGAGGGGGGGGTCTACTGGGGGCCGAATCGCACAATAACCCTGCGTTCGGTGTGGGGCGGCGGTGGGGTGGGCGGACCACTGTGGGCTATAGCGTGACGAAGCCTCTATGCCGTTTCTAGGTCCTCAGTTTACTACACACAATACACAACATGCATACAAGTTTACACATACTGTGCTGTTTCTGTGCATATATGTGCTTTATTTCCTGCAAGGAAACAAGGAGGACGAGCCTGATTACCAGAAACTCAAGATGGAGGTTTTGTTTACCACATTTATCCATAAGGTGGCTCTGTTATATCGTATTTACATTGTCTCATGACAGAACGTGCTATAAATCAACGACAGACCCCTTCATCGCTCAGTGCTATTCAGGACGTACAGTGCAGTACGATGGAGCAGTACCGGTACAGTATTCCCTGGTCGCTGAATTGGAAGGAGAGATGCTATCCATGCCCTACAAGGTCACATGACCAGAATCCCCTTGTTTATGTCATATGGGCATATGTAAAGTCACTTGTGTATGAGACCCCAGTGGATACGGAGATGGAATTAGCTGCCAGAATTGTACCTGCCTGTGACGTGATTCGAAACACACCAGGGGTATTTGTCAGGGTGCGTCTGAATCTTGTCCGCCGACGTCTTGCTTGCGTTGAGGTTGATAGCCCTTAGTTTCAGTACATTTTGTAGGATAAAATACAACTTGTACCATCATTGTGTCAATGACGACATCTGCAGTTAACTACCACAAATTAAAAAAGTACATAGTAATGCGATTTTATTCCTGTTATCTCCTTAAGAAGGCTTCTCCGAACCTCAAATTTTTGCATACTTTTACGGAAGCATCCTGTGTAACTACATCGGAATCACACTGCATTGCGTATACGCTGCAGCATTACTTTCAAACGGAAACTTTTTGATTGCCCCTTTTTATTTTTGATGGACGCTGCACAGTCCCATGCACAAATAACATACTTCGTGCTTGTGAGTGTCTGTGTGTGTTTGGGTGTGTTTTGCGTGACCAGTATTTCTTGTAGCTTTTATGGTGCATTTCAGCTGCACCTTCTGCAGCCAGTTGTTTTGCATCGTCAAAAGACCCTAATCAGTATAAGCCGAAATGTGCTTTTACGAGAGTAATTCGATATGAGCTCTAAGGCGACTGTTCCCAACTTTCGCAGATGTTTCGGTTCAGACTTAGTCCACATTTCAAAGGACTCCACTTGAGTTAACAGGAGGTTTTCGTCCCTCGTATCAACACGAAATGACAGGGCCTGTAATAAGGCGACAGCAGTCGGTAAGGAGGAGATGAAAAGAAAAGCAAATGAGTGCCAGTCCGGTTTCCGCCGACTCGTCGAACGTATAATAATCCGGCGCCCGTTACTAGTTATCAATTATTCAGGCCCGGCTCCTGTCCACCCAGCAGAACGGGACGCCACACAATAACAAGGCAGGAAAACAGGACGGTAGCGGTGGCGTATTATCCCGGACAGGTAGTCATCAGACTAATGAAGTTAACTCTGTCCGATCCGCAGCCGGCCCGCGCGGCAGGCAGGAGGGACCAGTTTCTTGCGAGTCGACCCGCCTCCCAGCACGCTATTACGCATCGCTGCAGGCGAAACGATCCTCGGAGGATTTAATACCTGCCGACAGCTGGCGCGCAAGCAGACGCGGTCGCGTTAGTTAAATCGAGAGCAAAAGGAGCGATCAGTGGCGTCTTTTGTGGACGCATTCGGGGGTCTTGGCTCTCGCCATGGGAGGGGGGAGGGGGTGCTATTATCGCCTTAAGTAGCGATTGTGCGCACTCGTGACCTACGTGCTTTTGTCCGCTGCCTGTTCGCGCCCCTCAAACCGATCCCGTGCGATCCAGCGCTCTTCGCCTGTCGCTGGCACAAAGGACGCGCCGTCTTGTGGGGATGTTATTAACCGCGGAAGAAGCACGCCTGTCGAGGTAACCGAGCCGGTACACTTTGTTCCCTGCTGACTGATACTCTCTGCAGAGAGAGGGGTCCAGCTTTAATGTAATAATCCTGTCAGCGGGGGGAGGTGCACGCAGGCTGTGCTGTGTGTGTGTGTGTACCTGAACGAACGGCGGTGCGGTCGCGTTTGTTGTGGTCGGCGAGGAAGGGCTTTTTGTAACAGATACCTCCGGCTCGGCGAGGGACGCAGCAGATGCGGCAGGTGGGGTTCGCGGTGGTGTGGTTGGGGGGGGGGGGGGGGCGAGGCAGGAGCTGCTGCTGCGTGTACGCTCGAGCGCCGGATTAGCCCGCTCGGTTTGGCAGCGGCAGCGGTGCACCCGGGGCTAGCCGCAAGCTTTTAAGCGAGAGCGCGCGCAGACGCGGACAAGCGCCCGAGGCCTCTGCGCAGATCCCGTTGTGCGGGTCTGCGCTCTTCCCTCCTTTGTCCTCCCGTTTCACATACGGACGCGCCCGGTATTGTCACCCGAGCTGCTCGGACGAGGTGTGTCCCACGTGCACGCCGGACCGCGGCATCTCGCCGGACGGGCGGGCGAGCAGCGGCGGAGGGGAGCGGCGGCGGCCTTCGCCACTTGTTTATTCTGGGAGCAGTTCGCTCGCGGGGATTGTTGCGCGTCTTCCGCTCCGGGCCGACGCGCCTCGCAAGATAAGCCGCGCCTTGTTCTGCCGCTGAGTGCCAGCTTTCCTCGAGCCATCGCGGCCGTGCGTGCCTCCGCCTTCCGCTGCTTACGAGGAGCAACATACGGCAGGCGGTAGCAGCTACACACAAACACACACAGCGTTCGCTGTTTTTCGCGGCAAGACAACTCCCTCGTTATGTTTTTTGTAAGAAAAGCTGAAGGCTGATGCGCTCTTGGTATTCGGCGAAAAAGGTAAAGCCCCCATCAACTTGACGGTTAGTTTTAAGCCTACAAGGATTTGATGCACACAAGGTGTTTGAGAAATGTAATGAGACCGTTTCTTTTATCTACCAAAGCTTTTAAATTTTGTATTTCAAAGAACAATATTGTCCCCTTCAAAGCTATACAACGGAGTAATTGCTCCCAGTCCCGGTAGCAGTGCTTAAACTCTTCAACTGGTAGGGTCTTTAATATGTCGGTCACATTCTTTTAAATGCTCCGAAAATGACATCCTTTCAGGCTTTTTCAGTCTCGGGAAAAAGAAGAGGGGGGGGGGGCTGTGGAACAACAGGAATGCCTTTTGAGGTCAAAAATTCGTGATGGAAATGGCCCTGTGGCACGAGCCATGCGGCATCGGCATCCACTTGTTTGCAGTGTCCGGTGTCATTCGATACACCTTTTCCTAACCCATTAAATGGCATCTTTTTAAAGCAGACAAGCAGCAGCAACCGGCCGACACAGAAGCAGCAACAGGGAAGTAACCGATTTTGTGACTTCTGCTAGCTCCTAAGCAGGAGCGAATAATTACATCTGTGTGCTTTGATAGTTTAGTTTCTTGGACTTCTGCGTGTTAATTTGATATCTCATAGACACATTCTCGCGTTTTCGTTTGGGTCGGAAAGTAAACCGATTTTGTGGCATATCACAAGTTTCTAATCAAGAGCGAATTATTTAGTCTCACCTGAGTGCTTCGGTAATTCGACTTTTGAATCTCTCCGTATTGTGGCCGAGCGGTTCTAGGCGCTACATTCTGGAACCGCGCGACCGCTATGGTCGCAGGTTCATATCCTGCCTCGGGCATGGATGTGTGTGATGTCCGTAGGTTAGTTACGTTTAAGTAGTTCTAAGTTCTAGGGGACTGATGACCTCAGAAGTTAAGTCCCATAGTGCTGAGAGCCATTTGAACCATTTTTTTTCCTGCGTATTAATCTAATTGATGAGACTCATTCTTGCGTTTTCGTCAGGTTCTACGGTTCAGTTCCGCAGCCCATCGATAGTTGATATTCTGTTTGTCTGAGTAGTGTGGTTTTCCACGGTCTATAGTACGGATAGGGACTATGATTGTCGTGTGCGGATGCGAGCCGAGTTGGTGACACTTCGCTCTTATCTTCCAGGCTGTGATGGCTTCGGTTACACAGCTTGAAGCTGCAGTGGAGGGGGAATCACTGTTGTGGGCTGGCCGTGGGGATCCAACGGACCTCCAGTACGTCCGAGTCCTCCGATCGGTCCTCACCGATGGCCAGCCCGGTTACTGCACGCTCTGAGGTCGCCTCGTGGCATGGCAGGCGGCGAAAGGCTTCCCAGGGGACGGTACGTGAGGCCTCCTCGGTCAATCTGACAAACAGGTTCCAGGTGCTGTCCGTGGCTAACACTGTCGCTGAACCAGATGCAGTCTCCAGTCCCGTTTCAGAGAAAACCTCTCAGCCTGCAAGTTCCGGGTAATCACAGAGGGTCGGATTATTAGTATTTGGGAGCTCCAATGTTAGGCGCGTTGCGGGGCCTCTTAGGGACCATATACAGCACAGGGTGTCGCCAACTGCAGGTGCTGGGTCACGTCGGTACCAATGATGTGAATCGCTTTGAATTGGAAGAATTCTCTCTGGTTTCGAGAGCCTCGCAGATATGGCAAAGGCTATCAGTCGTGCTTGCGAGATGAAAGCAGAGCTGACCATTTGCAGCATAGTCGACAGGACCGATTGCGGACCTGTGGCACAGAGCCGAGTGGATGGTATGAATCAGAGGCTCAGACAATTCTGCGACCGTGTAGGTTGCAGATTCCTCGACTTGCGCCATAGGGTCGCTGGGTTTCGGGTTCCGCTCAATGGGTCATGAGTCAAGGTTCGCAGGAGAGCTTCTGTAAAGTTTGGAAGGTAGGAGACGAGGTACTGGCAGAAGTAAAGCTGTGAGTACCGGGTGTGAGTCGTGCTTCGGTAGCTCAGTTGGTAGAGCACTTGCCCGCGAAAGGCAAAGGTCCAGAGTTCGAGTCTCGGTCGGGCACACAGTTTTAATCTGCCAGGAAGTTTCATATCAGCGCACACTCCGCTGCAGAGTGAAAATCTCATTATGGAAACCTAACGGTGTTCCGAAAGGATAGGTTAAACACGGCTTTCGGTGGCATGTTTGTTGTTGTTAGAAGTAGTTCATCTTGTCGCGAAATTGAAGAAGATAGTTCCTGTGAGTTAGTATAGGCAGAGGTCTTTCTTGGCAATCGGAATAAAATAAATACTGGGTCGTTTTCTCGACCTCCCACCTCAGATGATACAGTTGCTGAAAAGTTCAATGAAAACTTGAGTTTAATTTTAAACACGTACCCGACCCATGAAGTTAGAGCTGGTGGTGACTTCAATTTACCCCCGATATGTTGGCGAAAATACATGTTTAAATCTGGAGGTACGCATAAAACATCATCCGAAATTGTGCTAAATGCATTCTCTGAAAATTATTTCGAGCAGTTAGTTCATGAGAGCACACGAATAATAAACGGTAGTGAAAACACACTTGACCTCTTAAGAACAAATAATCGTGAGCTAACAACAAGCATCAAAACGGATGCAGGGATTAGTGAACATAGGGTTGTCGTTGCGAGACTGAATATTGTAAACCCCAATCCTCCAAAAATAAACGAAAAATATACCTATTCAAAAAATCAGATTAAAATTCACTTGACGTCTTCCTCAGAGATAATCTCCACTCCCTCCAAATTAACAATGTAAGTGTGGACCAGACGTGGCTTGAATTCAGAGGAGCAGTATCGACAGCAATTGGGAGATTTGTACCAAATAAATTAACAAACTGCGGAGCTGATCCTCCTTTGGAACACCAAACGGGTCAGAACACTGTTGCACAAACAACGAAAACAGGATGCCAAATTTAAAAGGGCGGAAAATTTCCGAGATTGGCCACCTTTTACAGAGGCTCGAAATTTAGCGTGGACTTCAATGCAAGATGCTTATAATAGATTTCACAGCTAAACTTTGTCTCGAAATCCGTCAGAAAATCCAAAGAAATTGTGGTTGTATGTGAAGTATGCTAGCCGCAAGACAATCAATGCCTTGTCTGCGCGACAGCAAGGGAAATACTATCGACGGCAGTGCTGCCAAAGCAGAGTTATTAAACACAGGCTTCCGAAGTTCCTTCACCAAAGATGACAAAGTAAATATTCCAAATTCGTATCAAGAACAGCTGGCAACATGAGTAACGTAGAAACGTAGAAGTAGATATCCTCGGAGTAGTGAAGCATCTTCAGTCACTTAACAAAAGCAAGTGTTCCGGTACAGACTGTATACCAGTTTTCCTTTCAGAGTATGCTGATAAAATAGCTCTGTACGTAACAATCATAGGCAACTGCTCGCTCGTCAAAAGATCCGGTTCCAAAGACTGGGAAGTTACACAGGTCACATCGTATTCAAGACAAGAAAGGTAGGAGGAATAATCCACTAATTTACAGGCCCATATCATTAACGTCATTATGCAGCAGTATTTTGGGACATATATTGTGTTCGAACATCATTAATTACCTCGAAGAGAACGGTCAATTGACACACAGTCAACACGGATTTAGAAAACATCGTTCTTGTGAAACACAACTAGCTCTTTACAAGCACGAAGTGTTGAGTACTATTAACAAGGTATTCCAAATTGATTCTATTTTTCTAGATTTCTGTATCACAGAAGCGGATTGTGGTGAAATTGCGTGGTTATGGAATATCGTCTCAGTTATGTGACTGGATTCGTGATTTCCTGTCAGAGAGGCTGGTCAGGTCAGAAGGTCAGATGATAGTAATTGACGGAAAGTCATAAAGTAAAATAGAAGTGATTTCTGGCGTTTCTCACGGTAGTGTTATAAGCCCCTTGATGTTTCTTATCTATATAACAATTTAGGAGAGAATCTGAGCAGCCATTTTAGGTTGTTTGCAGATGATGCTGTCGTTTATCGACTAGTAAAGTCATCACAAGATAAAAAAAATTGAAAAGCGATTTAGAAAAGATGTTTATATGTTGCGAAAAATTGGCAATGAACCCTAAATAAAGACAAGTGTGAGGTCAACCACATAAGTGCTAAAAAGAATCCGTTTAACTTCGGGTACACGATAAATCAGTCAAATCTAAAGGCCGCCAATTCAACTAAATACCTAGGAACTGTGGAGGAACTGGTTTATAGTATTTCGTGACTTTAATTACTTATAAATGATATTTCAAGTAGACAAAAAAAATATAAAACCAGTTACCGATTGTCAGCGTAACAATTCGTTTGATCTCATAAATGATTATCCCGGCTAGTATTTGTCACTCTGCTAAAGAAATCTCCACTTGACGTTGTGTAGAAATGTTTTCTGTTAAGTCGTGAGAGTAGCACTAAATTGCATATCATTTATCAGGTTTTACACAACTGTTACTTGAGATGGAAGCACTTTTCTCTATCAAAAGGGACATTTAGTCACAAAATACTATCCGTGCACAACACTGACGTATGTCCCCTATTAAAATATTTCATGTAAATCGTCCGAAATAATTAGGCTTCATGCATCAGCAAATAAGAAATTGATATTACGTAACGTGCTGTGAGCACTATTTTTGAAGATTCAATCTGAGTTGAATTCTGTCTTTTAAAGTAGATTCGGGACCACCGGTGCACATTTATTTCCATTCATTTATATCTAACAACATTTATGTTTGTTAAAATTCTCGATTCAAAACTGCCGCGGAGATATTTTTGCTAAGATGGCGGCAGACAGACGATAGTCAATTTGTCTATTGTTATTCTCGATTCCTTTTATATCAAGTTAATATATTCAGATAAAAGTCTTTAAGCCTTTAGTTCTCTATTCTTTAGCATTTAAAATTATTCTCAATGAAAAATGTTTCATATTTTTTATACCAGCTACTAGTAAACTCCGCTGTAAGTTACTAGTGCTAACGGTTGCGCTCCTAATTGCGGAGCTGAAAATTAACACTTAAAAACATTAATTAGATTGGATTACAATAGAAATAAATACAAATCCACGTGTAGACAATAGCGATTCTGTTTTTCAAATAATAATTAACAGTATAGTTACAGGTTTCCTCTTTACAGACCTCACACGTCTCACGTCTGAACAGTTCATCTGTTAGCACAGGAAGAACAACTGAACCACAATTATCACAGATAACAAAAAAGATTATAATTTTCGTTGTCTATGAATGTAGTTCTCTGATAATAGTTTTATTTCACACAGAAATTAAATTATTACAGAAATAATGAAATAATTATCGTCATTTTTACACGATACAGTCTTTTTTATACGTAGTATCGAAAATATTTGTTGAAGTTTGTACACTTAGTTCATTTTAACATCTTGTGGCCAGAACATAGTGTCGTGGATATTACAGAACTATAATTAAGAATAACTTAAATTGGAAAGAGCACATGGAAAATATTGTGGGGAAGGCAAACAAAAGACTGGGTTTTATTTGCAGAACACTTAGAAAATGTAAAAGTTCTACTAAAGAGACTGCCTACACTACGCTTGTCCGCTCTTTTTTAGAATACTGCTGCACGGTGTGTTACCAGGTAGGATTAACGGAGTATATCGAGAAAGTTCAAAGTAGGGCAGCACGTTTTGTATTATCGAGAAATAGGGGAGAGAGTGTCACTGACATGATACAGGATTTGGGTAGGACAACATTAAAACAAAGGTGTTTTTCGTTGCGCCAGAATCTTCTCACGAAATTTCAGTCACCAACTTTCTCCTTCGAATGCGAAAATATTTTGTTGAGTCCATCTTTAAAGGGAGAAACGATAATCGTAATGAAATAAGGGAAATGGGGGCTCGTCCGGAAAACATAGGTATTCGTTTTTTCCGCGCGCTGTTCGAGACTGGAATAATAGAGAATTATTGTGAAGGTGGTTCGATGAACCCTCTGCCACGCACTTAAATGTGATTTGCAGAGTATCGATATAGATCTAGATTTAGATGAAGAAAACTTGGTTGACAGTTGGTCCTGGAGGAACAAATTCTTTATGCACGACAACACTTCTGTCAAAAAGCAATCAACATTGTTTTGATCTTTGATACCCTCATTCGGGCTTTTTTCGGTCGAGGAAATGTTTCAGTATGCCACACCTCATTATGGCCCTTTGTCTCGGATCGTACTCAAAAGTCAAGGATTCATGACCTGTGATCATACGACTGAATCGTTCGCATTATTGGCAGTCCTCTTGAGAAGATAAACAGACGCGTTTCTTCTGCTCCCTTAAGAGGTTTTTCGGCAACGTTTTGGCACAAACCTTTCGCATATGCTAATCATCTGCCAAAATTTGGAGTACGGTCGAATTGTCTAACAGGCCACCCATCATCCTTGTTGTTAAACGTCAGCCTGATTCCACATGAACACGCACATGTTCGACGTTTTCGCCGATTTTTGGTTTCCTTGAGCGACGTACATCTTTAAAGCGTTCTCGACCTTCCATAAATGATTTGTTACAGTGAAAAATTGGTCCTCTTGACAGGGAATGCTCCCCATAGGCCTGTTTCAACTATTCAAATGTCACACTCGTATATTCCCCAAGTTTAACACTAAACCTGATGGCATAACGTTGCTCTAACTTCCGCTGTTCTATTTTCGTAGCACACAACAAAAACACAACCTCAGCGGTGGTAGTCTCAAAAATCACGTGATGGCTGTACGGAGCTGAAACTCGGACTGCATCTTGAAGGGGTGAACACACCGGTCTACACAAGCAGAACAACACAGCGTGGCCAGATCGCTCAAAGTGTTGCCAGTCTCGTTACTTTTCTTGCACACTTCGAACATTGTTCTATCCCGAGTAAAAACTCATGCAGCCAGTGATTGTGAGGAAATTCGTGTCAGTAAAATGTTTCCAACATCAGCGGTCGCCAGACATGTGAATCTTCTGAGCTACCATTTTCAAAATCCCACTGTGAGCTACCAAAAGAAACAATGGAAAGAATTATAACTTACAAATAAATTACATTTGTTTACTGCTTGTAAACTTACATTAATAGTATATATGAAATGAATTTTAGTTACACTATACTGTATAAGAAACAGAAACTGCAACTGAGTGGTACATCAGAAAGAAATTGCATTGTAGTTACGAGGGCTGATCAACAAAGACTTAAGACCTATTTTTTTCGCGGATGTTCATTTCTCCATTTCAGTGCTTACATGATCTTTTTCAAAGAACTCCCGTCCTACTTGAATGAATTTTTTGTGGCGTCTCTGTCAGCCAACGAACACATGGTGCAGGACATTCTTGCTCAGTTCCTTGAGAATCGCTTCACTTTTCTTGAGCACTGCTTCAGCGTTCCCAAATCGAATGCCGCGAAGCTTTGCCGTTGGCAATGGTAATTTAAAAAAATCACAGGGTTCAAATCTGGGCTGTAAGGCGGATGCGGTACATAGGTAATGCTGAAATGGGCAAGAATTTGCATGACTTTATTTGCGACGTGAGGCCGGGCATTGTCATGCCACCCAGTCAGAGAAACTTCTTGTCGTTTCCTTGCAATGTGCTTGATGGGCAGCATGCTGCTGTAACAGTAGTATGATGTGGGAACTGCATGCTAGTAAATCATCCCATGACAATAGAAGAATATGATCACCATCACTTTCCCCGCAGATGAAACAACTTTCACCTCTTTTTGTGTGGGAGAACCAGGCGATTTCCGCACTATGATGGCTCGTTTTCCTTCTGGATCATAATGATACAGCCATGACCCATCCCTGGTTTTAATCCATTCCAGAAACACATGCCCCCTATCAGCAAAGAGACGCAGGGCCTGACGCCTTCTCACAAATCGTACAGCCTTTTGTTCTTGAGTCAACACACGTGGCACCGAACGGACACAAACAGGGGTCATGCGTAATTGTAAACACACTGTCATATGAAATTCTCAACACTTCACTGACGTCACGTAGTGTTATCCGCTGACCCTCACAGACGAGCACAGCGCTTGTGTTGATGTAGACTTCAGTTTTAGTAGAAGCCGAAACCCCAGGCCTTCCTTGCTTAATACAGACAAGTCGGCGTTCTTTGACGTCCTTGAACCACCCAAACACTGTTACACGGGTTAGTGTGTCTCTAGCGTAAATTTGCTACAGCTTTTCGCAAGTTTCGGTGGCTGTACGGTTTAAACGAACACAGACTTTTATTGTGCCATTTGCTGGTCTCGCGTCACCTCCATTGTTTGGTATTCGAATGCAAAGAGCGTCTACAAATTCGAGCACTACCACCAACCTCAAGATGCGAAAATACTGCCGATTATGGACATTTTGCGTAAAAATTCCCTCCTTACAAATATTCATGGCACAGATGAGTAGCTATCAGTGACGCTACAGGATAAAAGTCAGTCGTTGATGATCAGCCCTCGTGGTTATGAATTACAATTGAAGAAGGAATTTTTTTATCAGAGTTATTAGACTTTAACGAGAGTGATGGCACTCTTTTTTTGTCGCCATCAAGTTATTTAATGTTGGGAGAGCAGGTAGTGGCTGCCATTCAAATACAGTTGACTAAGTGTAAAGTTACTCTATTCTGGCACGTACTTTATTTCTTGATAGCAGACACATCCTTTATTATGAGCTAAGGTAGGCATTATCTAATGAGTTCTCCTTAATAAATGATTGGAATGTCCTCACACGAGACACGAGATTCGACTACAGTTGTCCAAGTGCCCCCTCCCCATATATATATATATATATATATATATATATATATATATATATATATATATATATATATATATATATATATATATATATACTCCACACAAGACAATTTAATTAATTTGCTCTATGTTGTGTGTTGTGTGAAGGGAAGTATGTTGTTTGCTGGACTGGTTACATAATACAAGTTTATTGAGGTAAGTTGTTCAAGTAATTATACAGACACATCTAGGTGCACTGGTCAAGGAACGTACTTTCAATGGTCAGTCAACAGAGTTGGATTTAAAAGCATTATTACTGAAATAATCTCTTAGCCTAATGACAACGATTCTTAGGTTTCATATCCTGTTCAGTCACAATGACTCCTTTTCTAAGCAAATATGCAAAGAAGGATAACAGGACCATGCAAAAAGTATTTTGTGAACATGATTATTTAACAAATGACCTGCAGGAGAACTTCAGAAAAGTAGGCAATATGCAAAGTTGCATTCAATAAAATGGGCATTTTTTTATGAGTTCTAAAGAAGTTTCCGATGTCACAATAGCTGGTGGAAGTCGCACATACGTACTCTACAAGTCGCCGTGCGGAGAGTGGCGGAGGGCACCCAGTGCCACTACTTGCCATTTCCCCTCCTGCTTCACTCGCAAACAGAGTAGGGAAAAATCACCGTCTGTATGCCTCCGTATGAACCCCAATTTCTCGTATCTTACCTTCATGATCCTTATGCGCAATGTATGTTGGCGGCAGTAGAATCGTTCAGCAGTGAGCTTCAGATGCCGGTTTTCTAAATTTTATCAATAGTGTTCGTCGAAAAGAACGTCGCCTTCCCTCCTGGGATTACCGAAGCATCTCCGTAACACTAATACGAGCTGGTGCGGACCTCCGACATCTAAACGGTACTCAACAAAGGGTCACTCTAGCGTCCTAAATGCGATCTCCTTTACAGATGAACCACGCTTTCCTAAAACTTTCTCAATAAGCCGAAGTCGACCATTCGCCTACCCTCCTACACTACATTTTTATTCCATTTCGTATTGCTTCACAAATTTACGACTAGATATTTAATTGACGTGACTGTGCCAGACAGCACACTTCTGATACTGGATTCCAACATTATAGGTTTGTTTTTCCTACTAATGTGCATCAATTTACATTTTTCTACATCTAGAGCCAGCTAGTAGGTAGCAAGTAGCATGTCCACTTCATTCATTGAATTTTATAACTTCAACAGTTTTGCATTTCTCAATTGTTTTTCATCGTGGATTAGTAAAACAATTTATTACTTTTTACGTGAAAAATATAAAATTTGTAGATTAATTGTTTTGTTTTCTCATTTGCAGTTCATAGCATGATAAAGTTTGGTATTTTTACCCCAACTTTCGTAATGGAAAAGGACCTCACAGACGAGCTGACCATTTCCTTCGCTTTGAGAACAACCTTGACTTAAATTGGGAAATGTCCTTGAGGAGGAACAAGAGGTCAGCTATTTTCATAACTTGTAGAAGGCGAATTTAATGACAGGTAATTTTGAAAATCAATCGTTTCGAATTCCATTGCAGCAATGTCTCCTTGAAATTCAAAATGCTCTCTGACACAAGAAACAATCTCTATAAAAGAAGATTTGAGAAACTTTGCAAGAACCGAAATGCTTCAGAAATCATGGAAGCATTTGTTGAATTGACTTCTCAAATGTCATCGTATTGTTTGCTGTGGTAAGAAGGCTTTGTTATAAACAGGCAACTGGATGAGGTCTTTTTCCCAAAGTTACAGCTTTTCTTTCAGAATGAAGCAACACCTGAAGTTATTCCGCCAATATCTTTACCCTTATCTGCAAGTTAAGGATACTTAGCCTTTCGGAAAAGTCTGCGTGAAAAGCAAATCCTGCAGCCAGACCTGATATCCTAGTTCACGGAAGGATTCGTCTCGTTCTTTCGAAAATTTTACTTAGGCAGGAAGCGACTCTTGAAAACGTTGTAAAACTCGGCCTCTGCTAAGCCAACTTCCGTAAGAAGCAGTACAACACCATACTGATAATGTAGTTCAAAAGTCGTACACTGAACAAACACCTCCGAATTGCATGTGCTCTAACTTCGTTCACTACTCTTATGACTGTTTCCTTTACATCGTTCATACTTGAGAACTCTCCATCCAGTGACTGCTGGTGTATTAGTCAATGGTAAGACAGAAATTTCGGAAACCTGTTGTCTTTACGACTCAAGGCGATGAATCCATGCTCTCCGCCTACAATTGCTGGAAATCCATTAGCTGCTAAGCCTACTAGCTTTTTTCACAAGAATATGTTCAGATCTGATAAGATCTTTAACTGCTGAAGATGTCATTTCAATCCCTGGTGATCGGTTTTGAAGTGGAGCTCGACGTTCCCGTTCTTCTTAAACTGATACACTTGTCCAGTACAGTAAAAATACACATTAGTCCTTTACGTGTGTAAATACGTAGTTAATCGCTTTCACATTCCGAATGAAAATGGTATGTCTTTTTGTTTGAACACGTCATAACCAGAACAGACCTTGCTTAGTATCAATGCTACACTTGCACAGTACAGTAAAAATACACATTAGTCCTTTACGTGTGTAAATACATAGCTAATCGATTTCACATTCCGAATGAAAGTGGTATGTCTTTTTCTGTTTGAACACGTCATAACCAGAACAGACCTTGCTTAATATCAATGCGTAAATCAAACTATCAACATTAACAAATGTTCCATTAAGTTTCGGGCGTGTAGCCACAAGAATTCTGCTTCTTCTTCTAATGTTCCGGCTGTATAACGTTTAGACATCTTCAGAGTGAGCCGCAAGACTGCCGCTCCAGTGCTCGCTTCGTTCCTTTATACTCGTGTACCGCGCAACTCCGCATGCGGCCACAGATGCAAATGCGCCAGAGACGTTGGTCGGCGGTGGAGACGTGCACAATGCGCGAGTTACATTTATGACTCCGCAGTCGATCTGTGTTGGCATGTCGATATATCATTGTGAGCTGCATTGTGACGACGTCTTTGTGAGTTCATCACACCAGGTGCCGGATTCCATGATTTATCAAGGTTGAAACCACTATCTCTATTAATTAAATTGGTCGTCAAGCGAATCTCAATTGCCTCCTTCACAATCGAGTCCCAAAAAGATGATGCAGTTGTCAAAATTTCGCCGTTGTCATACAACATACTGTGACCAGTGTCAATACTGTGCTCTGCCACTGCCGACTTGTTAGGTTGTAAAAGTCGGTGTTCTGTACATCTTTCTTGGACAATACGAGTTGTTTGTCCAATGTGAGAAAGGCCACATTCACATGGAATTTTTGTAAACTCCAGATTTTCGGAGCAGCGAATCATCTTTGACGGAGCCCACGAGTGCAGCTGTCTTGGGTGGAGGACGAAAAATCACTATTACTTTGTGTCTACTGAGAATCCCTCCTATTTTTGATGAGAGGCTACCCACGTATGGCAGGAAGGCAATCGATTTAAAGGTTTCTCCGTCTTCTTCAACTTTCTTTGTGGCCTCTTCCGGTTTCATTTTCAGTGCCTTCTGTATTTGCTGTAGGGAGTACCCATTGTCTTCAAACACTCTTTGTAAGTGGGAAAGTTCATCTTGCAGACTGCTTTCGTCAGAAATAATATGCGATCTATGGGTCAAAGTTCGGAGAACACTCATCGTCTGGGCAGGATGGTGGCAGCTATTTGCACGTAAATACGAATCCGTGTGCGTCGGCTTCCGATACACTTCATGTCCCGAAGTGCCGTCCTCTCTGCGCCGAACCAGAACATCCAAGAATGGAAGGCAGCCTTCATTTTCAATTTCCACTGTGCACTTTATGATCGTGGAGGGAGTTCAGTTGTCTTAAGAAATCTTGCAATTTATCTTCACCATGGGGCCAAACTACAAAGGTATCTTCAAGATACCTCCTGAATACCGTGGGTTTCAAGTCAGCAGATTCAAGCGCCTTCTCCTCGAAGTCTTCCACAAATAAATTGGCCACCAGAGGGGAAACGGGACTACCCATGGCGACTCTGTCCGTCTGTTCAAAACTCGTTGGTAAATGAGAAGTATATAGAGGTCAGAACATGTTTGAATAAAGCTGAAATCTCCTTGCCAAAACTTCTTTCAATAAGTTGTAAAGATTCAGGAAGGGGAACCATTGTGAATAAAGACACTACATCGAAACTAACTGATATATCAGAAGGGTTCATTTTCAGTTATTTCAGTTTATTAATGAAATCAGCAGAGTTTCTTATGTGGTGAGCACATTTTCCCACAAGCGGCCTCAACAACGATGCCAGGTGTTTGGCAACGTCATAGGTCGGAGAGCCTACGTTACTCACTATGTGGCGGAGAGGGACATCTTTCTTGTGGACCTTTGGTAGTCCATAAAATCTTGGAGGCACAGCACCACTTGGTTTCAATCTCTGCACGACTTCCGGTGGGAAGGGAGAATCATTCAGAAGCGAAGCAGTTTTCTTGGCCACTCGATTAGTGGGATCCCTGCTGATCTTCCGGTACATGCCGTCACTCAATAAATTGTACATTTTATCATGGTATTCGTCCCGAGACAATAAAACAGTAGCATTACCTTTATCCGCTGGGAGTACCACCGTCTGTATATCCTGGCAAAGCTTATGTAGTGCAGCCCTCTCCGCCACAGATAAGTTGTTCCTTTGAGGGCGAGCCTTCATAATTGCACGGCATGTTTCACGTCTAATTTCCTCTGCTGAATCCGAGGGAAGCGGTCGAACTACTTCTTCAATGGCGCTGATAAACGAAGGTAATGCCAGAACCTGTGGCGTGGGTGCAAAATTCAGTCCCTTACTCAAAGCCATCATCGTAGCATCGTCCAGACCTCTACCTGTCTTATTAATGACAGGGCGTCGAATAAGAGTTTCTCGCTGCGATGTCGTCTTCAGTCGACTAAATTTTGCAGTCTGTCTGGATGTGGCCACCTCACGAATCCAGTCGGATTTGGCCCAAGTTGTACCATAAATCCAATTCCAAGAATCATAGGATATGACCACAGACATCTTCAGGTGCAGGCGATAAAGTTCTTCAGAAACCAGGTCTAACTTTCGGCGAGTGAAGTGGATCCTCTCCTTAACAATACCAGAACCAGCTTTTGTTAAAATCTTATTCATAGACGTCGATTTTATAAAATGTACTAATCTGGCAAACTTCGGAATTATGCCCTGGTCACGGCGCCTTAGTAAAGAACTTAAAGAGCACAGTAATCTTGCTCTCAAGTGTCGAAGCTTATCCAGTCGTCGAATACATAAAACCATCTCCTCCCCTCAGATGTACTTGACGTGAATCTTCAGGTTCTGGCAGCTCACAATGATATATCGACATGCCAACACAGATCGACTGCGGAGTCAAAGATGTAACTCGGGCATTGTGCACGTCTCTACCGCCGACCAACGTCTCTGGCGCATTTGCATCTGTGGCCGCATACGGAGTTGCGCGGTACACGAGTATAAAGGGACGAAGCGAGCACTGGAGCGGCAGTCCTGCGGCTCACTCTGAAGGTGCCTGAACGTTATACAGCCGATATATTAGAAGAAGAAGGAGAATTCTTGTGGCTGCACACCCGAAACTTAATTGAACAGTCTTTGCGCCGCCAAAACACGAAGATTCACATCAAGTACCTCTGTGGGGAGGAGATAGTTTTATGTGTTCGATGATTGGATAAGCTTCGACACTTGAGAGCAAGATTACTGTGCTCTTTAAGTGCATAGGTTGGCACTACGACAGACACCGACGACAGCGCCCTCTAGCCGGCGCTGTGCAGGTCCACGAGCGCCGCTCCAGATTCAGCCAATTTTGATTCCGAGCCGACGATCGAGCAACTTAGGTTCTACTTCATAGGGGACTAGCCATTACAGACTTTGTTACTTCAGTTACTTCAATGATAGTTTGTCCTACTACTAGTGGCTATTAGCGTTGATGTCTATCCAGCTTCGCACCTACGTACTCTTCAGTTCAAAGTTACATATGTCATTGACTGCTGTTCTCTATTAAATGTTCTGTAAAGTCAAACGCAGTACCGAAGCATTTCACCTTTTCCTGCTCCTGCGCCGGCCGAAGTGGCCGTGCGGTTAAAGGCGCTGCAGTCTGGAACCGCAAGACCGCTACGATCGCAGGTTCGAATCCTGCCTCGGGCATGGATGTTTGTGATGTCCTTAGGTTAGTTAGGTTTAACTAGTTCTAAGTTATAGGGGACTAATGACCTCAGCAGTTGAGTCCCATAGTGCTCAGAGCCATTTGAACCAACCTGCTCCTGCTCTCTTCCTACATTCGGCCTACCCTTTAGTTTACAGGAGCAGACTCACGCGCCGCCTCCAGGTGGGATACAAAAAAAATATATTTGTTGTGTAATGGAGTCGACATTTTTCCATGCATTCGACCCCAATACAACATTAAGTCGTTATACTAGCTGGGAAGAGTGTACGGTGCAAGATCTCTGCCTCACTGTTCCCACATTGCGAAGCACTCGCTAAAAGATAATGCAGAAGTATGTAGCACAGCCCCGAATACCTTAATAACAGCACTCCGAAAACCTGTGTAAGATACACAGAGTTGACAAAAGGCATGTGATACCTCCTAATATGCGTGGACTGACCTCCAAACCTTTCAATACGGTATACTAACGGATCAACGTTATTGTTACACTGTACTTGTGCCCCATGTGCATCTTTTCAGGGCTGCATACAGTGCTGACTTCATTTTGATGGATGACAGAGAGCGACCACAGCGAACAGCGCAACTGGAGGAGTTCTTGGAACGAGAGTATATTCGGCGAATGAACTGGCCTGCCCATTGCCCCTACTTAAATCCCATCGAGTAGATGTGGGGTGCATTGGGGAGAGGTACTGCAGTGCGTCCACGTGCACCAGCGACCGTCCAACAGTTGTCAAACGTGCTGGTAGGCCAATGGCACGCTGTGCCACAACAACTCCTTACCTAACTTGTGGCCAGCATATGGAGCACGTTGCAGAACGTGCACCGCCGTCCCTGAGGGCCACACATGCTATTTTGTAATGCCCAGGGAACCATCATGAATCGCAACGACTTCAATGCAATTATTGTCTTTGAAAGAGGTGTCATTTCCGTTCGTCTCGTTGCATATTTCTTTCATTTACCTCCTGCACTATACTGTAATAGTTCTTCCAATGTATGGTCCAAGTTTTATCGAGCTATGTTAGTTGGCAGTGTCATGTCATGCGTAAGTTGCTTTCGTTTTGCACACCAGTGCATATAGGGAAGCTTAGATATGGAAGAACTCATCTATGAAGCTCGGTATAGTGGTGAGCAATTTATCAAAAAGATACCTAAATATGAATACGTACTTGATGATGATGGACTAGAAATTGATCAACGCAGGGCATTTAAATCATTCGATAGACCCAGTGACATTGGTTTCATTATACTTCACTTCATGCGTAGGATTCCTCAAACAAAGCCGCCCGTTATGGACAAAATAACGGGTTTGGCACATACTAGTCGTCTACAGGCCCGACACGAGAACGTTTCTTGCATATCTTATGCAGAATGAACTTTGTTCAGTCACAATTGCCTCGGGAAGTTGAATACGGGGCAATCAATACGTAACTCTGACGTATTGATAAAGCTGCTTTTGATGTCGTGGCTCCCGCAGTGACGATTAATATTTGATGAGCATTCGCCTTCGTGAAAGGACATGAATGCCTTTGGTCGCCTTACACAACAACGTTCACATTCTGAGAATCCCAAAGTGTATCGGAATTTCAGCTGTTACTCTTGTAATAACATTATTATCCAGATACTTTCTTTTCATTTCCCTTGAGTAATTCTGTGTAACTACTTGGCTCTGCCGATCAGCAGCAAAGAAGAGTGCCTGCAGAGGACCGACTTCTGCGTGTGTAGTTTTCGTTTCTTTCACATTAAGGGTCCTTTGTTAATATTAATTTCCTCACATAGTCCCGCCGTGGGATAAAGTAGAGGATATATACTTTAAAAATACACTATTTTCCAGGAAATTTTAGACCGCAAAAAGACTTTTGTTTGAGAAATACGTTTCAGTCTCCCAGAACACTTTTAATTTACAACAATATTTCAGCTTCCACATGCGTTTTAGCTATCAAGAAAGTTCCTAAGAAGATGTTAATTTTCGAAGAAGTTTTTCTTTCCTACAAGAGATGTGCCTTGAACTTTTAGAAGTTTTTTAAGTAAGTGATAAAGTAAGTTACTTTTGAATACATTATGAGAGTGACAGTGATCAATGTGTTACAAATATTTGCTATTAAAAACAGTCTTGACCACGATTTATTTGGTAGCCTTGAACGCTGCAGCGCTTAGCTAGGCATGATCCTACTGATGATGGTACGGTCTCGCCTCCCTTCAACCTTTGAACTGATTTACGCAGCGACGCACAGAGGAATCTGTCGCTTGATGTGGGATCTGAACAGCTGTGCAAAGTCTCTTTTCACGCTAACATTGCCTGAGGTGAAATAAGTGACAGGAAATATGTTTCCATCGTCTGAGGATCGCTGCAGGGATCTTCGTATTTTTAGTTTATCAAATATTTACTATTAAAAAAAAAGTCTTGATCACGATTTATTTATCAAGGTGACCGGTTTCGACCACTACTGTGGTCATCTTCAGACCATTGAGTAGGAACCTCTTTCTGCTGGAGAATCAGTAGTGATTGGTTGAAGGGAGGCGAGACCGTACCATCACCAGTAGGATCATGCCTAGCTGAGCGCTGCAGCGTTCAAAGCTACCTTTGTATTCTGATTTTAATGCCTCAGCTCTGAGTGGTTAAGTTTCGTGGTAAATGGTTATAATTAATTATCTTTCTAGGCATAGATATGGTTATACAGTATATATATTGTACGTCCTAGATATGACATCTGTGTGTGTGTGTTTGTGTGTGTGTGTGTGACTAACGTCATGTCTAGGAACTGTGATCTCTATTGGTGCAACCTAAAAACAAACACTTCTGGGTAACAATTTTTTATTACCAACTACACCGCCTTCAATCTGCGCCAAGATTATCTGCGTTCCCCAACCAAAACCGTTGTGGTTTACGTTAGTTTCACACTACTGTTGACAAACTTCCATTTGCGGTGCCAGACCTGAAAATGACCTGCAGGGCAGATGGAAACCGCTAGTCGGTAATAAACATCATAACTGTGCTCCAGATGGTGTATCCGTTGAACGAGTATAACTAAGCACATTTTTCTGTAAGTATTAAGTGCAGTGAACATTAGGGGTTAATTTCAAAAGCAGTTTCTTCTGTGGTTTTTTCCTCTGTGCTCTGAAGGAGCTTTGTATCTTTCGAACACAAAATATTAGCAGTTGAATCTCTTTCGAATACAGCAGCGGTAGAGCAGTGTAGAAACGAAAGGTCTTCCAAACATCCACAAAATTTGCTTTATAATCTTCAGGGGTGTCTTTCCGCATAAGATCACATTGTGAGCGTAATGGGCGCAAACTGCAGGAGTATAATCATAGATATGGCCGGCAATGCATGGTGTCTATGCAATGCGGCACTAATCATACCTGTACAGTATAATACAGTGCACGACATGCTATGATGAGACCACCTTTAGATAAGGTTGTCGAGGTGGTTCCCACGGCCCTGTATGTATTCACGAACACGATGCAGCAGCAACAGATGGACGCATCTATATGTGCCACCCTGCAACTGTATGGCGTCACAAATGGCAGGAATGCGTTGTTCCAATGTACGCGTGTCCAGAGTGGGCTCTGTGTAAACCACTCCTTTCAGATACCCCCACAGTTAAATATCAAAGGAGCTGACGCTCGGCAGCCGGGCCGGAGCATGGCTTGACCTCCTCATCCATAGGCCGATATACCTCCGCACGGAAATGTGAAAGTGAGCTGCAGCACTATCGTACAGTAGCCACACTACCATTCATACCACCAAAGGCACGTCTCCCAACAAGGGAGGTAGGGTCACCCTCAGGGAATGCAGATATGCGTCGTCCGTGAGGCGTTGTGGAAGGATGATTGGTCGCACGAGGTGATCGCCAGTAATCCCCACCCACAAATTGGAGCTAAACCAGTGCTGATAGTTCGCTACCACTATACCAAGGGGTTTCTCTGTAGCCCACGGGTGGGTGTTGTGAAAGCCAATGATACCATTTTCATAAAGGCAGCCTCAACTGTGAACAGGATGGATAACAGAAACTGTGAGACGAACCAGAGATAATACGATCGCTGTGGAAGTTAGACTTACCAGTTACCCGTTGGATATGGCAAAGGATGCCACTCTACCGTGAGCATTTTGCCAAAGCGCTGTAACTGGTATTCAGTCGCCAAAGAGTTGCATGAAATGTGGAGTCCCTTTTCTGTTGGTATGTTTCATTCCTGTTCCCTTGCTTTTGGTAAACTTGACAAAAAGACAAAAAAAGTTGAGTCAACTGTTCCTCTTGGGATTTTCGTCATAGCCCCTTTTCACGTGTGTTGTTAGAGCGTTTATTTCATTTTTGTGCCCAACTTTGTCTTGTTTTTTGTTTAATTAATAAAAAAATCAACAAAAATTGTTGCATCCAACGAATGGAAATGAATTTTTTTCTTTTTTTGGTGGCAGAAACAACGTAGGATTAAATCTCTGTTGGTCGATCAAGGACAGGGAGCAACAGCTGGTTAAGTAATTTTCAATATCAATGAAATACTTCAACAATCGTGTAACTAAGATGTTGTTTTAATTTATTTTGACGATAACCAGTTTCGGCATTCAACTATGCCATCTTCAGGCCCCAAATGCATCTGTCAGAAAAACGATAATGCCATACAGTGCCTTGTATCTCTGGGTTTCGTGAATTCAGACGGTTTCACAAGTGCTTCATTCGAAGACTTGGTAGCAACTGGGCACATCTGTAGTCTTGGACTACAACCCATTGAGGACCTGGGACTGACATGGCACGCACTGCTTTAACTTATTCTCTCTGGAGAGCCCAGTAATCCCATGAACTGTATGTAATCTGTCTGCTGTGCCGCTACGCGGAGTCGTAATAATTTTTGTGGATTTTAGTTGTATTGATATAAGGTAAGTTAGCGTATTAATTTTTGGAGAGGGAATGTGTGAAGTGCGTGAAGTGTTGGCAGAAGAGCCAACACCGTGTTGCTAGAGGAGGCCGAAATGCACGCTTTTAAGCTCACGCAGATTGGCGTGAGGTCTGGAACAAGGTAAAGTAATTATCCTATAAAGAAAAGAACGTAGTTCTTGGAATACTTAACTTTAATCCACAATTGGAGAACATCGCTCTTGTTTAGACATTATTACAAGCTGAATATAAACTGGTAATGGCGCCTTGCTAGGTCGTAGCAAATGACGTAGCTGAAGGCTAAGCTAACTATCGTCTCGGCAAATGAGAGCGCATGTGTCAGTGTAGCATCGCTAGCAAAGTCGGCTGTACAACTGGGGCTAGTGCTAGGAAGTCTCTCTAGACCTGCTGTGTGGTGGCGCTCGGTCTGCAATCACTGACAGTGGGACACGCGGGTCCGACGTATGCTGATGGACCGCGGCCGATTTAAAGGCTACCACCTAGCAAGTGTGGTGTCTGGCGGTGACACCTCAATGTGATTAACGTCTTCTTAATTAAACTGGATGATTGACTGATCTGGCCTTGTAACATTAACCAAAGCGGCCTTGCTGTGCTGGTACTGCGAACGGCTGAAAGCAAGGGGAAACTACAGCCGTAATTTTCCCCGAGGACATGCAGCTTTACCGTATGATTAAATGATGATGGCGTCCTCTTGGGTAAAATATTCCGGAGGTAAAATAGTCCCCCATTCGGATCTCCGGGCGGGGACTACTCAAGAGGATGTCGTTATCAGGAGAAAGAAAACTGGCATTCTACGGATCGGAGCGTGGAATGTCAGATCCCTTAATCGGGCAGGTAGGTTAGAAAATTTAAAAAGGGAAATGGATAGGTTGAAGTTAGATATAGTGGAAATTAGTTAAGTTCGGTGGCAGGAGGAACAAGACTTTTGGTCAGGTGATTACAGGGTTATAAATACAAAATCAAATAGGGGTAATGCAGGAGTGGGTTTAATAATGAATAAAAAAATAGGAGTGCGGGTTAGCTACTACAAACAGGATAGTGAACGCATTATTGTGGCCAAGATAGACACAAAGCCCATGCCTACTACAGTAGTACAAGTTTATATGCCAACTAGCTCTGCAAATGATGAAGAAATAGATGAAATGTATGACGAGATAAAAGAAATTATTCAGGTAGTGAAGGGAGACGAAAATTTAATAGTCATGGGTGACTGGAATTCGTCAGTAGGAAAAGGGAGAGAAGGAAACATAGTAGGTGAATATGGATTGGGGGGAAGAAATGAAAGCGGAAGGCCGCCTTGTAGAATTTTGCACAGAGCATAACTTAATCATAGCTAACACTTGGTTCAAGAATCATGAAAGAAGGTTGTATACCTGGAAGAATCCTGGAGATACTAAAAGGTATCAGATAGATTACATAATGGTAAGACAGAGATTTAGGAACCAGGTTTTAAATTGTAAGACATTTCCAGGGGCAGATGTGGATTCTGACCACACTATATTGGTTATGAACTGCAGATTGAAACTGAAGAAACTGAAAAAAGGCGGGAATTTAAGGAGATGGGACCTGGATAAACTGAAAGAACCAGAGGTTGTAGAGAGTTTCAGGGAGAGCATAAGGGAACAATTGACAGGAATGGGGGAAAGAAATACACTAGAAGAAGAATGGGTAGCTCTGAGGGATGAAGTAGTGAAGGCAGCAGAGGATCAAGTAGGTAAAAAGACGAGGGCTAATAGAAATCCTTGGGTAACAGAAGAAATATTGAATTTAATTGATGAAATGAGAAAATATAAAAATGCAGTAAATGAAGCAGGCAAAAAGGAATACAAACGTCTCGAAAATGAGATTGACAGGAAGTGCAAAATGGCTAAGCAGGGATGGTTAGAGGACAAATGTAAGGATGTAGAGGCTTGTCTCACTAGGGGTAAGATAGATACTGCCTACAGGAAAATTAAAGAGACTTGTGGAGAGAAGAGAACCACTTGTATGAATATCAAGAGCTCAGATGGCAACCCAGTTCTAAACAAAGAAGGGAAGGCAGAAAGGTGGAAGGAGTATATAGAGGGTTTATACAAGGGCGATGTACTTGAGGAAAATATTATGGAAATGGAAGAGGATGTAGATGAAGATGAAATGGGAGATAAGATACTGCGTGAAGAGTTTGACAGAGCACTGAAAGACCTGAGTCGAAACAAGGCCCCGGGAGTAGACAACATTCCATTAGAACTACTGATGGCCTTAGGAGAGCCTGTCATGACAAAACTCTACCATCTGATGAGCAAGATGTATGAGACATGCGAAATAGCCACAGACTTCAAGAAGAATATAATAATTGCAATCCCAAATGAAGCAGGTTTTGACAGATGTGAAAATTACCGAACTATCAGTTTAATAAGTCACAGCTGCAAAACACTAACGCGAATTCTTTACAGACGAATGGAAAAACTGGTAGAAGCGGACGTCGGGGAAGATCAGTTTGGATTCCGTAGAAATGTTGGAACACGTGGGGCAATACTAACCTTACGACTTATCTTAGAAGAAAGAGTAAGAAAAGGCAAACCTACGTTTCTAGCATTTGTAGACTTAGAGAAAGGTTTTGACAACGTTAACCGGAATACTCTCTTTCAAATTATGAAGGTGGCAGGGGTAAAATACAGGGAGCGAAAGGCTATTTACAATTTGTACAGAAACCAGATGGCAGTTGTAAGAGTCGAGGGGCATGAAAGGGAAGCAGTGGTTGGGAAAGGAGTGAGACAGTGTTGTAGCCTCTCCCCGATGTTATTCAATCTGTATATTGAGCAAGAAGTAAAGGAAACAAAAGAAAAATTCGGAGTAGGTATTAAAATTCATGGAGAAGAAGTAAAAACTTTGAGGTTCGCCGATGACATCGTAATTCTGTCAGAGACAGCAAAGGACTTGGAAGAGCAGCTGAACGGAATGGACAGTGTCTTGAAAGGAGGATATAAGATGAACATCAACAAAAGCAAAACGAGGATAATGGAATGTAGTCAAATTAAATCGGGTGATACTGAGAGGATTAGATTAGGAAATGAGACACTTAATGTAGTAAAGGAGTTTTGCTATTTAGGGAGTTAAGTAACTGATGATGGTCGAAGTAGAGAGGATATAAAATGTAGACTGGCAATGGCAAGGAAATCGTTTCTGAAGAAGAGAAATTTGTTAACATCGAGTATAGATTTAAGTGTCAGGAAGTCGTTTCTGAAAGTATTTGTATGGAGTGTAGCGATGTATGGAAATGAAACATGGACGCTAACCAGTTTGGACAAGAAGAGAATAGAAGCTTTCCAAATGTGGTGCTACAGAAGAATGCTGAAGATAAGGTGGGTAGATCACGTAACTAATGAGGAGGTATTGAATAGGATTGGGGAGAAGAGAAGTTTGTGGCACAACTTGACTAGAAGAAGGGATCGGTTGGTACGACATGTTTTGAGGCATCAAGGGATCACAAATTGAGCATTGGAGGGCAGCGTGGAGGGTAAAAATCGTAGAGGGAGACCAAGAGATGAATACACTAAGCAGATTCAGAAGGATGTAGGTTGCAGTAGGTAATGGGAGATGAAGCAGCTTGCACAGGATAGAGTAGCATGGAGAGCTGCATCAAACCAGTCTCAGGACTGAAGACCACAACAACAACAACATAATTAAACTGTGTTGTAAGTGTCATAGCTTCAATCCGTAATCCTAGTTTAGTTATTGAAAGTTCGGTCGTGATATTAGAGGGTATTCAGCCTCTGTGAAAAAGGCGTCAATGCGGGCAAAGTGAACTCGGCAGCGGCTTGTGGCCACTTTGAGTAGGGGGAAAACATAAAAGCAGCGGCCGAAAGAAGGGCTTCGCGGCGATAGCCTACTTACTGAAAGTCCTTACAACACTGACGTAGAAGCGACAAAAAAGAAAGAGTGAAAGAGAAAGTTAAAACGAAGAAGAAACAGAAACCGGCCGGAGAGAAGAAACGCAGTAAAAAATAAAAATGGAGTACGAAGAGCAGGAAACCCAATCATAGAAGAGCTCTTTTCGACTACAACAATGAAGACCGAGTGCGCATCTACTGCGTCGACGACTTTCAGATTCAAGGCCAGAAGAACAGTGGATTCAGCGTCAGTTGTGCTCCTTCTGGGCCCACGAACTCGGCACTGGCGTTGAGGAACATAGCTTTACTTTTTTTTGTCACAAGCATAATTCGAATCATGTTTCACAATAAAATTTATTTACTACGTTATATTCAGTTCATTATTAAAACTGTCTTTTATCGCTCATTTTTTAGTTTAAAGCTAAGTGGCCACTTTGCCCGCTCATGTTGGGCAAAGCAGCCGTTCTTCCTCTTTCTGAAATATAAATTTTTCAATTTATTTAATTTGATTGTAAGGTAATCAAACTATTCGAAATTACACTCAGTAGCTGCAGATTATACTCATTCATTTCTATATATTTCCGTTTTTTAGGATTCATGATTTAAATAATGAAAATTGCGCCAGTTATTTACTTTTTCAAGTTTAGCACAATACGTTTCGATAATTTATTCTCACTTTCAAGTGCATTTGTGTACATGAATATTTCTGGTGATGTTTGCATATGTGACTTCTGTCTTTCTGAGTTTATACTGCAATTAGAAAGTTGGACAAAACGAATCTTTGAGTGTTTGTAAATGATAATGCTAGAAACGTTTCTTTAACCTGTCATAGGCATGATGCCTCCTCCATTGTACAGAATATCACACACACGTATATCACACTTGCACTGTTTGCTGTGGTTTTCAAAAGATGCTGCAAAGATATTACAAAACTATGATTTCACCAAGAGATTGTACACATGGAATATGTTTTTTAATAAACAAATGTAATCCAGAAACATTGTTTCAAAATTAATATCTGTCCCAAGAAAAGCGGATATACCTATGTAGTTACAGCCTTCAATGCTGATTGAAGTAGCCAGTGCCTACTGAAACCGGCTGAGAGGTACGCTACCTTGACATGCAGAGGCCACCACGGGATCATTCAATGTACTGCAGTTATACTTGACTCACTTTGTCCATCATCAGTTGTTCAAATTCTGGAATGGTTCCTTCACCGAACCGAGCGTGTTCTTCGTTTCTAAGTAAGCTGAACCCTACTCTTTCTTCCTTCGTTAATTATACAACAATATTAGACCTAAAATCACCCCTGATAATCTACTACTGTATTAAACCCAGAACTTTGGGAGGTAACAGAGATGTTAGCTGAACTGATCTCACAATCTATGCGTAACGGCGATGAGTACATTTTTAGGCCTCGAGCCGATCCATTTCTAAGGTTACGTGTAAGCACAACCAGTAGCAGTGCATGTGGCAACGACAGCACTGTGACTGACATCTGTCACAATAGGCCTTCTGCCGTGTATTCCATAGAGATCGCAGGTCGTCAGCTTCAACATATGCTCCATGCTTGCCTTCTAGAGTACTGAAATACGTTGTAGGTAGTGATAGCAAATGGACCGTTCAGAAAACCCAAGAAGAAGAGGCAGGGTTGGAAAATGATAGGGCACACAAGGATATACTAGCTAGATTACATAATGCAGAGACACAGATACTAAAATCAGAAATTTGACTATAAGGCATACTAAGAAAAAGATCACGATTCAGTAATGATGACAATCATCAGCCTGAGCCAGAGTGCGAGGAAGTGGAATAGCCGGCCGGTGTGGCCGTGCGGTTAAAGGCGCTTCAGTCTGGAACCGCGTGACCACTACGGTCGCAGGTTCGAATCCTGCCTCGGGCATGGATGTGTGTGATGTCCTTAGGTTAGTTAGGTTTAATTAGTTCTAAGTTCTAGGCGACTGATGACCTCAGAAGTTAAGTCGCATAGTGCTCAGAGCCATTTTTGAAGTGGAATACTAAAGCACTGAGGAACAATGACATGGTTTGGTAGTTCTCTGAGGAGCAAGACATTGCGATACTCAATATCACACTAGCATAATTCGGTAGAGGATGTATGACTATCTTTGAAGAGGCTGACCACGAAAGTTGGACTGACAAATATTAGTATCAGGTTAGTAACTGCAAAGAAATTACGGGGAAACTGTAGATACTCTTCAACTTTTTAACGACAACAAGAATTACAATAATGCTTAGAGAAAGAGATGAGCAACTGGAGTTACTTCGAAGTGAAATAGGAAGTCCAAGGAAGATAAATCGAAATGGCTTCAGGAAAAATGGGAAGAAATCAAAAAGAAAATGGTCGTCTCAAGGAAAGATAAATAATATTCAGAGAATTTAAGTGGAGACGTATAAGCATTAAGAATGCAAAAGTAAGTACACTGTTAGGCAAAGAGGAGAGGACAAATATGAGGAAGGAGAACACTGAAGGCCTCTAATTGGGGGTGGAGATCACCTATGAGGCAGAAGAAGAAAGGCCTCTGGAGAACACAGGTGAACCAGTATTAGAGTCAGAAGTCAGAATTTAACTAAGCTTACAAAGAGCTGTGATCGAACAAGACAAAGGGATGTTAAAGTTGCTTCAGAATTTCTATGGTTTCTGAACAACAAAACCATTATATAAGTATGTGTGTAAAATGTACACTACTGGTCATTAAAATTGCTACACCACGAAGATGACGTGCTACAGACGCGAAATTTAACCGACAGGAAGAAGACCCTGTGATATGCAAATGATTAGCTTTTCAGAGCATTCACACAAGGTTGGCGCCGGTGGCGACACCTACATCGTGCTGACATAAGGAAAGTTTCCAACCGAGTTCTCATACACAAACAACAGTTGACCGGCGTTGCCTGGTGAAACGAAACGTTGCTGTAATGCCTCGTGTAAGGAGGAGAAATGCGTACCATCACGTTTCCGACTTTGATAAAGGTCGGATTGAAGCCTATCGCTATTGCGGTTTACCGTATCGCAACATTGCTGCTCGCTTTGGTCTAGATTCAATGACTGTTAGCAGAATATGGAATCGGTGGGTTCAGGAGGGTAGTACGGAACGCCGAGTTGGATCCCAACGGCCTCGTCTCACTAGCAGTCGAGATGACAGGCATCTTATTCGCATGGCTGTAACGGATCGTGTAGCCACGTCTCGATCCCTGAGTCAACAGATGGGGACGTTTTGCAAGACAACAACCATCTGCACCAACAGTTCGACGACGTTTGCAGCAGCATGGACTATCAGCTCGGAGACCGTGGCTGCGGTTATCCTTGACGTGTATCACAGACAGGAGCGCCTGCGATGGTGTACTCAACGACGAACCTGGGTGCACGAATGGCAAAACGTCATTTTTTCGGATGAATCCAGGTACTGTTTACAGCATCATGACGGTCGCATCCGTGTTTGGCGACATCGCGGTGAACGCACATTGGAAGCGTGTATTCGTCATCGCCATACTGGCTTATCACCCGGCGTGATGGTATGGGGTGCCATTGGTTACACGTCTCGGTCACCTCTTGTTCGCATTGACGGCACTTTGAACAATGGGCGTTACATTTTAGATGTGTTACGACCCGTGGCTCTACCCTTCATTCGATCCCTGCAAAACTCTACATTTCAGCAGGATAATGCACGACCGCATGTTGCAGCTCCTGTACGGGCCTTTCTGGATACAGAAAACGTTCGACTGCTGCCCTGGCCAGCACATTCTCCAGATCTCTTACCAATTGAAAACGTCTAGTCAATGGTAGCCGAGTAACTGGCTCGTTTCAACACGCCAGTCGCTACTCTTGATAAACTGTGGTATCGTGTTGAGGCTGTATGGGCAGCTGTACCTATACACGCCGTCCAAGCTCTGTTTGACTCAATGTCCAGGCGTATCGAGGCCGTTATTACGGCCAGAGGTGGTTGTTCCGGGTACTGATTTCTCAGGATCTATGCACCCAAATTGCATGAAAATATAATCAAATGTCAGTTCTAGTATAATGTATTTGTCCAATGAATACCCGTTTATCATCTGCATTTATTCTTGGTGTAGCAATTTTAAAGGCCAGTTGTGTATAAAGGAAGGATGATTGCAGCTTAACGTCCTGTTGACATCTAGCATGCGCTCGAACTACGGAAGGATGGGAAAGGAAATAGGGCCTGCCCTTCTCAAAAGAACCATTCCGGCACTTTCCTGCATCTGTTTAGGGAAACCTCGGAAACTCTAAATCTGTGTGGCCGGACAGGGATTCGAACCGTCGTCTTCCAGAACGCGAGTTCAGTTTGCTAACCACTGCGCCACATCGCTTCGTAGATTCCGTGGTAGTAGTGGTAGACAACTGAACCATCGGAATAACCAAAAGTAGTGCCGCTGATAACAAGGCAGATCAATACAAGAACGATCGTACAAGCAGCTTTACAGCTCATAGATCCAAGTTTCATAGCAAAATCTTATAGAATATAGAACGGAGATTACGGACATGTTGTATGATAACCCGTTCGTCTTTATGAAAGTTTTTAAGAGGGCAGTCTGAAATTGTGCCTGATAATGGAAGCAAGACTTTAGAGAAAAACAATACATTTTCAGAGGACTTTTGATATTAGAAGGAAGCTGTCGACAATATGAAGCTGAACAAGGTGTTAGAAATTTTAAGAAAAATAGGTACGTCAAGAATTAAGACTTTTCTCTACTGTTTGCCTTATGTACTGTAGAGACAATAAAGGAAATGAACGAAATGTCCACAAGTGGGATTAAAAATCTCGGTTAATGATATGAAAGCCAAGATTCAGTGATGATCTGCTGTTCTCTATGAAAGTCAGTAAGAATTGCAGGACATGTGGAACGAAATGAACAGTCTACAGAGAACAGATTAAACCAAAGGAACACGACAGTACTGAGGAGCAGCAAAGGCCGGCCAGTGTGGCCGAGCGGTTCTAGGCACTTCAGTCTGGAACCGCGCGACCGCTACGGTCGCAGGTTCGAATCCTGCCTCGGGCATGGATGTGTGTGATGTCCTTAGGTTAGTTAGGTTTAAGTAGTTCTAAGTTCTAGGGGACTGATGACCTCAGATGTTAAGTCCCATAGTGCTCAGAGCCATTTGAACCATTTTAAAAAGCAACACAAATGAGATCAACGACAACATAGCGTTAAAACTGGGGACCATGTATTACCCGAAGCGAAGCATTTCTGTTACTTTGAAATTATAGTGGTGACGTATGAAGCAAAGAGCACACAAGAAGCAAATTAACACAAGCAAAAAGTTTTGGAAGTATCAAACATAGTCCGTATTTTAAGAACGTAATTTCTGAAATCGTGTTTCTGGAGTGCGAAATTGAATGGAAAAGTGTAATTAACTGTGGGAAAACCGGAAAAGAAGTGTTGAGATATGCTGTTACAGTAAGACGCTGAAAATGACGGGTGGTCATACGTCAAGAAGTGAAGTGATATTCCGCAGAATCGACAAGGAAATGAGCGTATTACGACACGAACTAGTAGAAGGAAGAGGTTATAGGACACACTTTATGAGGACGATAGGTGAAAGCTCTACTCTGAGATGAAAAGAACGGCACAGTAGCGGAAACAGTCGTGGGCAGCTTCAGACCAATCAGAAGAATGATTCGGTGTTACACCAGAAACAAAAAGGGGAAAAAAAGAAAGAGAGTAAGAACGTATGGGTACTGGATGGTTGGAGTGTGCCTCCGAAACGTCTCGTACGTGTTATTAACTGGAGATAAAATGTCAATGAAAAACCGGAAGAGGTTTCGTGAAGATGTCACAGTTGAATCACAGTTTAAGAATATGGGTTTCTGTTGTAACGTTGGATGGACCTTTACAATATTTTCGTTATTAACAGTCCTAGTTGCACGTCCGTGATAACGGATTGGCTGTACTATTCCAATAGTATAGAGGCAAAAAAATGTCTGAGTGCAGGGACCAATGCTTCGGTGGATGATGTATCTTATTTAACATTACTATCAGCAAATGTGAATCCAACAATTTCCACAGAAGGAAGCTTTTGTTGGAGGTGTTAAATAGCTTTATGTAGTTGGGGCGCGCGGCATTCGGTTAATGCAGGCTGGGTGCGTAGCGCACGAACGGAAGGAAGGCAAAAGGACGGAAACAGGGGCGCCGGGTGTGACGAGGGTTGGAATGCGCGCTTCCGCACTGCATTAAACACACACTGCCGGCGCGTGATGGGACCCTGTGTGTGTGTGTGTGTGTGTGTGTGTGTGTGTGTGTTGGCGCTGCGACAGTGGGAGAAAGCGTAGGACAGAGGCAGTTATAGAGAGGGAGATAGGCAGAAATAGAAGAAGGGAGAACGGGAATGCAAAGGTAAATAGAGGTTCGTGTATGGGTATTAATTGCCAATTACGCTCTACGTGTCGTCCACGCCAGTATGCGATGACGTTCGTACCTAAATGAGTAGCGCACGTGAGCTGCAATGCAGAGTTTTATCACTCCACTACTGTCACAGTTTTTATTTTTTTTAAATATATGTGGTTCCTTGTGTTTGTGTTGGAAAATACTTCAAAGGAATTTATGGCTTTTGTATTGAATTTGGGCTACTATAACTTCATCGTTATTTATAGTTACACGAATTTTCTACTCAGCATTGCAGACTCATTTATTTATGCTTCTTCTTACAAAGCATCAGCGTACGATAAAGATTTTTTCGCCTTTGTTTATTATAGATGGCGGTTAACAGATCTGCCATTTAACAAAGAAAAAATGTTATTACTTGACATAGTCACTTTTGACATAAGCGATATGTGTTTGTTGAAAAAGTGGATTCAGAAAAAAATCTTCATTACTCAAAATCGCAAGTATGACTTTTTATTGATAAGTAGTTCCAGCTAAATCAATCAGCCGTGTTCAGATCACAATTTTTTGTTTTGTTTTGTGTAGATCACCAGTTGGCGGGACACGTCGCTATTATTTTGTTTAAGCTGCACTGTTTATTATATAACCAAAGTTTAGGAGATCGTTGCGTGCCATGCATAATAACAGACTCTTTCTCAACACGTGCGTAATGTGAACATAACTGACGAGCAGTGTTATCCCCCTCCCCTAAGGAATTGTAGAATGTTGACTCCGTTATACGAGACTTTCATAGTCACTGCGTAAATCCGTCACACAGTAAGCTCCACATGTGAACGTAAACATCATAGGTTGCTAATGAAACACGGTATCTTATAACATTTTTAATAGTCTCGATGTACCTGACTTGGCACATTTGTGTTTTTATTTGACATAATCATTTTGGTGATAAGCGATCTGCGTTTATTGAAAGTCGTGGATTCATAAAAAAAATCCTTTATTACTCAAGATCGCAAGGGTTAAATTTTACTGATAACCAGTTTCCGCAAAATTAATGAGCTACTTCAGATCACAAAAAATTTTTGTTTGGCTTACATTTCCAGTTGGCATCACACATCGACATAATTCTATTTAAGCTGCATTACTTATTTTGCAATACAAGTATACGAGATCGTTGCGTGCCATGCATTATAATAGAATCGAACATGCTCCACATGTGCATAGTAAGAGCATAACTAACACGCTGTTTTTTCTGAAACCACAACTTAAAAAAAAAAAATGCGTCATAAGTTGTATAGTTGTGCTACAGGGAGTTCTAGTCGAACGAACATATAAATATAATCGGATGGAGACTGTCAGAGGAAACAGCGGTAGTTCCTAAAACACCAGTAATATCGGTCGTTTTAGTTTAATTTTATCAGTTGCTTATTTACTAACTCTCATACTTCAAGATGCGTGTTTACCATACCGTAAGAGAATTATTTGCCAGACATTAAGTCAGCTGAGTGTCGTATTTTGCTGTAAGTTATCGAAGAATGCGAAACTTACGCTTATTTCTGCATGTGGCCACTTCTCCCGTCCTCCTAAAACTTTCCACTCCTCAGACGAGGGATAGGGGGCTCTCAGCTCCACAATATATGTTTACTTCAGATGTGCACAACTTTCGGTTGTAGCTGTCCAGGCATGGCACACGTATGCCTAGTTTTACATCTGACACCTTCTCAGAGCCACCACTGGACCTGGAGGTTTTAAGGGCATCACCTTTGAACATAGTTAAATCATATGCGCATTACGTTTTGTTGAACTTGCTCCAGGAGTTGCCAAGTTCGTCGTTCAACCTCCCCCTAATAGCGACAGAGTAATGTTTCCCCCAAAGTTCTTTTTCCAGAAATGCTAAGTCATACAAGCAAAAGTTTTGTTTTAATTACTGGAAATGCTCCAGATTTCTGTTTGAACGGTTACAGGATGTTCCAAACCCTTAGTAGTTAAAGCATACAGACGGTGGACGATCCCAAATGAAATATTTCGAGATGAAAACCCAGTGGTCGGAACCTGATATTTCAGACAGTACGAGGTTTGAAATGAGGAATGTGTGTGAGCCTTGTGCTTGTAAATTACTCGCTGTTTCGTAATAGACAGCTGCTGTGGAATTATGGAAACACATGCGCTGCGCTCGTCTCAGATCACAAACAAACACTGCATGTCATTCTGTAGGTTGGAGTTGTGGAGTATCAACCACTTGCTAACATTACGTTTCATGGAATCAGTCACAGACAAGGAAGTGATAGACGTCTGTAGCCTATCGTCTGCTTTATTACATGTCTATTTTCAGTAAGCAGTAACGGAAACCAAGAAGAAACTTGTGAACGGAATACGGTTTCAAGGGGAAGAAATAAAGTATATGCTGATGGCACTGTAATTCTGTCAGAGATGGCATCAATGAAACTGGAAGTTCAGTTGAATGGAACGAGAGGTGTAACGGAAGAGAAGGTTGTCTGCCTGGTGTGGGTGGGTCCTGTCGTAGATGGGGTGAGAACGTGCAGCAACAGAATAGCGTTCTGGTGAGGCCACAATAACTTCTTTATTACTCCTTTATGAATGTATTATAATTTAATTCCACCACATAACTAGTCAGAAGTGACTGCGGCTAGTGATAAGGACGAACACGAACAAGTGTTTAGTTAACCCATCCAACTCATACAATCATCCGAATACATTTTCATCTTCACGTTATATCGTGGCATAGCAACGGGGAGAGGCGCAGGGACGGGAGCAGTTTATACAGCGGTATGAAGACTTAGCAGGCTGACTCATTGGCCATGGTGCGGACTAGGACTGTTGATATTTTTAAAAATATCGCAAATCCGATAAATCTATATCTAGAGAAATATCATTCTCGACTCTCGAAATACAGAAAAAACATTTAAAATAACGATGTACCAGCAAAAAAGAAAAAAAATATCGGCTGCACATTGTAAATATAATGCCAGTTTTAGAACTGTATATTTAAGTCTTCATTTATTTTTAGATATTCTTTACATCAACAAGCTAGCAGCCTGCTTATCCCCCCTTGTGAATTGAAAGCGAAACGATGCACGTTCATACGTGGCGATAACCACTTTGCTAACCATGGTAACTGCAGGTAAGCGACACAATAAAAGGTGTCCAATGGTACTGTCCTTCAGTTTCGTCACACATCGGATTTGTCTGGAACACTTCAGGTCGACTTTAGTTTTTTTGATATATGTACATAAATTTCTGCATACGCCAGAGACCTAGCAGTTGTAGTGTTAAAATTGCCTGGTGAAGTTAAATGCTGCAGTTCCTGTGGACAGTGTAAAGCGCCAATTACGTCAGGATTTCCCCGCTCACACTTCTCCACCTACCGCAGAGACCAATCTTGTCATTTAGTTTTGTTCGTCAGTTTCGGAATACTGATGCGAAAAAATAGCACACTAGTTGCGTTAAAAGGAAAAAAAATTTAAAGCAACTAGTGTGCTATTTCTTCACATCGGATATCTTGTTATTCCAGTCACACCGCCACCCTCCCCCCCCCCCCCCCCCCGTGACAATGCTATCGGTGTTTTACCACAGTCTGGGCAGCTCCCCCCGTCGGAGGTTCGAGTCCTCCCTCGGGCATGGGTGTGTGTGTTGTCCTTAGCGTAAGTTACAGTTCGGTTAAGTAGTGTGTAAGCTTAGGGACCAATGACCTCAGCAGTTTGGTCCCTTAAGATTTCACACACATCTTCTTTGTGCCATCTATACTTTGCTTCGCACAGTCAAAGAGAAAGACTGTGCGTGATGGAAGCTCGATGGAAGCTCAAACAGTAGTAAGACTCCTTCACACAGCTGGTGCTCCAAATACGGCACTTGCACTGGCTGTGGCTTAAGCCATCATAATTCCTTTCCTCTACGGAAAAAAATTTGTCCTTCGATTTTGCTGAAACATTGATAATGGTTTCTTTAAAATTATTTGCACTTCACATTGGTGTCATTATGATCTTAGCACTATATACATTTTCAGTCTGACTTCACTGGTACTTCGTCCCACTCAGAGATTCACTCCATGGTTCACTTCATCCTCCGTCAAACTGTGTCTTATTGGTGAGCAGATTTGGCTCAACTACTTGGAAGGTTACACGTTACGGGATGGCTTCCTAGTACTACGATCTGATTTGCTCTTTTCTTCTCTTTCCCACATCATCTTCAAGTTTATAACTTATTACTTATTCTTATCGACCAACAATGAATATATGTGTACGGGGGGCTATACCTATCCTTAATCTATGGAGAACTGACCCGTGCAAACAGAATACTATGTGCTCTGGCCTACTGTTTAGCAATTCTCGCTGTGCTTTTTCGTTTGCTCACTGTCTTTTTGCCCCACATTTTTACATCCAAGCAATTCGGAAAGGTTTATTTACAACAGTAGGGCAGCCACCGTAATGTTGTTTTGTAGTGGTTTTGAGGAACCGTGAATGGAGAATGTATCCGAACTTCCATAACTCATTGCCCTTCATTAATTCTGTAATAATTCCTCTCACTCTGACTTATCCAGTGGCCTTGCATCAAGAGCTCTCCGATACCACTGAACCAGCTTCAGGTGCTATACCAACCCCATCTGCGCTTTACTATAGTCCTTCCCCGACTATAGACGCTAATCAGCCCCATGGTGTCGTACATAACAAAGCCCTTTAATTCCTATACTTCCACATACCTTCCAACATCTGACGGATTTCTTCCACTACGTCATTGCTTTCACTTGGACGACTACTGTTGGTGAAACTACGGGGATCACAAACAATTCTTCTCGAGGGACCTGGAGCGGTTTAATTGATGACGTCACATCTCACGACATCTCGCATCCATTTGGTATCCACCGTTTTTTGCTGATAAGGCAGAATACCACAAGATGGGAAGACAGTAAAATGCAACCAAACAATGCGTAGTTATTTTTTCTTCTTGTTGTAATTTATCGGCATTGTACCACAGCTTGAAGCTACATTAACGAACGAAGCTGCACCTGTTAACCGTTTTCCCTAGGTGTCACACTTTTCCAAATTACTCTCCTTATTTTTTGACTTAGCCATGACCTTAAATTTTACATGACGCCTATCTTTTTGGCTTAGCCATGACCTTAAATTTTACATGACGTCTATCTTTAATTACTAATATGTGTGTTACTCTCATAGCGCTTACTCATACAAAGACACTTATTCCATACATTTTTTAGTCAAAATAAAAACTTTAAGCTTATTCTGGCTCTTGCTTAAGAAACAGCTGAAGTTTTCAGGTAACCAAGGTTTTACATGCTTGAGACAGGCATACTCTCTGCAGTGGCTGACGTAATGCCCTTTTTTATGGCGTACCCAACAAATTACTGATGAGACTTAGTACACAGAGCGGAATGCCCAGGTAAACCGCACTGTGTGCGTATTACTGGTGCTACCGGTTCGGCCCGTGGTCCCTTACCGAACACCACAGAGGTATCTAACAACAGCGTTGTAGGAATATTCAGGGTGGCCCACATGAACATTTCAGCGGAAGTATCTCTGGACCAACAACAGATACTGAGAAACGACTTCCAGAGGTATAAGGCAGGAGCTTATAAAAGTATAGACTATGAGACACGGTAAAACGTTAGCAAACATTAGTTTCAACAATTACGAAATAAATACCATGAAAAAAACACAAAAAGAAGGATGGTTGCAAAGCAATATGTAAGTTACATCCCGAGAAATTGCAAAGCGAATTTGATACTCGAAATAAACGAAATGCACCGTTGTTGCACATCCCGAGATGCAAGTTTGATCCCCGTACATCAATATTTGTGGCAAGAAACCCTGTTATTACTTTCAGCAGCCTTCGTGACAACAGTGACATATATCAATCACATCGCGTTTTGAGCATCTCGAGAGATGCAATAGTGGCGCGTTTCGTTTATTTCAAGCGTCAACTTCTCTTTGCAGTTGCTCGGTGTGTAATTGTGTTTTGCGTTGCAACCAATGCGATTTTTTTTTTTTGATTTTTCATCTTACTGATTGCATATGAAATAATACGTGATGTCCATAAAAAAACATGAGTTCGTGTTGAAACTAATATTTGGTTACATTTTAGAATACCTCATCGTATTTATTTTCATAAGTCACTGTCTTGCATACATACCAGTGAAAGTCGTTTTTCAATATCTATTTTTGTTCCAGAGATATTTGCGATGATTTGTTCAGGTGGGCCACGCTGTAAATCGCAGAAGGAATATCCAGCTTCTCGTAGCTCTATTACACGACATCGTCCAAAATCCAGTAAGTTGTTGATAATGAAATCTTTGTCGCCTTAAAGGCATGTTTGATTAAATTCAGCTCACCGCGTCCAAAGATAATAAATGCTCACGACCGTCACAGCGTAAAGCAAGCCTGATTTGCATCCTCACAGTGGGACTACAACAACTACTCTTACGCGACTAGCGCGAAATTGGAATAGACGTCATCTCTCAGATATAGAAACTCGCCTACTTGGTGTTGCAATTTTTTCCCATCAATGTATGTAAAGAAGGGCGTCCATTTGTTTATTTGTAATTCATACAAGTTTACAGTTTTATTCCGATCTTGATGAAATTTTGCACGCTTTACCTACAAGACAAGAGGAGAACGACGGTCTACCTAAGATTTCGCAATATATGTATGTAATATATAAAGGGGAAAAATTGTTAGCAAAAATCTGTAAAATCTCTTGGCCGATTTGCTTCAAATTTCTGGACGATCCCGTAGTGAACATTTGGGCGGACAGAGGCTGCATATTTTTTAATATTCACAATATACAAATTTATATAAAATATATAAAGGACAACCTTTTTTCCCAACCGTATCGAAAATTACTTGACCGATTTACTTAGTTCTTGGCCGATTTCCTTCAAATTTCTACACTCAGACGGTACAGTGAAGAAAATTAACGAAAAATTAAATGCCTAACAAACGAAATATGTCGTGGAAAACTGATTGCAATTCCTGTCGCGAGAATAAATTGCAGCTGTAGTACCCGTCATGGAAACAGCACCGTTACAAGCCACTAGACCGCGGGACGAGCGAAAGCTCGAGAATGTGACAGAAACGTGATTGCACACTGTTATTTATTGATTAGTTGCCGCTGTTACATAGGCAGAGGAACAAGGCTGGGCGAGAAAAACCTGTTGCCGAACGTAACAGGAGCCGCCATCATCAAGAAGTACGCCGCAGTTGATGACGAATTCATTCCTCGCATTATGATCACACAAAGTGATTTAAATGTGCCCTTAGATTTAAAGCGATTTCAGTTTCCCATGCTGCATGCATTCACTATCAATATCAAGAAGGCATAGATCCACCGACTTTATGTGGCAGATTTTTAAACGTCCTGCGAAACGCCGGCACTATAGCTAGTGTTCCATGCAGTGTCTAGGTGCACTGGCCACTGTACCACACAAGCGGCTCGTGGTGAAATTGCGTGCTTATGGAATATCGTCTCAGTTATGTGACTGGATTTGCGATTCCTGTCAGAGAGGTCACAGTTCGTAGTAATTGACGGAAAGACATCGAGTAAAACAGAAGTGATTTCTTGCGTTCCCCTAGATAGTGTTATAAGCCCTTTGGTGTTCCTTATCTACGTAAACGATTTGGGAGACAATCTGAGCAGCCGTCTTCGGTTGTTTGCAGATGACGCTGTCGTTCATTGACTAATAAAGTCATCAGAAGATCAAAACAAACTGCAAAAGGATTTAGAAAAGATATCTGAATGGTGCGAAAAGTGGCAGTTGACCCTAAATAACGAAAAGTGTGACATCATCCACATGAGTGTTAAAAGGAACTCAAACTTCGGTTACACGACAAATCAGTCTAACCTAAAAGCCGTAAATTCAACTAAATACCTAGGTATTACAATTACGAACAACTCAAACTGGAAGGAACACATAGAAAATGTTGTGGGGAAGGCTAACCAGAGACTGCGTTTTATTGGCATGACACTTAGAAAATGTAACAGACCTACTAAGGAGACTACGCTTGTCCGCCCTCTTTTAGAATACTGCTGTGCGGGGTGGGATCCTTACCAGATAGGACTGACGGAGTGCTTCGAATAAGTTCAAAGAAAGTCAGCACGTTTTGTATATCGCGAAATATGGGAGAGAGTGTCACAGAAACGATACAGGATTTGGGCTGGAAATCATTACAAGAAAGGCGTTTTACGTTGCGACGGAGTCTTCTTACGAAATTCCAATCACAAACTTTTTCCTCCGAATGCGATAATATTCTGTTGACACTGATCTACATAGGGAGGAACGATCACCACGATAAAATAAGGAAAATCAGAGCTCGTACGGAAAGATATACGTGTTCATTCTTTCCTCGCTCTATACGAGATTGGAATCATGGAGAATTGTGAAGGTGGTTCGATGAACCCTCTGCCAGGCACTTAAATGTGATTTGCAGAGTATCGATGTAGATGTAGATGTAGGTGTGCCTGGCGTTCATTGCTTTTACCCAACACTTCATTTGTCTCGATCCCATTCTTGTAGTATTATGCCTCAATCTTGTCTGCAAACAGCGTAATCCATGTCCTGGGTACATCTACATAACACCTGTTTTTGTATTGTGTGACTATGGCGGGAGATGAATACAAGGAGGGATTTACAAACAAAAGGATGTGTGTTGAGACACACAAAACGCACACTCAGGCTATCGCGCACACGGAAGGAACCGTTGTTAATCCGGAATGCGATCTCCAACATGACTGGCTCACGCCCTTATCCATTTAGCCATCGCTGCACGCGGAACGCCATGTGAGCCAGCCGTTACAACACAGCTGCCTCCATCCCGAGTCTGTTTCTGACGCGGTACTAGAGTCCACCGTCGTTTGCAGTTTTTCGTCCTTTGTAGAACTGCCTTAAAGCAGTAATAGTCAGCTTGCTCCGTACCACCCACTAGCTGGGATTCCAGCTTTCGTGATGGGCGGTAGGGCCTTTAAAAAAATTTTCATTAGGTTCTGATACGCTTCCCCATTACAATTTAAATTTCAGGAAACATGTGATTTGTATCGCCTCCGCTTACGTGTAGCTCGCGTCACGTAATTGAAACTAAATAGCGCTATACTGCGACCGCAAACAAAAGATCCTCTTGCCACATCAGCTCACGCATCTGTTCCCACATCACCCATCTGTTAAACGGATAAGAACTGGTAGTCCCCCAACACACACACATAAACCCAATCCACGATGTGCGAGAGGCATGTGTGGACGGCTGTACACGGGACAGGACCCTGTGTTAGTTTTGTGAGAATGAGCGAGTGCCTAATATTGTAAAAAATTGTGAGTTGATGTCCCAAAAAAAGAAAATACGTTCGTGGCTATTTGCTCTTGTACATGAAGGTGGGTTCCGTAGTATCTGTTGTAAATGGCCAACGTACAGTGTGTTTAATGAGTCATAAAACATTATCCAATGAGACAATGAAACCAAGTCGATCATCATTACACAAAGCATCCAAGTAGTAAGGACAGTCCCATTGAATATTTTCATGATATATATAAAATATTTCAAAATCTTTCAAGAAATGGTGCATCATTTAAGAAACAGGATGCAGCGAACGAAGATGGATTAATTACCACTTGCTACATTTCACAATTATTTGCAAAAAGAGGTAAAAGAGAAACTGTAGTAATGCCCTTTATAGATTAGTTTATCTCAACCCTAATGCATACCGGCATACCCGAAGTTATAAAAACATTTCCGTAAGTGGAAGTGCACTTAAGTGACGATCTGAAGATATGGCAGTTACTGTTGAGAAGAACTTTTAATTAATCTTCAAGACTATTAATTTTCCATGCCGTTAGGTGATTCTACTATTACATGTAATAATGCTTTATTGACAGCATATGTACGTTATTCTCATAAAAACAATACATTCCTAGAAGAAATACTATTCTCAATAAATCTCATTACACATACAAAAAGATCATGTACATTTAGTTATGTCAAATCATGCTTCACAAAAAATTATACGCCTTTGAACAATACTGCCGCTTGATGGATCACCATCAATAGTAGGTCGCTATCGTTGATTTGTTGCTTGCGTTACAAAAGAAACAGCAAATGTTTAATGTATTCAGTGTGTGACGCACAGGCAACATCTTGTAGGAAATAATCGAAGTACAAGCGTCCAGTCATCGTTAACTGCAATAAATGGAGCTATAAACGAAATATAATCCGATTGAAGAAATTATGGAATGCTTTGACATGTTTACGAAGACGGCAATTAAGATTTTGTTAGGTTACTTTTGCACACCTATGTTCGGTAGTTGTCCCAGAGTACATCTTCGGTAGTTTTGTTGCATTAAAATAGAGATTCATACCATTTATTGAAAGCTATAATGCCACTCGTCTGTGTCAACAGTCAGATACACCAAAGAATGATGCCTTTTATTTGGCTAATATTATCAAGACATTTAATGAAAATTTTCGGTTTCAAAAAGGTAATAAAATCCTTATAGGTGCCAGAGTATTATGTCATTATTAAATAACAAACTTGATCTACGGTTTTATGATCCATTGAAGAGAGAATCCGCCCGAATATTTCCAAAAAGGGAGATCCTCTTTTATTCCTTGAAACGTTAAGCCAAATATTTAGCTTCGTAGTATCTGTCTAAGAGATCTCATATAAATTACGTCAACGTAATGTGATTTCGTTAGTCTTCATTGTTCTTTGTAAGCAAAGTTCAAAGAAAAATATAAGTTTAAGAAATTAAGTTGTTTTATAAACATTTATCCTGCCAAACTTAGCGGAAGCTCGACATAAAGTATTTGGTAAGTAGCCATTATTATACTCTAACTTTCTGTAACTCTGTTTTATAAATTTTATATGGTAAAGTTATTTCTGTAATTTATAAGTTACCACTACTGTGGAACCTGTGGGAGGTTAGAAAATTTTACTATTAACAGAGTTACAAAACTGGGCGGTAGGCAGAAGAAGGTTGACGAGCAGGACATCTATAATAATAAAAAGGGATCCGTTGGAAAAATGGTCCTGTCAGAGAACAAAAAAGGTGAATATGTCCCTCCTTAAAAAAAATCTGACAGAGAAACGGGGAAGCAGCGGCCTCAATCCTCGCCCCATCTTAATCACCAAAAATTTTTGGCATGCGAACGTAGTGGAGATCTCTTAACACAGAATATTCTAAATCGTTTTACCCAGTCTCTCTTTGCAATTAAGCCTTCTTACTCTGTGTCTCCCTCTCACTGCCACCGTCTATATATGTCCCTCTCAGACTGCCTCCTTTATCTCCCATTGGTTTACAGTATGTCCCATTTACACAGTCTCCTTTTTCTTTCCCACTACCACTGTCTCGACTGTATCTCGATAGCTCAGAAATTATTGAGGGAGTCCTATATATCTTTTCCTGGGTAAAAAACTTCTGGCCAAAACGCGCCCTCTGTGTTCAAGATCGCTGTCTGAGAGGGTCCAAACTGCCAGGCCTATCTACGGCCTCCGCCCATCCGTATTTATCGTTCCCACCGTCTCTCCTCTCTTTAGCCCATACTGCTTGTATCTCCACCCATCTACCTTTCTTTCTCTTTTACTGCCACTGTCTCTTCCCCACCATCATTGTCTCCTCTCTCTTTCTCTCCCAGGGTCTCTTCTCTCACCGCCACTGTCTCTCTGCTGCTCTCTTTCAGCATATAAAGGAGCGAATATGTTAGTACGCCAGAATTTTTGGCGGACAGGGCGGTATGAGAAGTGACGCAGCTGGTTTCCAATTTTTCTGTCAGTCTTGTAAAGCGGAAGATATTCTCCTTTTTTGTGCCTCTACAGGAGCATTTTATCGCTGGTTTCCTTCTTTTTTGTGCTGCAGCAATGCGTGGTTCTTATATAAAACGACTTGTATATGGGTCAGTTAAGTTTTGATAGATAATTTATATACTTCGATACAATCATACACTTTGCCACAAACAAACAAATATTAAGTACTCATAAAAGTAAGACCAAACTGTTTGCCTTACACTTCCTCTGGATACTTTGTTCATCGATCGGAATTCATCGAAAACGCCCGGATTGTGATTTGTATCTTAAAAGAGCAAAAATCTGATGAGAAATATTTTACTGAATTTGGAGTCTTTTCAGCTTTACGTAGTTTATATCAGTCAATTTAAGTTCCTTTCAGGCTTGGTAAGACCCTTTTTGTCACTGCAGTGACGCTTTCGGGATATTTGCATAGGTGTAAAGTGCCCTTTGATAAGCCCGCTAAACCCGCTGGGCAGAACAGGTGATTAGGATTGTGGAAATGTCCAAATAAGGTTGAGGTCAGTTTCACCTGAAAATTGTAATTTATTGTAATTTAATAACACATTTACAACCAAAGCGGCACATAGCCGAACTTTTACGACTATGAGTTTCAAAATGCAATTCTTTGGCGGCTGAAGGCCTCCAAACAAGAAATCGTAAAAATCTACAAGATAAAAAATGCAGTTGAAATAGCAAATAAAATAATTAATGTAGATATATTACAGCTAGGCTGAAAACATACACAAGATACAATACAACGGCTGAAGGCCCACAATAAAATTTTCAAGATTTAAAATAAATTACCATAACCTTTGAAAGACAGAAGGCTGCAATGTTTAAGCTTGAAAGGTAATTTTAAGAATAAGGTTCCAAGGCTGAAGGCCCACAAATAATTTCCCAAAATTTTAAAAATATATAACCATAGGCCTTAAGTTTTAAGTAGCTGAAACTGGACTAAAAGAAAAGACAACACGATGGCAATAACCTCTCAGCAAAAATCCCTTTACTGGAATTCAAACTTACTTACATAAAACAGAGTAAAACTAAGAATTTTTTAAGTCATTGGCTGTGATAGATTATACAGACAATTAAACACCCATGAGAAAGACAGTAACGACAACGGCACTCAGAAGCCTCCAGGGGGTCGGTCTGCCCTCGTTCACTTAGGTGAGACAGGTGGTAAGCCGAGGTACACTTGATCCGTCAGAGCCCAACCAAGGGACAGCCACGGACCGACCGACAAACGACTTGCTTGCCACCAATCGGTACAAGAGAATTCAAACACAAAATTGTTACGGGTGTGATTATCCACAATCGAACATGTATATGTATTAAGCTGTCAAAACTACACACCTTGTTAGACAGCGACAACAGGTGAAGAAAGGACACTGCCTGAAATTACGTTAGTGGCCAGGGCAGGTAATCGGAACACTAACGGCCACAAGGCGGCTAAATTTCAACAATGCAAACACTCGGTGTTGCTCACAGGAAAACCTCCCAAACAGCGAACCACCGAAACGAACCACCCAACATGAATCAACGTGGCTTGGGTACTTGAAACCACTACTTAAATTTGACGTCCTGGGTCGGTGAGGCACGAAGCTCGTAGCGATCGGACAGCTCCACAAATGCTCCGACACTGCGCAGGGACCGTCAGCGGACCCAGCCGACTACACTGCGCGGAGATATCTTCCCTGGTCTGCAGCAACCGACCGACTGCCTTCAGAATGCCGACGATCGACCAAGGTCGTGGCCCGGCTCAAGTGATGCGTGGCGGCAGTGGTCGGGCGAACCATGTCGACGCAGACCTCACTGCTCCAACTCGACTGCACTAGTGCCGCATTGTAACTCCCCGACTGGCAGGTCGAGACTGCGCTCCAGACACGTTCCAACTGACTCGCAGCCCGAACTCTGGACTGGAACTCCCTTACGACAGACAACGACCGGGATATAATAGCAGCCAAGCAAAGATAGTACGAGAGGGGATAAATCGATACGCGCTGCTAGCGCCGCTCACGGTCAGGCAGAGCAGCAACTCAGTGCCAGTAGTAATTCAAATTAGCGTAGTGAGGTGGAAGTACGTTAAAAACGGGGTGTAAAATACATGATGGCGGGAACACGAGCCACGCACGGCTCACCATTTATACTGAGACAGTGGATCGTTGTTTTATTGGTGAAAAACTGCCTACTGAAATGTACGGTGACCTCAGAACCCTTGCGATGATCCGAGAACCCTTACCATGTGTTCACTACGTCAGTTAAAACTAGAAGTACGCTACCGACCGGACATTACGCGCAAAGGTATGCTACCTCTGAACCTCTGGATCTCGGTAACGAAAAACGATATCGAAAAAGTTTCAAGGTTCCCCTATAATGCCATCTTATGAGAATATAGTAAAAATTTCGACGATTTGCTGTGAATAGAACTTATAGAAGTGGCCATCCCCACTATTAGTACGTTTGGTACCCAAAAAACATGGTTTTTCGACTGTATCTTGATAGCGGATACAGATATTTGAAGACGAGAAAATGCCGTTTTCTGCATAAAATTTGCATCAACTTTGAACCTTTGGATCTTGGTAACAGATAGCGATATTGAAAAAAGTTTCTAAGTTACCGTAGAATATTATCTTAAAAACATATAGCAACAATTTCGACATGATCTGCCATGAACAGATACTATAGAAAAGACAGTCCCTACAATTGGTACTTTTCATAGATACACGGAAATCATGGTTTTTCGGCGTTTTGTCGGGAACCGTCCATGAATAAGTGGTATTTTTATAAACTGCCTAACGTCCACCCTAAGCCACCCCCAAAGCAAAAGAATCAACCGATTTGCTCGTTTTGCCTGGGCTGGAGGAAGTGTGAAACGTTTAAATTTTGACCCTGTAGTGCATTATAGCTATGGTATGCCCGTTCTCCCAGTTGATATGCAAATGGTTGCAGGACCAATGACTATCCAAAACATTTGACCATTTCAGTCTCTGTGACCAGTACAACCCAAGAGATACTCCTGAAGAATCGCATTTTCGCGCGCGGTTTCTGGAACATTTTGTTACCACGCATAATTGTACGTAGACCAGTTATTTCTCCGGGGGGAAAGTATGCGCGGTCTTCACAGAGGGAAATAAATACTTTTCTAATCCATTCTTTTTATTTATTTATCCACTGACGCTTGTTTTGAAATACAAAAGCTCCTATGAGCTGACGTCTACCCGATCTTCTACCACAATCACTACGTGTACGAGTGACACTCACAACCGGTTTCGAAAACCGATTTCCCTATAACACTTTTGGTAGGCCATGGAAACACACCGATTTGGATTCTGCAAATATGGTCCTAGCTGCTACATTTCTTCCACAATCTGTATTCTCTCGCTCTCAAACGCTCTGCTCTATTTGAAACGCGTTTATGGTAAAGTATCGGAAGCGATTTTAAGTACAGTGAAGGAAAGGCAGGAATAGTTGTCTGAGCAGGGAGATACTCATTTCCTTACTTTAACTGAGAAAACCATATATCATCTCCATGAGAAGAAAAGTGGAAATAAAGAATTATATATTTGCTCCATAATAAGAATCGAACTGACTGGCAACAAGTCCATGTTCTGTTACCGCGAAAATTCGTAAACTGATACAGCCACTCTATCTTTTAGTCACAAAGGTTCTCCTACACAGTCAATAAATCATTACCTAGTATAAAAAAAGTATTTTTCACAGCGCATGGGTCTTAAGTGGGATACTAGATCAGTTTCGAACGCATTAAGAGACAGGGTAAGATTCTTAAACATCTGTACTTATAGAATCGCCTGCCCATAACAGTTCACCGACATCTAGTAGGAAATGTTACTCTGTCACTTTCTTAACGATATAACGAAAGTCCTGATAACTTGACTTCATCGTGCAGACGTGATGGGACAGTTGATTGCAGACAGCCGGCCGGGTGTGGCCGTGCGGTCTAGGCGCTTCAGTCTGGAACCGCGTGACCGCTCCGGTCGCAGGTTCGAATCCTGCCTCGGGTATGGATGTGTGTGATGTCCTTAGGTTAGTTAGGTTTATGTAGTTCTAAGTTCTAGGGGACTGATGACCACAGCAGTTAAGTCCCATAGTGCTCAGAGCCATTTGAACCATTTGATTGCAGACACAGTTGTTATAAGACCACTGGCGATTGTAAAATCGATATTTGATCGTGGAATAAGAATTGGTTCTGCCCTAAAATGTCGTGTGACTAGGGCCTCTCGTCGGGTAGACCTTCCCCCAGGTGCAAGTCTTTCGATCTGACGCCACTTCGGCGACTTGCGAGTCGAATAAACACGACAGTGAAAAACTGTTTCTGAAAATCAGTTGCCTGCTGTCGCAAGTTGTGTAACATGTAACCGGGTACGGAAGCTATAAGTAGAGTAATGCCAAACTAAGGTCGCTTGAAAAGCTTTTCCTCAAATCCAGTTGACCCTACTAATCATTTTCATACTGCTTGCACTAAAGAATTCTTGCAAAGTTAGTTTTAAATTTCCGTAATAGTGTATTTCAATAAAAGGCTCCTGCTTTAGCATTACTCCGAAAAAAAAATCAGTCTGTACGCATCAAGCTCTGAAATTAGTTATCACTTTTCTTCTGCTCATCACCACAAGTAATGATAACCGTCTGAGCAGGATTTCTTTTTTGGGGAGGTTGTTGTTGTTGTGGTCTTCTGTCCGAAGACCAGTATGACGCAGATCTCCATTCTGCTCTATTCTGTGCAAACCTCTTCATCTCAGAGTAACTACTGCAACCTACATCCTTCGGAATCTGATTACTATATCCATCTCTTGGTCTGCTTATCCACTCCTTCATTTCCTACCTTTTTGCAATTCGTTCAATTTTGATCTACAATTCGTAACCAATAAATTGTGGTCAGAGTTCACAACTGCCCCTGGAAATGACTTACAGTTTAAAATCTTGTTCTTGAATTTCTGATTTATCATTACAAAATCGGCTTGAAACCCTCCAGTGTCTACAGGTCCCTTCCACGTGTACGACCTTCTTTCATGATTCTTAAACCAGGTGTTAGCAACAGTTAAATTGTGATCTGTGCAAAGTTCTATTGGGCGGATTCCTCTTTCATTCCTTTGCCCCAGTCGATATTCACCCACTATTTTTCCTTTTCTTCTGTCAAATTCAGTCGCCCATCACAATTAAATTTAACTGTCTGAATGATTTCTTTTATCTCAACAGCCATTTCTTCAATCTCTTCATCATAAACTTCCACTACTGTGGCAGGTATGTCGTTCGTCTTTATCTTGACTACGGTGGTGCGTTCACCATACTGTTCATAGTAGCTTACCCGCATTCCTATTTTCTCATTCATTATTAAATCCACTCTTGCTCTGATATGGTAAAATGTTTTAAAGAGTACGTCAGACAAAATTGATCTCAGACTTTTAAAAAACTCAGCATTACGCCATTAATTTTGCGTTCCTACGTTAGCATTTAAAATGCACATATGTTCATACACTGAAAATTTATGGTTTTATATTCGTTTACATAAGCTCCGATTTTCATATGTTATAGATTGCTACACAAGTAACTGCAAATGTGATAGGTAAGCATGATCAAGCACTTTGTTCATGGATGCTTGACGATTTATGGGGTACATGTGCGGTGTCCGAAAGAACAGACACTGTTACTGGTCCTGCAGCCTTATATGATTATGATCCAAGGAAAATACATGACGTTAGCTGCTAGGAGGCATGAAATACATCAGTTGGTAAAGTTGAATATTTGTGCTGGACATGGACTCTAACCCTGCTTTTTTCCTTTCTTTGAGAATGGTCGCATTGACCACCTCCACTAACCTGACACGGTCCCTAACTGACTCAGTTTCCAGCTTTAAACATTTCGGGCTGCAGGACAGTGTCCCAGAGAACAGACACTGCATACACCGGGTGGTTATAATTAAGGTGCAGCTATTCACAGAGGTCCAATATGGGCTGTAGTTGTCGTATGGCAACGAAACTTGGTCGATTTTCTAATGCGTTAACGCGGAACCGATTCACGCTACAAAAGAGATAGTTCCAATCTCAGCAATAGGAGCGAATCTGGCACTGTGAATGCAGTAGAGACGTGTAGACATTTTTCCGTATGTAATGTATTAGAGACGGGACGTGGGCAGAAAAGGTCAAACAAGTGAGAAACGCATAACGTTGATATTATTATTAAGTACAAGTTACACAGTTTCTTCGATACGAGCACTGAATCGCCCGGTTCAAATTTTCAACTTTCCCCACTGATGTATTTCATTGCTCAGTAGCAGCTGATGTTATTTCCTTTGGACCGTTTGTAGGGCAATTTACCATAAACGTTCGGGCTGTTCAAGCAACATGAGTCTTTACCTGTTTTCGATGTTCGTGTAAAAGTTCACATGCTTTAAAGGAAAAAAGAGCAGGATATAAATTAATTTGAGACAGCAGGAGGTGACGGAATGTACTTACATAATACACTTATTAGTTTGCATAGCCCCTTCAGCTTGCGAGAAATGGCATTAATGCTGTTAAAATATTTTTCTCCACTGATCATGAATAAATGATACATACGCATGGTTGAATCTTAGCCGTGGACTAAATCAATGTGAGAAAAAATTTAACAGTCCTTAACATCGCTCTCTCGCTTTTTTCGCGTCACAGCCACAAGGATGACCAAAACCAGTAAGAAATCGTCGCCCGAGGTCGACATACTCGAAGCACAAATTGATGCTTGTAAGCTGCATGGCCAAAAGTCTCGTTAGTGCTTGCCGCAGCTATACACAGTCTGTCGCACGAGGGTAGACACGATATCTGAGCAATCTGTTGCAGACACGTATGTAGTGAACACAGCTGAGCGTCGCGAAGTAATCGACTTCGAAGGTGAGATGATAATTTGTTGCAGGATGTATTACTCATAACGCATGAGAAGTTACGCAAAAATTCGGGTTTTCGCGGTCAGCGGTGCCTGGGATGGATATTCAGTGTAGCTTAGACACTGTTCCCATGCGCAAATCGAAACAAAGGACGACCATCAATGTCTGACGAATGGACGTCACGTCGCCTCCACAGAGCCGTGCGGGACGATCGACATTCTGTCATGAGTCATACCGTCGCCCACATGAATGTGCAAGGTCAGGAAACCGTTTCTACCAGGACTGTGTTAAGTGCTCTGCCAGTTGGTAAATTACTGACAAATTGCTGTCAACGTCTCTGTTACAGACCAACTTCTTCGTAGTTTCCTATCTTCCTCTTTTCACTACATTCAGTATTTTTACTCAACTCCTTCTTCGTTTCTTCTATCCTTTCACAGCGCTTCCGATAACTAATGCTAGAACTCTTTTTCCTAGCAGTATAGTCCCACCCAGTATAGTACCATCCATCACTTAACTAGGTGTAGGAGATTTCTTTGTTTCTTTACCAAGACAACCCAGAAGTCCGCGCTTAATTTTCCAAATAACTTAACACCTGACTTAATAACATAAAAATTCAGAAAAATAAGCTGACGCTGCACAATAACAATAAAAACCTTAAGGGGGAGCAAATAAATATGCTATCAGAAAATCTTAACCTAATATACATATACCGTGCAATATAAATACTTCACACAACTGATATTAACCTTACTAAAGTGATATTCATTATAACTTGCAACTCACGTCAGTCAACAAGGGAGTCAACAAGGTACCGCAAGAGCACCCCACTACTAGGAACATCGTATATCACACAGCTAGACAACAATGTACAGTGACATCAGTTATCGAGTTACACAGAGAGACAATTTGAAGTACTAAAAGCTTATCGCTCAAATGCAGTTTCTCAGATAATTCACTGTTTTACAGTATTCACACCCAAGCTGCCTCACCGTGTTTCATCAGAATGCCATACACATTTATTAGGTTGGTGCACAATTTCGTAGCCGTTCTGTAAGTCTAATAAACACAACAGATACACATAACAGAAACTTTAGTCATCATAATATATCCTCCTTCATTATTTACAATAGTCGTCCAGTGCTGGGGTGTAATTTTTCCTACGATTCCGTGACTGTAGAAATGACATGCTTTTAGGCGAAGAACTCGTTGAGCCATGTTCGGAGCGCATTTTCATCTGGAGAGGAAGTTTCTTGAAGGTTGTTCGATATAGAGGCGTAAAGGTAAAAGTCTGAGGGTACAAGATCAGGTGAATAAAGTAAGTGCGGTTGAGTTCCCAACCTTACATCTGTATAGTGATTTTGTCAGTCAGGCGTAATGCGGGAGGGCTGATCATTGACCAGCATCACTACACGCAGTCTTCCTGGTCATTGTTCTTGGACCGCGTCTGCAAGACGTCTCAGTTGTTGACAATCAATGTCAGCAGTGACTCTTACACCTTGGGGAAGCAATTCGTAGAACACCACAACGTCGCTACTTCACCAGATCCATAACTTTATCTTTTGTGGATTCATGCAGGTCTTTGTATAGTGTGTTGCTCCTTTGTTTAAGCTCAACCATTCCTTTCTTTTCCTTATATTAGCATAAAGACACGATTTCTCGTCACCAGTAACGGTACAGGATAGGAATGGTCGGTGTTGTTCACGAGCCAATTGATGACGAGCAAGCACAGATGCACATACGGTCACCTGCTTATTTTGTGATTTTGGCTTGGAGCATACACGCGAATTTTGCATGCAAATTTGGTACGATGGTGGAATGAACACAGTTTTCATATCCGTCAATTCTCAAACACATTAATACGTCTAAACGATCTTTACTAATCCCCGAAGAACTTCCTGAACGTGGGCAGTCACTAATGTCAAAACGATCCTCCTTAAAATGAGAAAATCATTTCTCGCCGTGCTCTGTCCAATGGCATTATTCCCGTACACACTGAACTCAAACAGAAGAATATGTCGAAAATGTTCTGATTTCTCCACTTGGCATTCCGTTTCCTAGCGTCCACAACTCCACTCACTATTTCCAAATGACAAAATGATAATATGTGTGCTCAAATAGCAACGGTTTACCGTAAATAAAAAATGACAATCGACAGATGAATCAACTTCAACCAGAATGTCAACAAGCAAAACAAAAAGGCTACAAACTTACGCTTCAGCCTTATACAAGGCACTGCTCTTCAAATTATAGTCGGTAGCCCTGCCATTTCTTCAGTTCCAAATCTTCGCAATAAATTAACGCTACCACAGGCTCAAAGGTCAGCACAACAAAAAAGCACAAGTCATTCTCATGCACAGCCTTCCATTCGTCGTAACGGAAATGTTTCTTTCGCCAACGCTTCCTAGCTCCCAGATGCCGTATTCTCTGGACATGGAGGGGCAAACACCCCCTGCTCGATCAGCAAATGCAAACAAATGCAAACGATGAAGATCAGCAAAAAATGCACATGATAATAAATGAAATGCCTCACATTAACAACATGTCACAGCCAGTGTTGATGAACCGCAACTCCATTGCTTTGCTGCTATACGCTCTGACTCCAGTTGGCACTGTTGAGCTCCCTCCAGGAGGTCTTCGCTTTCGCCGGCGGACTCCAGCTACTAACATTCCGCCCAGAGGAGGCATTCGTGGTATTCTCCGCACGCTGCCGGCGACCTCACCGGTGTCGAATCAACACATCCTACCAGCGCCGGGAAAGACAAATGTGCCGCAATTCACGACATAAAACTCACCTCCCAGCGCCTCAACTTCGTCACTTTCTGCAGGACTGCACACACACTAGTACAGTTGCACCACATAGGCTTCATCTGGTAAAAACCGAGTCGTGTCCATTTGCTGACACCTGGATACGAGGTCAATGACTGGAGGTACTGGCGAACATTGACACTAGACCATGAACGGTGGTAGCATGTTGCACGAACCTGCGTTTCACATGTATCGAGATAATGGGCACCGAGCGAGGTGGCGCAGTCGCTAGCACACTGGACTCGCATTCGGGAGGACGACGGTTCAATCCCGCGTCCGGCCATCCTGATTTAGGTTTTACGTGATTTCCCTGAATCGCTCTAGGCAAATGCCGCGATGGTTCCTCTGAAAGGGCACGGCCGACTTCCTTCCCCTTCCCTAATCCAATGAGACCGATGACTTTGCTGTTTGGTCTCTTCCCCCAACCAACCAACCAACCAGATAATGGGCGCTTGATAATGCGGCGTATACCCCACGAAGCTAAGGATGGTTCATATCAACAAGTTTGTGTCCAGGGACGAGGAAGCTCAGCTATGGTCTTTGCTGTACTCATATGGTACCAATTTGAGCCCATTGTTTAGCCGCAGGGGCCGATAGCAGTTACACCTTACGTGAGTATTCTTGCAGACCATTTGCATGCATTTGTAGCATTAGCGTACTGTGATGGAGATGCCACGTTTCAACAGCACAAAGCGACTTGTCACTGCCCGTTGCTTGTACGCAGGTGGACTGAGTCACGAGTATGACTTGAACCCTCCAATTCACCTGATATTAACTCAATGTACAACTTACGGGATGCTGTTGATGATGCATGTGTATGCTTGATGAACCCAGCACCAACTACTCAAGAGCAATTGTGGGCAGAGCTGCAAGGTGTATGGGTCTATGTTTCTCCACTTCGATTGCATAACCTTGGAATAATCGATGCCTCAGCGTGGTACTGCACTTTTGAGTGCGACTCCCTACTATCACCTAGTCTCTTCCCATAGCTACGAAGTTGTTAATCTGAGCTCATTCGCATCTAAAATACGAGCGAGAAATTCCTCCATTGCGTCCACTCTGCCCTTGCAGACTTCGCTTTCAAGCCAACCCCACAAACATTAATCTAATGGAGTAAAATCAGGTGGCCTCGGTGGCCAAAAATGACTTCACGGCCACCTATCCAGCGTCCATGATACGCTTCCATGAGGCAGTACGGTGGCCAAAAAATGACTTCACGGCCACCTATCCAGCGTCCATGATACGCTTCCATGATGCAGTACGGAATGTGCAAAAGGTCCGTCGTGCTGAAAGTCCATGCGACGTCGTGTTGCCACTGTAATATCCTCCACTGTTCTTGAAACACATTCTGAAGGAAATCAAGATATTTACCCCATTTCGATTATCTAAAACAACTGGACAAATGAGTTGGTCGTCAAGAAAAAGTGCGCATTAAAATGGTTCGTAAAGACAACACTACGTAACCTAATGTGGATTTGGTTGTATTCGCATGTGAGTGCAGGTGGAGATGAACATTCGATTGACACCCGCTTTCAGACAGCTGTATGTCCAATACAGCTAAGAAAATTGCTTATGTATTTTCTGAAGTTTTTTTTTTTGTTCAGGATCGCCAGTACTATCACGCCTCAAAGCATGTACCTTTCCTACTGGCTCACCGTGAATATCTTCAGACACTAAACATGGCCCGATAATAAAATAGTCTCCGTGCGAAGTCATTTGCGGCCGAGCCCTTCGTTCTCGGTTCACTTTCCGCATCATATCCGGATTAAATCAAAAGTTTTCGATGGCTGTCTCCATCACGGTCATCTGACTGTCGTGAAGCTTGTGAGGCTCCAACTTTCACGCCCAGAAGACGACATCAAATGGGCTGGATTACGTCACTGAGATGACGCATGCTGAGACGGCGTCCCGTGTATTCATAGATTACATTTGAACCCATCGTCCTGGGTCGCATGCAGCTCAACCACTTACCTCAGGCGGTAAACGTCGAGAAATTTTCCTCAGGCGGTAAACTGTGGGAGGCCTTTCTCTGTTCTCTTTCTTTATCAAGCGCTAGCCTCCATGCATCGCTATGTCCATAGCCGGAGTTTTTATTAGAAATGTTATCACAGAGTCTCGTTTCAACTGCTTCCCTGACCACAGAGTCCCAATGTTCGATGCACGAGCAAGAATTCTCTTTTGTTCAAACGTAATCTTATGGTCGTTTGACAGCTTGCGCTCGGATACCACTGAGTGTTTCGAAAGTACTGTCTTTAAGGTGACGCTGATGGTGGCTCTGATGTCGATGTGATCAGAATAGGCCGTAAAGAGAGCCCCACGTAACTGCTGCCACGCTCATGACGAACATTATAAATCGCTGGTACTGTCAAGCCGAGACAATTTTTAACGGGTGACAATATATCTTTAATTATCCTGGGTGGCCGAAGACTGATCTGGTTCCTTGCCTGTTTATAACTCTATGAATCTGACTGCTTGTTGCACCGCAAAATGGGAGCTGCGCTGCGCTGTGTGCTGCTACCCTGAACGGCACCGCATCTTGATTTCCTCGACAGCATTGATCTAATGTGACGAATAGAATATCCGTTCTTTCTGAACATCGTCGTCAGATGGGTAGTCTCGGAAACGAGGTACTCCTTACCTGAAACGGCCCTGGCTCTGTGTGTGGCCGGCCGTTGTTGCCGAGCGGTTCTAGGCGCTTCAGTCTGAAACCGCGCGACTGCTACGATCGCAGGTTCGAATCTTGCCTCGGGAATGGATGTGGCTCTGAGCACTATGGGACTTAACATATATGGTCATCAGTCCCCTAGAACTTAGAACTACTTAAACCTAACTAACCTAAGGACATCACACAACAGCCAGCCATCACGAGGCAGAGAAAATCCCTGACCCCGCCGGGAATCGAACCCGGGAACCCGGGCGTGGAGAGCGAGAACGCTACCGCACGACCACGAGATGCGGGCGGGAATGGATGTGTGTGATGTCCTTAGGTTAGTTAGGTTTAAGCAGTTCTGAGTCTAAAGGACTAATGACCTCAGATGTTAAATCCCATAGTGCTCAGAGCCATTTGAACCATTTTTTCTGAACTGGAAGATGAAAATTACTGGCATTGAGGGATAGGTCCGAACGCGTCGGTTTTCGGTACACAGAATGGCTAACTCGTCCATCTGCTTTTCTTTCGAACAAAACATATAGGATTGTAAACTCTCCGTCATTCTCCATTTCCGCCATAGTATCAGCTACCGTTCACATGGTTGTTGGCCTGCTGCAGCGCCTCAATGCTAAGCGACAAAATGTTTACACATCGGAAGTACCAGGATGGACGGAGGAGATAGTTTTCAATTCTCGTTCTTCGAAGCCCTCCATGAAAAAATAGTCACGGCTGGCGACAGCAGCGAACCTTTGCCTGCTCTATCATTCATTTCATAATAATTTCCACCGAATAAAAACTGTGTGCTCGTCTAGATATGTCAAAATAATTTTTAAATTGTGGCATCTTAGCCGACTTTGAAGGGACAAGTCAACAGAGAACAGATTATCAAATAATGCAGTATGGCTACTGCCACGATGTCAAAGCTTTCGCAAAGTGCAAAGAAGAAAAAAAAGGGGGGGGAGGGGAAATCAGAAGGAAACAACAATGATGCGACTTATGCTAGAACACTGACTGCAGGCGTCGTACTATACAGTCTCAGAGTTTAACAAATTGGGCCTTATAGGCTCAATACGTGCAGGAAAGACGTGTTTGTGATTTGTGACCTACACTATTTAACAACTTGAAAAGCTATGAGATTTTGTGGTGGAAGAGCTAATTTTCGATGTCACTGTAGCCGCGTGTCTCCAAATACTGCAGTTGCATCGCAAAGGAAGCAAACTGCAAGTGCTGCTTATTCATATGTCGTAGATGCTGAAAATGAATTTCATCTTAAGTATTCACATATCCAGGTATGTGACAGGTAGTGGAATTCTTTAACTATGGAAGAGGTGCAAGGTAATAAATTTGCCACTACCAAACATATGTAAAAAAAAAGGAGTATCACGTTTGAAAAACAACATACGTAAGGTTTCTCATCAATGGTAAATACAAGCATCAGATCAAAGCGTTTGTGTAATAATGAATGTTATATTTGAAGAAACAACGTACATAAGATTACTCGTCATGGATGAACGCAGGTATCACGTGAAACTGTTGAACATCGCCTTAGCACAAGAATATTCAAAATGAGGTTAAAAGTTTCTGAAACATGATCTTGCGAGTGAGAGAATCCGTTTGTAAGTCATTTGAATTTGCGGATGGTAAACTCAGAACCAGAGCCGATAACCACGTGCTCTGATGCGATATAAAGCTTGGAGAAAGGCGCAACGTTTCCCAGGCCAAGCTCTAATGCCAAATGCAATGCGAAAAGGATACAATTCTGTCTGACACCGAAGCATGCGTGAATTTCAAACTCACAAATACATTTAGTGGCAAAGGATCGTCAGATGTGATAAACTTATTGATAGAAATAAGCTTCCTGAGTCGGCTGTTATTTCTGTTTTGTTTTCTTTTTCGAGTTCTAAGTCGTTTCGGATGTGTAGCCATTCTCAAATAAAGTGTTTAACCCGTGAACTACATATGTTTTGTGTTACAGTCATTTTCGTGGACAGTTGGTGGTTGGTCGACATTGAAAGCCGTACTCATATCAGGTACAATACAAAAAGTAGGCCACAGGTACGCCATTTCCTATTGCCGCATAGCTACCTAACAATAGTAAGTGGCGCAGTTGTGTTCTTAAACCCAAAACATTTGTGAATCTCAAACTGCAGATAGGAAACATGTCCAAAATTTTCAGAATTCTTTTCATTGCATTAAAGTCGTCCAAATGAGTAAACATATCGTTTCCTGCAAATACGAAGTTTTCCACAGTCGTTAAAGCAACCATAGCAACAGGTGTAATTCGCTGCTTACTGCAGAGAGGGAACGTGGCTTGGGCGTGTCTCCTTTCTGCTGTAAGAAATTTTGGCATCATCAGGAGAAAATTCCAAAACTGTAAACATGTTGCACTGTTCAAATGGCTCTGAGCACTATGGGACTTAAAATCTATGGTCATCAGTCCCCTAGAACTTAGAACTACTTAAACCTAACTAACCTAAGGACATCACACAACACCCAGTCACCACGAGGCAGAGAAAATCCCTGACCCCGCCGGGAATCGAACCCAGGAACCCGGGCGTGGGAAGCGAGAACGCTACCGCACGACCACGAGCTGCGGACTGTTACACTGTAGTAGCGTTCTTCTCATGTTAACGGAAGACTTTACAGATAACTGTTGTGGTGTGCGTACTGTAAGACCTTCGGTACACACACCATCAGATTATTTGACTAGTCGCTCTAACAAAGTAGGCGAGTGTCAGCAACATGTCTCGTGGTCTTATCGTGGCGTGTTTATCTTCTGCCGTTAGGTCAGACGATAGAAATGCCACTTGCACGCTTTAGAGTCGCAGATTGACGGTGACCAACTTTAAACAGAATTTGATTAATTTTCACACACGTTTATTAAAATAATAACAAGCATAAAAATTACTTAACTTGGTTCTGGATGCCATTTACAACTGACAATCTGAAGTTCTTTTGGTATTGGTACGTTAATATTATTCTCACATGTATCTCTGATACTTGACAAAAGTGTCTATATATTTATCTTCATGGCTGTGTACAGGAATATGGTAATCTTATTAGGCGCAGACTGAAACTTGACTGTAGACTGGTACAGACAAATATGGAACTCGTACAGACTAAGGCAGACTGGTACAGACTGGTGCAGACAAATGCAGACTGACTAATCGGAGGTCTGTACACTCTTTATAATACCTCGCGCGTTCATGTATCACTGCGCGAGTGTGATCCTCGAGGAGAAAAGGTTCTACGTTAGCAGCAATCTCATTTGCTTCGTTACATATTAATACGCGGAACGGCGGAAGCAGAATTTGGTCCGTCTCTATGGCAGCGCCATCTCGTAGTGAGGAGACGGACGGGCGCTGCGCCTGCGCTGTTGTGCTTAGTGGGGCGCGCTCTAGTGGGAAAGTTGTGTACGCGCTGACTACGCAGAACTATGTACACAACAACTGTAATCTGGTTTCGCAGGATAAAGCAGATCAAGTTATAGTTGTGGAGAGGGCCGCAATCAGTGACTGTCAGGTGCACAAAACAACTTTCATTTTCCTAAGAACCACTTAATTACACATTGCCTTAAGAGGATCAAAATAAAACAATATGGCTGAAGGCCTAGTTAATAAAACTTGTGGTACCTCCTGGGATGAAGGCCCAAAACCGCAGCAAAAACAAAAATGGCTGAAGGCCTGAACACAAGTTATAAAAAACTGCTTTAAAGAATACACATGGCTGAAGGCCTTACTTAAAAAAAACATTTCACATAAATACATGGCTGAATGCCACACACAAGACACTGAACAACTCAGGGCTTAGGGCCTGGATAAAAAGAATTTCAGATAGAGCATATTTTTAAAAAAATTCGTTTTAAACAAATGAATCTTCAAATTTTAATTTAAGATGGTTGAAGGCCTTATCTTAAAATATTTCACTTTATAGCTTGGCTGAAGGCCACACACTGGACATTGAACACCTCAGGGTTTAATGCCTTGGTAGCAAGAATTTCATACAGGACAAACTTTCAAAATTTAGTTCTTAAACAAATCAATCTTCAAATTTTAATTTAAGTCAGCTGAAGGCCTTATTTTAAAATTAAAACAAACTAAATTAATAGATGACTCAAGGCCTCGCACGGTACTTTAAAATGAAAATCACTATCTAAATCCAACAGAACAGTGGTGCTCAGAAGTGTTCCAAGGGTCGACCTAAGAAGATACCTCTAATGTAAGGTGAACTGAGACAGGCAGCCATGAGTAAGGTTAAATAATCGGATGTCAACCCGACCCAGGGATGGCTGAAGGACCGACAAACAACCTAATCAATTCCGTTCGCCTGACCAACGGCACGACAACGGAAAATATCAGCCAAGGTCGAAGATACCAGCAGCATTATGAAAATAGCCAAGGCACAATAGCCACTCTAATAAAAAAACAGTAAAAACAACTTAAACGCTGTCGAACTACACTTCGTGCCAAACAGCATCAACACGGCAAGGAAAAACACACTGGTAACGACCAAGGCAGGTAACTGGGCCGTTAAGGGCCACAAGGCAGAAAATACCGTTGGCGCACTTCATTGATAGGTAACAACCAATTTAATAGTTAAAGACCACATAGGAAGACAGCTGCAAAATTTCGCTGACTCCAACACACCATATGTTGCTGCTAGCCAGAACGGCCCATGAAGCAACATCCGGCAATGAACGAAGAGATGTCACAGCAGTTGAGGTTTCATAACAGGTTAACTGATCACTCAACTTTAGTGTCCAGGTTCGGTGGGTAACGAACTTTGTAGCTCTGGCAGCTAGTGCCTCACAATCTGACCGCGCGTGCTTGCTGTCAGCAGTCCCAGCCTGACCTCACGCGACGGAGACTTCCTCGCTGCTCTGTCCCAACTGACCAAATTAATCCGGCACGCAGACAGCATTAAAATGACTGTTCAGTCAAAAACACACACGCTACACGCGGTTCTGTGAAACATTTCCACAAACAACTCGAACAATACTAAAATCAGTCACTGTGGAACAACTAGGACAAATCACAAGTTGACACACACAGAGTTTCCATAAGCGGTCGGCGACCAAATACACGTGGTCCGATGAGACGACCGACCGAACGACCAACCAAGGTCGTCCCCACTGCAGCCATGTGTGCCGGCAATGGTCGGGCGAGTCAAGGCTGTCTGGACCTCACTGCTGCCCCATCCCCACTGAACTCCCGACACACGACGACCCGGAAATACTAGTGGTCGCTCCAAAGATAGTACGACAGTGCTCTTACCGATAAGCGCTGCTGCTGCCACTCACGGGCAGGCAAGCCAGCAACTTAGTGATGCCAGTAAATCGAATAAGAAGCGAAACGGGAGTACCGCCGAGACAAGATGTCAAGCAATAACAGCACGAACACGAGCCCCGCAAGGCTCAATAACTTCGTGGCCAAAAGTATACAAAAAAAATTTACCTTATTAATGACTCATATGGTAAGGAGAAAATATAAAAATGCAGTAAATGAAGCAGGCAAAAAGGAATACAAACGTCTCAAAAATGAGATCGACAGGAAGTGCAAAATGGCTAAGCGGGGATGGCTAGAGGACAAATGTAAGGATGTAGAGGCTTATCTCACTAGGGTAAGATAGATACTGTCTACAGGAAAATTAAAGAGACCTTTGGAGAAAGGAGAACTACTTGCATGAATATCAAGAACTTTGATGGAAACCCAGTTCTAAGCAAATAAGGGAAAGCAGAAAGGTGGAAGGAGTATATAGAGGGTCTATACGAGGGCGATGTACTTGAGGACAATATTATGGAAATGGAAGAGGATGTAGATCAAGATGAAATGGGAGACATGATATTGTGTGAAGAGTTTGACAGAGCACTGAAAGACCTGAGTCGAAACAAGGCCCCCGGAGTAGACAACATTCCATTAGAACTACTGACAGCCTTGGGAGAGCCAGTCCTGACAAAACTCTACCATCTGGTGAGCAAGATATATGAGACAGGCGAAATACCCTCAGACTTCAAGAAGAATATAATAATCCCAATACCAAAGAAAGCAGGTGTTGACAGATGTGAAAATTACCGAACTATCAGATTAATAAGTCATAGCTGCAAAATACTAACGCGAATTCTGTACAGACGAATGGAAAAACTGATAGAAGCCGACCTCGGGGAAGATCAGTTTGGATTCCGTAGAAATGTTGGAACAAGTGAGGCAATACTGACCCTACGTCTTATCTTAGAAGAAAGATTAAGGAAAGGCTAACCTACATTTCTAGCATTTGTAGACTTAGAGAAAACTTTTGACGATGTTGATTGGAATACTCTCTTTCAAATTCTGAAGGTGGGAGGGGTAAAATACAGAGAGCGAAAGGCTATTTACAATGTGCACAGAAACCAGATGGCAGTTGCAAGAGTCGAGGGGCATGAAAGGGAAGCAGTGGTTGGGAAGGGAGTGAGACAGGGTTGTAGCCTATCCCCGATGTTATTCAAACTGTATATTGAGCAAGCAGTAAAGGAAACTAAAGAAAAGTTCGGAGTAGGTATTAAAATCCATGGAGAAGAAATAAAAACTTTGAGGTTCGCCGATGACATTGTAATTCTGTCAGAGGCAGCAAAGCACTTGGAAGAGCAGTTGAACGGAATGGACAGTGTCTTGAAAGGAGGGTATAAGATGAACATCAACAAAAGCAAAACGAGGTTAATGGAATGTAGTCGAATTAAGTCGCGTGATGATCAGGGGATTACATTAGGAAATGAGACACTTAAAGTAGTAAAGGAATTTTGCTATTTGGGGAGCAAAATAACTGATGATAGTCGAAGTAGAGAGGATATAAAATGTAGACTGGCAATGGCAAGGAAAGCATTTCTGAAGAAGAAAAATTTGTTAACATCGCGTATAGATTTAAAAGTCAGGAAGTCATTTCTGAAAGTATTTGTATGGAGTGTAGCCATGTGTGGAAGTGAAACGTGGACGATAAATAGCTTGGACGAGAAGAGAATAGAATGTTTCGAAATGTAGTGCTACAGAAGAATGCTGAAGATTATATGGGAGGTATTGAATAGAATTGGGGAGAAGAACAGCTTGTGGCACAAGTTGACTAGAAGAAGGGATCGATTGGTACGACATATTCTGAGACATCGAGGGATCATCAAGTTAGTATTGGAGGGCAGCGTGGAGGGTAAAAATCGTAGAGGGAGACCAAGAGATGAATACAGTAAGCAGATTCAGAAGGATGTAGGCTGCAGTAGGTACTGGGAGATGAAGAAGCTTGCACAGGATAGAGTAGCATGGAGAGCTGCATCAAACCAGTCTCAGGACTGAAGACCACAACAACCATATGGTAAAGGTGTTCAAAAGGAGCAAAATGTTTCTTTTGGCCTGTCAAAGTATCATGAATTTAGTTTCTGCAGGGATACACCGCACGTGGCTCAACGTAAGATAAACATCAATGGCCTGCGAGCTGATAGCATTTATTCAAGAAATACTCAGATGAATCCAGAACTTCGCAAGACAGCTGCCTAAAAAGTCAAACTACCCACAAACGTCTTAAAAATGGATGACGTTAGGAAAAGTGTAATTTATATTCCAGAAGAAACGAAGAAATTCTGGAATGAAATTTGGCATATCCGACCACAAAGATTGATGAAACTGGAGAGACTGTTTAAGTTCATGGATTTATTTTGATGTAATAACGTTTAAGATGTATTTAGTTTGAGGTGAATTCCTACAATAAATTTGTAACCTCAAAATATAAGGCTTTTAATTTATATTTCGCATTGTTTACAGCAAGAAGGGGACAGGTCTAGTTGCACAAAATTTTATTAATCTACCGGTAACAAAATGTTGGATAAAAGTTTCGTAATTTTGGGGAAAAATGTAGAATAATTTTGCGTTAGGGCCTTTGTATTAACCAGTTTCCCGTCCCTCCTGTGAAATTTGTGAAACTGAACTTGTTCCCTTTCTTTAGTAAGCAGCTCATGTAGTTAATAGATTAAATGTGTTTCCGAGAACGGCTGCACGGCTGAAACAACATAGCACGCAGAATAAAAGTAAATAACAGTCGATGCAGGAACCCTATTTCTTTAATACCCATAAGTACAACCCAATGCTTGGTGCTTGCTGCAATGTCACCATAGAGCCATAAGTTGTCGATCTAATGTGCCCATCCTCAAAGCGCAAGATGTGTCTAAATCACATCAGCTCCACGTAGTGCCGTGAGGTAGCATTATTTCTGCTAAAACTGCACGAGGCATGCCAACTAAAAGGGCCATCGCTCTGACTACGATACTGCACTTCCTGTGTTGTTAATGGTTGCATGGAACACTACATTGGTCTTCTTAACAACATTAGCACTGTAATATCGTATTTATCCGCAGATACCGGCTAACGATTTTCAATTAAAATTTCATCTCCTGTACGGGAATTTAACGATATGTGTACGAGTGCAGGTTGTGACACAGGAATGACGACATGTGGAGGTTTGGGTTTGGCCGTGAGACGTGCACGGGTAGCCAAAGCGATTAAGGGGGAACGACAGGGTGACGGACGAAAATATAGCTCAAATTCAGGGTATGTTTTCCGTGCTGGGTCGTAGTAGACGAATTGGGTTTGCTGCAATGAATAAAGCATACAAATTAATTTTTATTGGTATTTTATTATTTAAAACCATTATAATCTTCTTATTTTTATTAAAAATGAAACTCCTCCAGCTGTACTTAAGATTTCATATTTATTTGGCTACTAGTTTCGACGTTGCCCGTACACTTCGATGATATCAGTTGTATGTGGCTGAGTATTAGAAGTCCGCGGCGAGACCAATACGTGCTCCACGTGGATGGTAAACAGTAACTAGTGTGACGTTTAAAGCAGTGGATCTTTGACCCACTGGTTTAAACTTCACACTTGCTACTGCTCGCCTTCCATGTGGAGCACGTACTGGTCTCACCGTGGACGTCTAGTACTCAGCCACACACAACAGATATCATCAAAGTGTACGGGACTGAAGATGGCGTTGACGCAACGTCGAAACTAGTAGCCAAATAAATATGAAATCTTAAGTATAGTTGGAGGAGTTCCATTTTTAATAAAAATTACACCAGAAGATGTCCTACAATCACCCAATTTAAATATGGATGTACGAAGATTAGTATCTTCATGGTGTAATTGAAATTTTCCCGAGGCAGCTCTGAAAGGGTACATAGACGGTTGCCGTTGTAATTCCGGTTGTGTTTATCTCAAACATGAAATTAACAAACTAACCCGATGTAAATTTAGTTCATCGTAGGGATTTGCAATAAATAAATAAAATAAAAAAATAAAATAAAAAAGCCGAAATTATAGACATCTGAAAAAATGGCCATTTTTGGACTCCCTCTTTTTGGTCAAAAACTACTAAAACAATGACAATTTTGGACCCACTCTTTTATGGTACAAAAAATACTAAATATCAACATAAAAAAATCCGTTACGCTAAACTGAAGAGAATTCAGTTTGCTTCCAGGGAGAGCAAAATACATTAAATTCGGATGAAAATTGTAGCGTGAGCGACGATAATCATGTCGAAAAGCATGGTTTTGAGGAAAACGCATTTGAAGTTTGACAAGTTCAAAAATGGTTCAAATGGCTCTGAGCACTATGGGACTCAACTGCTGCGGTCATCAGTCCCCTAGAACTTAGAACTACTTAAACCTAACTAACCTAAGGACATCACACACACCCATGCCCGAGGCAGGATTCGAACCTGCGACCGTAGCAGCAGCGCGGCTCCGGACTGGAGCGCCTAGAACCGCACGGCCACCGGGGCCGGCAGTTTGACAAGTATTTACCATATAAAAAAGGCCATATAAAAAAGGGACAAACCTTGAAACTTATGGGTCATCTTCGATGCCTGGTCCACAATGACTATCGCCCCAGTTAGTGGATGGACGCTTTCTGCTACTTTGACCCGATAAGCTCTCATTTTCGTCCTCAAAGCCCTTTTCGTGTCTGAGCACATCGCCACCTGCATTTCATCGCCGATTTCGATTTGAAGGGAATTTGCCACATACATAAATGCAGTATGGCCTACATTGAATAGACGTATGAAATTTATAGCCATGTTCAGAATTTCGACTCGGATGGATGTTATCTTTGGAGCGTATCTCCAAATGAGACTACTGAAACATTCGTTCGCATTTTGAGTGAAAAAGCGCAGAAAAACGCTCCAGCAAATCAGGTTTACTCAAATCAGTATAAAATAGAGGTGTTGGCATCGATAAAGACGATGCACGCTCGGCTTTAAACGCTGAAAGAATGGTTTCCTTTTGGTGTTCGCGCGAAATATTTTGGGGAATAATGCTTTAATGTATATATATTCGAATTCAATAATAAAAAAGATTTCGAGGTTTTTTGACCGTCATCCCCCCCTCCCGCCTCAGGTTGAACGCTCACGTAAAGCGGGAAATCAGGGTTCATTGCCGTTATTCCCTTATACAGTTGATGGTTGTTCATATCAGCAATTGCAAATACATTTCATGTATTGCTCTGATTTGCCGGGACCGGTTAAAGCTTCCGCGAGTCCCTGAGAGATACGTGCCGATTCCTTTGCAAACATGCACCACATCAGGACACGTAATCGACTAAGACCGGGTCGTCTTTGAGTTGACAGGTGACGATCTGTTCGCACGATACGCGATTTGAAATACACTTGTGTTGAAGCGGCCGTCTTTCACGTGTACGAGTATGCTTGGACTGTTTGTAGGACCGAGCGAGGTGGCGCAGTGGTTTAGCACACTGGACTCGCATTTGAGAGGACGATGGTTCAAACCCGCGTCCGGCCATCCTGACGTATGGGAACGAAGTCTTTCGCCACGGCACTTATACGTAAAACATTCTCGGTTTTCTTGCCGCGTCAATGCTGCACACTCACAGAATGAAACACCGATTGCGGTTCTTCCTTTTTGTGGCGCTATTTCCAGCCAAATAGGAAGAGTCCTTCGTAGAAAATTAAGAAAATTAAGCAGATGATGCGCCCTGTTAAGGACAATCTCGGCCTCAGGGTCCCCGGAGTTTATAATATCCCCTGTGAGTATGGAAGCAATTATATAGGTCAGACCATTCGTACCGTTTCCGATCGCTGTGCAGAACACCAACGCCATATTAAAAATAGAGAACTGGAGAAATCGGCAATTGCAGAGCACAGCCTCATGAAAAAACATAAAATATTGTTCGATGAAACAAAAATTTTGTCCCATGCCTCCACGTACTGGGATTCTGTTATTAAGGAGGCTGTTAAAATAAGAATGTGCCAAAAGAACTTAGCGGATACCATCTGAGCTGTGCATGGAAACGAGCGCTTGATGCAGAGAAGCAGCAGACACGTCCATTCCAAGGTTTACGTTCTCACGGAAGTGGTGGCGCCACCGGCGCACACATTGACACCGTCTGCGACAGCAGTACGTAATCGCCGACCAATCACAAGCCGACCAATTAGAAGCCGTCCACGGGCTATAAAAAGGCCACCACAGCAGCAGTGAAGACAGTCAGTTGCTCCTAAATCACTTCAGGTAAATTCCAGGATGCCTCCTGTGAAACGGCACGGCCGACTTCCTTCCCCATCCTTCCCTAATCCAGTGGGACAGTTGACCTCGCTATTTGGTCTCCTCACCTGCATCAACCAACCAACCGACTGTGTATAGGCAAGGTGGTTCGTTCATGCTTGTACAAAATACTTGACCATGCATGCTTGTGAGGCTTTGCAGTTGCGTGTTCAGGTGCCTCGGCGGGCTGTGGAGCGGGATGGTGGGTTTGGAGCGCTACCCTGTACCGCCGCGGCACCTGGCGAACGCAGATAAGGCCGGAGGACGCGTCGCTCTCGTGACGTCGTGACAAGTAATTACAGCCCGCTGGGCGGTCGCGACGAGCCGCGAATATTTCATGTCGGGTGGAAAAATTAATGGCTATCAGGGCGCATGCATCATATCAGCCCGCCGAGCGCAAAACAAGGACTACAAGGACTGTTCTACCCTCGCCCGCTCCATTCCGCCGGAACGTCCGCCCCGAGTTCGGCAGATCTTAACTGTCCGCCGCTGCTTTCGTCGAGCGGACGAGTTCAGATAATACAGCGAAGGCGGTGTGCGCAGCAGCTTTGCTGAAGATAAGCTCCACGAGAATACCCCCGCGGCCAGTTTGATCAGTATCGCCAGTCAAGCTGCAGCACGTGAAATGGTCGTTTCACCCTCTTTTTTTTTGTATGTAATGCCTGTTGCTTTAGGATACTGAGGACCGATAATTGCGGGCGAAGTGCCACGTTTTAATTCCTCAGAATATCATGGATACAGCATACTAGTAGTCTCCCACGCACGACTTAGTAGGACACCTCATCGTGTTTCTTGTCTTTGACATGAATAAACGCCCGTCTCTTTTTCTATCACTTAATAAGTAATTATGCAGCTAACCCAATATTGTCCCAGACAAAGACCTACGTGTTACAATCGACATCTGTATTTAAAACTCTATGTGTACTCCGTAGCAGGGAAAGTGCTAAGTCGAAAAAAAGCCCACGGAGTAGGAACATTCCTGCGGAAGTACGAGCCAGCGACGACAAATATATTCCACCTGGTATGTGAGGCATATGAGACTGGAGAAATACTCTTAGACTTAGAGAAGAACGTAGTAATTCCAGTTCTAAAAGAGACAGGTGTTGATAGGTGTCAATATTACCGAATGTTAGTTTGGTAGCTGATCAGTCGTGTTTCCAAATACTGACGCGGATTGTGTACGTAAATACGGAAAGTTTTGTGGCGGTGTTCGTAGCGACAAACAATTCGCTGTAAAAACGGCTTACGAAGTCACCGCCACACTTTTAATAGCGGGCCGACCGGTCCGCTGGAACAGTGAACAGAAAGATGAAAACCCAAACACTCTGATTAAATAAAAGTCGGTACTTATCTTTATTAATGAAGATACAGTAACACAGTAGTGAACTCGGTGTCTACAGAAATCTGTCTAGTTCGAGTCGGAGCGGCTAGGTCAGCGTCGGCTGACGACAAACAACAACTCTGCTGCGACGAACACACGACTGACTAGCAAGTACACAATTCGGTGGCGAGTATACAACTGAGCGGCGAATACAGAACTGTCCTAGCGCTCGCGACTCCAGCGCTTAAGAAGCCAGAAGCCAGCGGTGGCGCGCGCAGACTTGCGGCGATTTCCTGTCTCGCTGGCGCTGCTTATGCGGACGGCGTCCGGACTTTGATGCTGCCAACCTTTTGGCAGCGGGCTCGGGTGGCATTACTGGCTAGGATATAACAGAAAGAATAGTAGAAGCCGACCTTGGGGAAGGTCACTTTGGGTTGCAAAGCAATACAGGAATACGCTACCAACAATGACCATACGAAGGTAGATTTAAGAAAGGTGACCCTTCGTTTATAGCATTTCCGAATTTAGAAAAATCTTTTCACAGTGTACACTGGAATACACTCTTTGAATTTCTGAAGATAGGAGGGATGGAACGAAAAGTCATTTACAAACTATTGGGAAATCAGGCTGCAGGTATAAAGAATCGAAAGGCATCAAAGGGAAGCAATGACTGAGAAGGAAGTGAGACTGAGTTGTAGCCTATCGCCGATATTATTCAAGCACTATTTCCGCTGATCAAGCAGGAAACGAAATCATGGAGAATTAAGGGAATTAAAGTCCAGGGAGAAGAAAATGAGACTTTGAGGTTTATCAACGATATTTTAATTCTGTGAGCAACAGCAAAGTACTTGAAAAGTCAGTTGAATGGAGTGGAGAGTGTCTTGATAGAGGTTGTGATACGAAGATCAACAAATGTAAAACAATTGTAATGGATTGTTTTCGTACTGAATCAAGTGATTCTGAAACAAGACACTGCAAGTAATAGATGAGTTGTATTATTTGGGCAGCAAAATAACTGGCAATGGCCGATGTAGAGAAGATATATGATGCAAATTGACAATAGCACGAAAGCCGTTTCTGCAAAAAAAAAAAAAAAAAAAAAAAAAAAAACATTCTGTTTCTGTAAAGTGTCGCGCTACACGGAGGTAAAACCCGTACGATAAACGGTTCAGACAGGAAAATAATACAAGTTTTTGAGTTGTGGTGGTCCAGAAGAATAGTGAAGATTAGGCTTGTAAATCCAGTAACAAATGGAGAGGTACTGAATCGGATGGAGGAAAAAATAAATTTATGACACAACTTGCAAACAAAAGGGATGGGCTGTTTGGAAACCTCCTGACACATCAAGGGATCATAAGTTTTGTAAAGAGGAAAGTGTTCTAGGGATAATATTTGTAGAGGGATACCGAGCGATGAATACAGAGTAAGCAGCTTCAAAAATATGATCAATGTAACACCAGTTGCGTATGAATAAAATCAGTAAATACAGCTGTTGAGTTATCCTTACTACCTATGTGATACAATGAGAACATGTAATCCTTGAACCACAGTACGCAACGTACCTGTTGGTATATACCCTGACGGAAAAAATTGCAGCATCAAAAAATAATTAATGTAGAATAATGAAATTTGTGGAATGAAATTGTCTAGGTTTGCTAGGTGTGATTAGCACTGTGAGATCACTGGTTAATATAAGCGCGACGTAAGCCATTACGAATGTGAAATTCTGGTACAAAAAAACCGGTATAACCTCCAGAACGTTGAATACAAGCACACAATAACACATTCGTTGTGTTGTACAGGTGCCGATTGTCAGTTTGCGAGATGAAGTTTCATGTGATGCACTTGGACGGTCAATACAGAGACGGTTTATGCAGTTTGTGGATGACACTGGAGATGTCGTCGGATGATGTCTTATATGTGCTCGATTGGAGACAGATGTGGCGATCGAGAAGGCCAAGGCAACATCTCGACACTTTGTAGAGCAGGTTTGGTTACAACAGCGGTATGCGGGTGAGCGTTTTCCTGCGGAAAAACGCCCTATGGAACATTATCATGGCAGCATAACACGTCGAATCACTAGTCTGAGGTTCAAATTTGCAGTCAGGGTGCGTCGGATAACTACGAGAGCGCTCCTGCTGTCATAAGAAATCACACCATAACTCCAGGCGAAGGTCCAGTGTGTCTAGACCACAGAAGGTTGGTTGCAGACTCCCTCCAGTGCGCTGTCGCTTGACACGACTGAAGTAGCAAATGGTGGTGGTTTGGGGTCGGTGAAATGCATTCTTCAAGGCGTCTGGCTCGCATCTGTCCTTGAAGTAACAGATTTGTAACAGTTCGTTGTGTCACTGTGGTGCCAACCGCTGTTCGAGTTTGTGTTGCAAATGCAGTACAATGCGCCAGAGCCAGACGCCGAAGACGATGGTCTTCCCTCTCGGTAGTGCCACGTGGCCGTCTGGAGATCAGTCTTCCCGCGACTGTACATCGCCGCTGCCAGCAAGCATGTACAGTGACTACATTTCTGCCAAGTCTTTCTGCGATATCGCAGAAGGAACATCCAGCTTCTCGTAGCCCTATTTCACGGCCGTATTCAAACTCAGTGAGGTGTTGATAATGGCGTCTTTGATGCCTTAAAGGCATTCTTGACGAACGTCAACTCACCACGTCTAATCTCGAAGGTAACAAATGTTGACAACCGTTACAGCGTGTATTTAAAGCTAACCTGCTTTCCATCCACGTAGTGGCACTAATAGCGCCACTCTTGTGGGACTAACGCAAAAATGAATAGCCACCATGTTTCAGATGAACAAATAGGCCTACGTACTTTCGTTTATGTAGGACAACTCCTTCTTGATAATTCGACATTCTTTTTTCGTCAGTGCAGTAACCGCAGGAGAAATATTGTCGTCCGACACGGAAAATATGTAATTGCGCTGTCACTGTATGACTCTTAGGTCGAATTACTTTGTTCCTCGACTCTTATTGTAACGTGAGCCGTCACAGTTTTGTGGATAAGGCGTACTGTTATAGTATCTGTCATATTTAGTTGTGAGTTTTTGTGACGCTCGCCCTCGGACCGAACATCTCCAACAAGAGCCACACAGCTTACCTGTTAATCTTCCCGGAATCGCGCGACCGCTACGGTCGCAGGTTCGAATCCTGCCTTGGGCATGGATGTGTGTGATGTCCTTAGGCTAGTTAGGTTTAAGTAGTTCTCAGTTCTAGGGGACTGATGACCACAGCAGTTAAGTCCCATAGTACTCAGAGCCATTTGAACCATTTTTTTTGTTAATCTTCTCTTCCGGTACGCCAAACTGCTGGTGGCTCTAGGCGTACGAATAGCCCATAGGTTGAAACTTCCTGGCAGATTAAAACTGTGTGCCGCACCGAGATTCGAACTCGGGACCTTTGCCTTTCGCGGGCAAGTGCTCTACCAACTGAGCTACCCATGCACGACTCACGCCCCGTCCTCACAGCTTTACTTCTGCCAGTACCTCGTCTCCTACCTACCTACCAGGAAGTTTCATATTAGCGCACACTCCGCTGCAGAGTGAAAATCTCATTCTGGAGCCCATAGGTTATTTTTTTATCGAACGATCGTTAAGCGGGTGAGTTTCGCTTGTTTAGTCTCTTTCTACAATTGACAGGCTGACATGCGCCTCCCCAACAGATCTATTTATATTGTATCATCAAAAGGATCCTTACATCGCGATGTACGTAAGATGGCTCGAGAGACGGACCAGGGCGAACGACATATGCGAACCCTGTGGCGTACTTCACAGCATGGGACGCTACAGGTCTTACTAGTTCCAGCACTGGTCTTCAGCGGGGAGCGATTTACTATTTCACAGAAGTTTGATAGTTCTTAACTGCGCTTTTAAATACATATAAATTCACGATAAGGTTAAGGCGCTCAGTCCGGAACCGCGCGACTGCTACGGTCGCAGGTTCGAATCCTGCCTCGGGCATGGATGTGTGTGATGTCTTTAGGTTAGTTAGGTTTAAGTAGTTCTCAGTTCTAGGGGACTGATGACCTAAGATGTTAAGTCCCATAGTGCTCAGAGCCATTTTGAAATTCACGATAACACATGACAAAGTTAAGACCTTTAGTGAATACGTTTTCACTGACATACTGGTTTTCCATGGTCCCCAGACGGAGCTGAACGTTTGCAAAGTGTGTCAGGCAAGACATTCCTGAGGAAGAATGGGCTGCTGTTCCTCCACAGACATTCAGGAATCTCATTAAAAGTGTTCCCAGCAAAATTCAGGAAGTCATCAAGGCGAAGGCTCGTCACACTCCACATCAATGTCCTCTAATAGATGTTCGGGAACTTTTGATAAGATGACACGTGTATTTGTTCCAGTCTCGATGTCTGCGGACAGATGCTTCACACTAGCGACTGAATCTCGTGAAAGATCGCCTTTCTCGTAGCTAGACGACATCAGTGCGTTATTTTAAACTTATTATCGTAAAATGTAATTGTCCTGTGACTAAGGCCTCCCGTCGGGTAGACCGTTCGCCGGGTGCAAGTCTTTCGATTTGACACTACTTCGGCGACTTGGGCGTCGATGGAGATGAAATGATGATGATTAGGACAACACAACACCCAATCCCTGAGCGGAGAAAATCTGCGACCCAGCCGGGAATCGAACCCGGGCCCTTAGGACGTACATTCTGTCGCGCTGGCCACTCAGCTACCGTTAATTAGGTTTTATTTTTAGACTACCAGTTTCGACGATACACTACGTTATCTTCTGGCCTGCTTCAATAGAGTAACCTTCGTGTTACAAAATACAGCTGCACTTTTTACTGGTGTCGTAATGATTATTACCGGCATCCGTGCTCCTTGGATAACTGTCAGCAAACTGCGATTGATCCTGTTTTATTCGATATTGACCAGCCGTAGTTCCATTTTCTAGACAGAAGATGGAGTTACATTTATTATTGTTAAGGTCCAGCCGACAGACTTTGCGCCAGACGTTGATGCCTTGCCAAGTCTCGTATTTCGTGGCAATTGCGTGACGTTGTGACGTGTCTGTGCGCAGTTAATGTGGACAATCTCATAAGGCTGCAAATACCGCCTCTCAAGTCTTATATATGCGTATGAAGGCTGAGGCGTTAAGAAAGGCCACCCCTAACAAGGGGGATTTGCACTAACCAGCAGCGGACTAAATTAAGAATTTTCTAATATACACACTGATACAGCGGTTACGCACAATCACAGCGAGCTCTGCTGCCAATGAGATGTGTGGTGCTGTATCTAATTAGCCTAATGAGTTTTTTATAATATTATTCTTCTTTAACGCAAACTACAAAGTGTTGTGTTCGTTTTTACATGTTACATGTACGTAGCGGATATGTTGCGAGCGCTGGAGGCTATACATCGAGCGATACGAGGTGAAACGCCACTGGATATACAGCAACCCACTGGCAGACTGCCGCACAGCGCAGTTACAAGCCTGGAGCGCTGCCACAGCTCCTGCTGCGATTATGGTTTGATAATGAAGTAAAAAAGAATAAATGTTCCGTGTAACGTACGTATGTAAAAATGTAGTCAGTCTTTTCTTTGCCTTTGTACAATCAAGTCCATATTTATGGAATGAGTCAGATTCTTTTAATTAGGCGATCTACCGCATCGTTGACGAAATAAACCCCGCTTAAGTTGTAATGAAACTAGTTAATAATCAGTGAATGATGTATGCTACACTCATGTTCAGGAAAAGCAGAGCACATTGAACGACTAGAGATAGGACATGTACGTATGCCCTGCAGAAATGATTAGCATGTTGGCCCGCGAGTTCAAGGTGAACATTGATATCGCGGCGCAACACCACCTACCGGTAAATTGTGCCTGCGTCGCCCGTTGTCGTTATAAACCGAAGGTAGTGGACCAGTGTGACTTGAGCAGACGTGCAAGAAGCCTTGCAGGGGTATGAGCGAACAGTGCCGTCAGTTTAGTGAGCTTGAAAGAGAGCGCATTATTGGCATGAGAGAATGTGATGCATCCTGAGAGGCACCCGCATGCCTTGCTCATACTGTTGCGTCAAGCAGTCAGGCCTGCAAGATGAGTGGTCTGCCAAGCAAGTGGACTCATTCTTATTTATCAGGTAACATGAACTCTAGTACTCACAATTAAGTTACAAGTTATTCTCCTATCTGAATATTACGCAACGGAAACGCACATCTGACTATTAGTAATTTACACAACTCTGTTTACTACGCACTGGCAATACCACATTTTCTTTCTTATTTAACGGCTTTGATCAACACGTGGCCATCGCACTGAATATGAATGGCGCACACATTATAAATTCTGGATATCATGAAAACATACTGTTCGAAGGAAAAGGCCACCAATCTTTTTCTTTTCACTATCTCATCTCTTTTTTTTTATTCCGATAAATTCTATAACCTAAACACACCAGTACATATTCTACAACAATTGGAGATGAGAAACTCCGCCCAGTGGGCATGGCTTTACATTGGTGATTCTCTATCTTATGGTCCCGTCATTATCTAATACTACAGTGCACTTTCTGGATAGGATGGTGGATCTTTTGCTATATCTCACACTTCGACTCTCACACCCATCGTCATGAAACTTTCCTCCAGACCGAGTGGTACAAAAAGGAACATGCATAACCCACTGCCTCTGAAACTATCTTGCTACTCTCCCATGCCAACCACACATACTTAAATTTCATGAAATACATCACACTGGCAACATACAATACAAAACAAGGAATAGTCACAGCGTTATAATCACATTACTTTCAGCTTTCCCACTTCAATTAAAATTCATCCCAGTTTCACACGACACTGCCCCACTTCGTAACTTTTCTTTCCTACTACGAACTCTGGAGGATATATGCACGTCTTCCTGTGCAATGCAAGCCAAATGGCGTTGCTGGATAGACGGCTGACTCACCTTACTTCACTCACAGAGTATTATAGTTTGAATCATGCGTCACACGGAAACATAACACGCAAAGTAATATTAAGAACATATTCATCACACACGCGAGTCCTCAACTGATACCATGGACGAGTACTTCTCTTTATCCTTTGTCTCATACACAGGTTGAGACTCACGCAGTACTCACCATGTGGAAGTACTCGTCTCTAATTTCAAGTCCATTTCTCAAATATTTCCAACTTATAGTACACACACTAGTAATTCAGCTTAACTTAAGCACTCGGAAGTGTTTCAACTTATTGCTACACGTGGTTTCATTCTGACCGTTGGTCACTTTCGAAGATTACTACGATCCCCTTAATATTTCGTGCCTGGCATTTAATTCTCCCCACAAAAGTTCCTGAAATAGAGAAATTATTATTCCAAACTACTCTTAAGTATTTCACATGCATACCATGTCTCCACTCTTTTGTTTTTACGGAGCACACCTCAGACAGGTCTTACCAACACAAGATCCAGAATGCTGAAACACGACCGTTCTTCAGGTCATCTTGCACCTCCGCCGAAGTGGGGCAGCACCATGCTACCGTATTGGTCAGCCACATTTCAGGCGCTCAAAGCTCCGGTAAATTTCATCTCTTTGGTTCCACCAAAGGTGACCAAAAGATCGTCTCAGAGATGATCATATATTCACATTCACTATCTGCGGTTAGCAGACGACCATACATTTATTTATTTCATAGATCTCACCAAACTGGATGTAGGGATTTATTTTGTGGGAGTGCACATGTGATCAATTAAATAACTAAATTGTAATTGTTTCCCACACTGGTATCCGGCTTCGCTGTATTAATTGAAATTGAGTTATTATTAGAAAAAAATATGTTGTACTGACAAGAATAACGAAGAATGTTGCACCTATTTTCAATGTCGGGCTCTACTGTACCCTTTCAATCCATCTGTGAAATTGCTGCCCGTGTGGGACGAAATGTTTCGGTAGTGCAACGGGTGTGTGCAGAATTGTTAAGGAAGGCAGCAGAACATGATGAGATGGCTCAAATGGCTCTGAGCACTATGCGACTTAACATCTGAGGTCATCAGTCACCTAGAATTTAGAACTACTTAAACCTAACTAACCTAAGGACATCACACACATCCATGCCCAAGGCAGGATTCGAACCTGCCACCGTAGCAGTCGCACGGTTCCGGACTGCGCGCCTAGAACCGCGAGACCACCGCGGCCGGCTGATGAGATAGGTCAGTTCGCGCCATCCTGACCATCGCCCGAAAAGATCGACTTCTCATCCGAGTAGCGTCTTCATTGGTTCTGAAGCAACAGTGGAACAATGTAACACATCGTACGTTATCAGGCGCGGCAGTCCGTCGCCGTTTATTGCGGCATAGGTTACGTACGCGTCGTCCACGTCTCTCCCTACCTTTGACGAATGTGCAGAAACATGCTAGATGGCAATAGTTTATAGAACGACGTCACTGCAGACAGGAATGGCATCAGATAGTGTTTTCGGACGAATACAGGTTCTTCTTATTTGAAAATGATGGCCACATTTCGGTTCATCTCAGATAGGTGGAGCGGTACCAGAGTGACTGCATTCGCACAGTACCTACATCGCCAACAGAAGGCCTTGTGATGTTGGGTACTATTGGTTAGAATCACAAAACCACAGCTGGTGCGTGTGGAGGGTACTTTGACCACTGAATGACATTCCGCGACCCGAAGCCATACGCTTTCTGCACAACACACCAAGACAATGCACGACCCGCTACGGTCGCAGGTTCGAATCCTGCCTCGGGCATGGATGTGTGTGATGTCCTTAGGTTAGTTAGGTTTAAGTAGTTCTAAGTTCTAGGGGACTGATGATCTCAACAGTTAAGTCCCATTAGTGCTCAGAGCCATTTGAACAATGCACGACCGCATGTTGCATTACGAACACATGCCTTCTTGGTGTCAAAGGATGTCTGCCTTTTGCCCTGACCCTCCGGATCACCACCGTTGTCGCCAATCAAAAATGTGTGGGATTTGTTGAAACGACGGTTCAGCGCTGTGACCCTGTACCAACCACCACAAATGAACTTTGGAACCAGACGTATGCGGCATGGATGGCTGCACCACAAGACGCCATTCGTACCTAACACGCATCGATGCCATAACGCACACAACAAGTTATCAAGGCCCATGGCGGACCCTGTGCCTACCAGGCAACACGACACATGCTGAACCGAGGTAACTAAAAGCTAATCGTTTCTGTAGAACATACTAATGGTTCAAATAGCTCTGAGCACTATGGGACTTAACTACTGTGGTCATCAGTCCCCTAGAACTTAGAACTACTTAAACCTGACTAACCTAAGGACATCACACACATCCATGCCCCAGGCAGGATTCGAACCTGCGACCGTAGCAGTCGCGCGGTTCCGGACTGCGCGCCTAGGAACATACTAATGCACATGTGTTGTGAAAATGAACGTCATGTCTCTAGTCGTTGAAGGTGTTCTGTTTTTTCTGTACATGAGTGTACCTTATACAACTTATCCAGAAAAAAAATTATTTCAGTTGTTCAATTCCGAAATTTTGAAACATCTGTTTAAAAGCATATGAAAAAGTCGTTTAGTGGTACTAGGTAAAAGTCAGAAGTATATCATGCCTTCTGTAGTCAGTACTTCGATGACGAGTATTTACAATGAATGTATTTGTGTTTTAGGGACAGGAAAGAGATACAGACTGTTTATTGACGAAAAGTTTACATTCATATTACCTGGGAACAATCATATGTTGTAACCACAATGGTGGGTTCTGTGTTGAGAGGCCAGACAAACGTGTGGTTTCCTGAAGAGGGGCAGCAGCCTTTTCAGTAGTTGCAGCGGCAGCGGTCTAGCTGACTGACAGATTTGGCCTTGTAACACTAACCAAAACGACCTTTCTGTGTCGGTACAGCCAAAGGTTGGAAACAACGGGACACTATAGCCGTAATCTTTCCCGAAGACATGCAGCTCTACGCTCTACTCTATGGTTAAATAATGACAGAATGTTCTTGGAGAAAATATTCCAGAGGTAAAATATTCTAGAGGTAAAATATTTCCTCATTTGGTTCAAATGGTTCAAATGGCTCTGAGCACTATGGGACTTAACATCTGAGGTCATCAGTCCCCTAGAACTTAGAACTACTTAAACCTAACTAACCTAAGGACATCACACACATCCAAGCCCGAGGCAGGATTCGAACCTGCGACCGTAGCGGTCGCACGGTTCCAGACTGACGCGCCCAGAACCTCCTCATTTGGATCTCAGGAGGATGTCGCCATCACGAGAAACGAAACTCGGTTCTACCGATAGGAGCGTGAAACCCCTTACTCGTGCAGGTAGGTTAGAAAATTTAAAAAGGGAAATGGATAAGTTAAAGTTAGATACAGTGTGAATTAATGAACTTCGTTAGCAGGTGGACTAGGACTTCTGGTCAGGAAGATACAAGGGTATAAATACAAAACCAGCTAAGGGTAATTCAGGAGTAGGTTTAATACACACATCAAGAAAAGTCTTGCATCACCCCGGTTCCCAGAACGCCTGAAGATAGACGTTGACTGTGGATATTGTATCACAGATGGTTCAAATGGCTCTGAGCACTATGGGACTTAACATCTATGGTCATCAGTCCCCTAGAACTTAGAACTACTTAAACCTAACCAACCTAAGGACATCACACAACACCCAGTCATCACGAGGCAGAGAAAATCCCTGACACCGCCGGGAATCGAACCCGGGAACCCGGGCGTGGGAAGCGAGAACGCTACCGCACGACCACGAGCTGCGGACTGTATCACAGACACAGTCCGTTTGACCGTCCAGAGATGTCACTAAATCCGCCCAAAGATGTAAGCAACCATGCATGAACAGCGCCTATTAAACGGAGGGGGTCCAACAGCCGATCAGTTCCAGGAAAGAGGTACACGGCTCGTGTTGTCTGTAGTTGAACCTAGACGGTCAATACCGCGGCTCGATCGCGCCCGCATTGTTACTTTGTGCCAGGAAGGGCTCTCAACAGTGGAAGTGTCCAGGCGTCTCGGATTGAACCGAAGCAATGTTGTTCGGACATAGAGGAGATATAGAGAGACAGGAACTGACGATGACACGCCTCGCTCAGGCCAACCAATGGTTACTACTGCAATGGATGACCGCTAACTGCGGATTACATGGTGGCCCTGCTGACAGCAACGCCACGATGTTGAATAATGCTTTTCGTGCAGCAACAGGACGTCGTGTCACGACTCAAACTGTGCGCAATAGGCTGCATAAAGCACAATTTCACTCCCGACGTCCAAGGCGAGGTCCATCTTCGCAACCACGCCATGCAGCGTGGTACAGATGGGCCCAGCAACATGCCGAATGGACCGCTCAGGATTGGCATCACGGTCTCTTCACCGGTCAGTGTCGCATATGCCTTCAACCAGGCAATCGTCGGAGAAGTGTTTGGAGGCAATGCGGTCAGGCTGAACGCCTTAGACACACTGTCCAGCGAGTGCAGAAAGGTGGAGGTTCCCTGCTGTTTTGGGGTGGCATTATGTGGGGCCGACGTACGCCGCTGGTGGTCATGAAAGGCGCCGCAACGGCTGTACGTTGCGTGAATGCCATCCTCCGACCGATAATGCAACCATATCACCAGCATGTTGGTGATGCATCTGCCTTGATCAACGACAATTCGAGCCCCCATCGTGTACATCTTGTGAATGACTTCCTTCAGGATAACGACATCGCTAGACTAGAGTAGCCAGCATATTCTCCAAACATGTACCGTATCGAACATGCCTCGGATAGATTGAAAAGGGCTGTTTATGGAGGACGCGACCCACCAACCGTTCTGAGGAACCTATGACGAATCGCCGATGAGGAGTGGGACAATCTGGACCAACAGTGCCTTGATGAACTTGTGGATAGTGTGCCACGACGAATGCAGGCACGCATCAATACAAGAGGACGTGCTACTGGATATTAGGTACCTGTGTGTACAGCAGTCTGGACCACCATCTCAGTAGGTCTCGCTGCATGGTGGTACAACATGCAATTTGTGGTTTTCATGATCAATAAAATGGGCGGACATGATGTTTAGGTTGATCTCTATTCCAATTTTCTGTACGGGTTCCGGAACTCTCGGAACCGAGGTGATGCAAAAATTTTTTTTATGTGTGCAATAAGAAATTAGGAATGCATGCAAGCTACTCAGAACGGAATAGTGAACTTACTGTCGAAGCCAAGATACGCACAAGTTTTATGCCATGATGAAGTGATCTAAGAAAAAGATGATGCTTGTAACCTCCCCACCGTAATTTAAAAGAAAAAGGACAATAATACTTAATACAAATGGGAGCCGAGTGTAACCTCCCCACAAAAATTTTAAAAAGAAAGAAATGTCAATATTATTTAGGAATGTAATTTTAGTGAAATTTTTCTTCAAAAGAAGTGGAATGAAATGGGAAGTGCAACGAAATCTTTAGTTCAATAAAAAATTAAATTTTTGAGAAAATGCTTTTGAAATAAAAATTATTATTGGGGCATTTGTTGGAAATTAATTACAATAAATAAATTTTTACATTATCTAATGATTATATTAATTAACAGTATACCACATTCAGCATCTTGACCAGTGTTGCCGACCGCCTACATCACACAACCGCACTGGGCTGCTACTACTGACCGACCGCTCTGCATGACGACTATTACCGTACTGCACTATATGACGACTAGTAGCGAACTGCACTGCACGACTACTACTGACCGACTGCTCGCAACTAAATCGAGCTACAGACTGAGAACCGCTCGCAACACTCGCGCGGTCAAGCGCAGGCTCTCTGGTCAGAGACGCTGCAATGCCTCGCCATCGCTGCTGCGTTACATACGTGTTTCATAACCCTCCACTGGGGGGGCAAAAATTTGGCAGCGATGGTGAGTCATTTGGACTTGCCAATCGCGGCAAAATTTTTTTCTAATTAATAAACTTCTACAATTTACAGAATATTTAGATGTAGTACATAAATTAAATGTTGTGCACACGCACTAAGTACAAAATATATCAGAAAAAGACAAAATGTGAGTACAAAACATAGTAGCAAATCAGAAAAATGTATATAAAAATTATTTAACAGAAAACAAAGTGCACAGGCACTGAAAAAATTCTTTGGCATATTCAGAACAAATAAACAGACTGGCAAAAAATATTATGTCGACAAGTGACATGAGTGCACATGCACTGCAGTTCAGAACATATCAGTAAATGATGAAATGTATATACAATTAGTAACAAATGACATAAGTGCATACGTATTGAAGTATTGAATATACAGAATAGTACAAATCATATTGAAAAATGAGAAAAGTGCACAGGCATTGAAGTTCAATAGAAAACATATTAACACCTAACATAAGTGCACATGTACTGTAGTTCAGAACATATCATAAAAATAAAAATGTATATACAATATAAAAGACAAGAGTGTACATATACTGTACTTCGGAACAAATCGAAAAATGTCTTTAGCATTTTGACGATAAATAAATATAATGGCAAAAAAAAATCATGTCCAAAGTGCACACGCACTGAAAAAATGTCTTTAGCATTTTCACAACAAATAAACATAATGGCAAAACATCATGTCGACCAGTGACATAAGTGTACTCGCACTGGAGTTCAGCGAATCGAAAAATGTATAACCCACGAACATAAATGATGTTACCAAAAAATGATTTTCACTATATGACAAGAATTAGGATAGGAAAGGAAAGGATTGCATCATGGTTGTAGCACTTTAGATTGCACACAGCTGTTCTGAAAGTCCATATCTTTCCACAGAAGTACAACACCAAGTGACACAACTTGAAGTTCTTTTCCCATCAGAATTTATCAGTGTAGCCAAGACACTGAACTGTCGTAGTAATGTTCCATGTTTTCATTTTGGCAGTACATTAGGTACACCAAACAGTGGGACCATAATAATGTCTTCATCGCTCACGGTGGTAGACAGCATGTCGTGTCAACACCACTCTCTTACAAGGCACACCAACGTAGAATTAGTGCAAAACCAAATATAGTGCTCCATGATCACTAGGATAAACAGGACAAATGGACATTGCAGTAATTCAGGGTAGTCAGCTTATGAGGTGAAGGACATCAAGTCACATAATATTGACAATTACAGACTTAATTAGCAATTTGTGGCATTCATAGCCCAGTTATTGAACATTTCTGTACCAAGTATGTAGTATTACAGAAAAATGTTCATTAATTGTTTTACATAGAATCAGTAGCCTTCTTTTCCTAGTTACAAAGCATTATGAAATAATCGCATTCTTTTCCAGTTACAAAGTATAGCATAGTTAATTAATTATTTGTCAGTTAATTAATCATTTGTCATTCCAATAATAATCATTAGCCTTTTCCTAATTACAGTTAATTAATCATTTGTCATTCCAATATAGTAAGAATTATTAGCCTTCTCCTAATTACAAAGCATAGTTAAACAGTAGCATAGTTAATTAATCATGTGTCATTCCAATCTAGTAAGAATCATTAGCCTTCTCCTAATTACAAAGCATTATTAAACAGTCACATTCATTTCCAATTACAAAGTATAGCATTGAAAACAAGAGTTAATTAATGGCATAATTAATAACATATTTCGTTGATTGACATTAATTATTGGCACTCAGTGGCCAGCAAGTATTGAATAGAATAAAACATAGTTCATCATTCAGTATTATTCAGATCATTACGAAGTCATTATTAAAAATCAGTTAATTACAGTCATAGCATTAATAATCATGGGCATTATAAGTAGTCTCATTACAATAAACAGTGTTCCTCATTCAGTAGTATTCAGATCATTACAAAGTCATTATTAAAAATCAGTTAATTACAGTCATAGCATTAATAATCATGGGCATTATAAATAGTCTCATTACAATAAACAGTGGCAGTTATTAGCTAGTGACAAAGCATTATCTTAAATATATACTTTTTTTGTCTCATTAAGAAGTCATTACTCAAGTGACATACTATTCAGACACTATTTGTTTTTGCCCTGTTGCTGCAAATGAGGATAGATAACGTCATTCGTCATGAGTCAGCTGTAGCAAGGTTATGTAACAAGGCAGTATATGTGATCACATTTATAAATGATAAACACAAATGGGTAAAAAATAAAAATGCAAGTACTAGAACAGATATAATAAGTAACAGGTTTAGTAAGTATCATGAAAAACTTCTCCTGGAAAAAATACAAAATGGATTATTGACCTGAAAGAAGAAACGCACACCATACTGAAAAGTAGTGAACTTCGAATTAACAGGCAGTGAAATGTGTATAAAAATGTGTTCCATAGCTGTCCTTTCCAAAACTTTCCGTCATCCTACTATGCAATGTAACACCTGCTGTCAAAGCAAACTGCAACAAATACTTAAATAACTACGTAGCATAAATACACAACTTCAACACTATCCTCATCTGTAAAGAAAAAACTTCATTATCCATCACTTCATTATCCACATTACCATAACCTCATTATTATCATCACCTACAAAGAAAAACTTCATTATTCATAACAGCATATTCTTCATCATTATTCATCAGTATTCATTATCATCTGCAAAAAATCACTTCATTACTCATTATACAACTATTCCTTATCTCTAGCATATTTCATCACTAAAACTAAGATGTGTAGTTCAGTCTGACAGCCTGCATCAATCACCTTGTATTCTGAAAGAAAAAATTAGTTAAGACTGCTATTCTGTGATGAGTATAGTATATTCTTGTTAATGCTTGTTAATCCTGATCCATTTACTCTCCCTCATAAAGTTATTGCACCTCCTTTCGTTTATCCGTGGGTGAAATTTCCATTTCTGTTGAATTTATTTCTTACACGCATCATTTCTTTCTGAAATTGATGAACAAAGATTAATGTCTTGCATTTAAATCCTATACCCACTAAATAATGACTGGTTTATGGTGACACAATTAAGCATACAGCATAACATGACAGAAAACGTAATATGTCAAAGACATTGACAGTGTTCAGATGCAAAAATGTAAACAGAATAATACGATGCAGCAGCAAAAATGTAAAACAGTCACGATGTTGAGATGTCATAAGGCAAAAAAAGTCAAAGTCAACTGGTGCGTGTTATATCTTAACTATTTCACAGTGCATACAAACAAAACTGGAATACAATCGTACATAAAAAGACAAATGTGACGTTCGTTGTGTTCAGCTTGTATGTAGTGTAGTTAATCAAGGCGAGAATTAAAGACTTTAATAATAAAAAAATGTAATGAAATTAACATGTCATTAGCTAATATTGCATAATTAGTCATAAAATACGTAAGTTCGTCTGGAAAAGTATGCACGGTCTGATGTGTAACGACAAGAAAAGCGACCTGCTAACCTTACCTTGCCGGGCACTTGCCAAGAAAAAATACGATAATCATCAGTAATTAGTCAGGTGAAATAATTGCATTAGTAAATGGCATCATAATGTGTTGAATCATACAGTGGTTTCACTCAATAAACGGCTTAATGTTTGAGATATGGTGATTGCCTTTCGATTTTCTGGTTCTCAAAGTTTCGACGTGTACAACATTGGGGTGAGGGATGCTGCGAATCCGATATGGACCTGCGTATAGAAGTTCAAATTTACTGCACTTACCTTTTAATTTACTGGATAAATAGTGTGTACGTATTAATATCTTCTGTCCAACGTGAAAGTCGCGGCGTGTACAAACCTGTTTTTGCTGTCTTCTCCGGCGCTCTGCGGCACGTTTGATGTTGTTCAGCGCAATGTTAATTATTTCGTGGTGTCGTAGGCGACGACTTTTGGGAAATTTTACTAATTCTTTAATTTTGTTTGGTGGTTCAACGTTTTTCAGTATAACAGACGGAGATAGCATAGTGGATTCATTTGGAATGGAATTAATTACATCTTGGAATGAGAGTATGTGTGTATCCCAATCAATATGTCTTTTGTGGCAGTATATTCGGCACAGCTTACCAATTTCTTTCATTAATCTTTCACAGGGGTTCGAAGAAGCATGGTACTTGGATATATAGATCGGAGAAATGTTTCTGGCTCGTAACATGCGTGTCCATACGCTACTACGAAATTGAGATCCATTGTCAGAAATTACTTTCATTACATGCCCTACATGAAATAGAAAATGTTTTACAAATGCTTTCGAAACAGTTTTGGCAGTAGCTTTGCGTAATGGAGTGAAAGTAACTAATTTTGAAGTGAGCTCAACAGCGACAAAAATGTAGCAAAAACCTCTGTTAGTTCTCGGAATCGGACCAAAAATGTCTACAGCGGCCATGTGTCTTAATTTAACAGGTATAATGGGATATAATGGAGGAATATGTGAAGTGGTGTCTGATTTAGCTTTCTGGCAAATTTTACAAGACGCTAAAACTCGTCGTATACGTTTCTCCATGTTTGTAAAGTAACAGTTCTGTCTCAGTATAAGAAAACATTTTCTTGCTCCGTAATGTGCGTAACTTAAATGAGTGTACCAAATTAATTTGTTAACCAGTTCGTCAGGAATGCATAATAACCAATTGTTGCTGTCAGGATGAGAGCGGCGAAACAGAATGTCATTGCGTACAATGTAATGGTTTCTAATCGTAACATTATTCCTATCTTCCCAAAGGTGTTTAATTTCTTTCCACACGTTGTCTTTATTTTGCTCTTGTGCTATGTCCTGTAATCACGATGAAATAAAATTTTCAAATGCTACTTGCTGAATGTACATGACACTGAAATTTGTTTTGCAGAAGTTGGTTGCTACGTCTTGCTGATTGTTGCCGAGAGAACGCGATAGTGCGTCTGCTATAACATTTTGCGTGCCGGGAATGTGAACAATCGTAAAATTAAATTCCTGTAAATAAAGTTTCCATCTACTTAACCTGTCGTGAGTAAATTTAGCTGAAAGCAAAAATTGTATCGCTCTGTGGTCTGTGTAGACGGTGGTATGTCTGCCATAAAGAAAATGCCTAAATCTCGTAAAAGCCCATACACACATAGTGTTTCCAGTTCTGTAACGGAATAATTTCGTTCAGCAGGTGACAAAATGCGACTTGCAAATGCGATGTTTTTAATTACTGTTGAACCATCTTCTTCTATTTCCTGGAAAATGTGTACGCCTAAAGCGGTGTTGGAACTGTCGGTAGCAATGGAAAAATTTCTAGTAAGGTCTGGGTGCGATAAAAGTGGAGCATTCAACAGAGCATGTTTCAGGTTCATGAATTCAGAGTGTGCTTGCTTATCCCAAGACCAAATAGTGTTTTTACCTGTTAATTGGCATAGTCTAGGCGTGTCTAAAGCAGAATGGTGAATAAATTTACGAAAAAAGTTAATTAAGCCCAAAAAACTGCGTAGTTGCTTTTTCGTCGTAGGAACAGTAATGTCACGTAGAGCCTGAAGTTTTTCCGGATCAGGTGCAATGCCTTCTGCTGAAATTACGTGTCCAAGAAATTTTCTAGAAGTTTTGCCAAAATGCGATTTACTGAGGTTAACTGTAAGTCCTTGTGCATGGAAAGTTTGTAACAGACGTTCAAGAATCATATTGTGTTCAGACCAGTTAGCTTCTGCGATAAGAATATCGTCTACGTACGTCGTAATTCTGTCCTTAATGCAAACGTGTGTCGGATGGCGTCAAAATTAATAACATCTTCGTGAAGAAGATTCTGCGTGTCAAAATTATTGCTTACGTTACTGGAATATGAAACCTGTACTGTGTCTGGTCAAATTCTGTCGTACGTGCTACTATTTACGGGAGAATACTGTGGCATATCCACTATATGAACTGTTCTGTTATTTCTTACTGACGTGTTACGCTATGGATGACACCTATTGTCTGTTTCATTCATGATTATTTGTTGTTGCTGATGTTGTTGCTGCTCATAAGATCGACTGTTATTAAATGTACGCTGAAAATTGTGCTCGTTATTTTTTTTTTTTTTTTACGTCTGTCATGATAGTAATTTCTATACGGCGCATTGCGATGCGAATTGAAATGGTGTGTTGTCTGTACGTAGTTATTTCTTTGCTGCCATGCGTTACTATTTGTTGGAGCTGGGACTATACGTGCACGCGGCGAAACATTAAAGTTTGGTTGACCTTGCAGACTGCATTGTTGGTTAGGTATGCTAAGCGGCTGACTTTCATGCTATTGTGGTGAAAAGATCTATTGTTACCAAAAAAATGCGTTTGCTGTTAATTTTACACATACTGATGATTACGATTTTATCTGTAATTAAAATTACGGCGGTAGTTGTCATTACGGGAGTGCCTACTGAATATTGTCACATTCGGTAAAAATTTGTCATATCGGGTTTTCATTACGTATTCTTAATCCTAGGTAGAGCAATAGTTAAAGAGCAGTTTTGACAGATATAAAGGATAGTGGAAGAGAAGGCAGCAGTGCAGGAAACTAAAGATGAAACAGCACTACTACAGCTCGGGGCCCTATGCTCGCTACGGCACATATTCATTAAAGCGTAATGAATCCCCTGAGGTCATTTACGCACTGCAAATAATTTTTAGCTTTTGCGTTGCAGGCAATGGCGGTAAAAATTCAAAAGCAAATAGTTGTATCCATGTTAATTCTAGTTTCTGCATTATAGGCAATGCTGTTGTAAATACAAAAATAAATTGTCGCATCTGGTTCAAAGCTAGCTTCTGCATTACAGATAATAGCGGTGAATGTACAAAGATAAATTGTCGTATACAGTGTAAATCGTGTATCTGTGTTCTGCCATTATTAAATTCCTTACATTTTCTGGCGGATAAAAATTGCTCGTAATCTACGTTCTCGTCACTGAATTTGAGAACACGTTCGGGTTTGTGTGTGAATCTGTTTGTCTGTGTCGTTTCGTACTTCAAGTTGCGTAGCTTTTCTGATTTTAAGTTACGTAGCTTTTCGGATTTTAATTCGCGTAATCTCTGTAAATTGTTCACATTATACACGCTGCGTGAGTCAGACAAATGTTCACAACGTGGCGGGTTCTGTGACGTATTGGTGACTGAAATAATTGTTAATTCTGTTACTTTAATACTTTCGTCAATTTGGTTGTTGTGTCGTTCACTTTTATTAACAAATTCCGTATTCACAGTGTGTGAAACTTCCAGTGACTTCAAATTAAACTCGTCGCGTATCTGTACTGCGTTTTTACGGCATTGTTCAGAGATTGCATTAATTTCGTGTATCTGTGATTCTGTTGTGCCTACACGTGTACTACTTAATTCTTGTGCAACAGTGCCAACTTCATTATTACTGTTATTAGCACAAGCCTTAGTATCCTCACGTAATTGTATTTTAGTGTCCTGACATTGTATGGTAACAGCTGTAATCTGTTCGCTAGCTTGTTTGTTCTGTTCATTAAGGTTATCGTGTTTTTCTCTCGGCTGTTTAATACCTTCAGAAAATTGTTTGTTCCGTTCTCTAAATTGTTTGTTCTCTTCTTCCAGTCGTTTGTTCTGCTCATCAAGTTTTTCATTAAATTGTTTATAATCTTCCCTAAGTTGTTTGAAATTTTCATCAATTTTATTAAATTTTTTGTCCTGTTCACTAAGTTGTTGTTTGAGATCTGCATTATTATTGTCTCGTTCGTTATCTAGTTGTTTGAAATTTTCATCCATTTTATTAAATTTTTCGTTAAACTGTTTGAAATTTTGCCGCAAAAATGCCATAATTTGATCCGATTCAAAATTAGCATTTCTATTCTCTGTGCTATTCAATTGTCGATCTGGAATTGTTTCGTTTTGCGTGACCATTTGGTCATTCTGTAATTTACAAAAAGGTTTGCCAGTTAAACATACACTGTCAGTCCCTATTTCGGAATTAAATAAATCCGTCGTACTTTCACTACACTGACCATTTTCATTCGAAAAATTTGTTTGTATGTTACTTATATTTTCCAAATCGGGTGTGTTAAGCTGGGCAGCGCTCATTATAATAGAGCGTCCCGCGTCATCGATTGTCGTCAAATCAACAGAGGAGACAATTGAGTTCGTTTGTTCATTATCAGGGTAAAAGTCATCACTAGTGGTTGGAATGCACTGATTGTTAGTGGACGCAGGATTGTCATGATTACACTGCGTGTCACATGTCCTATCGGTAAAGTTGTTTAAATCGGTAGTTTCGTTCGTAATACCTCGCGATACACTATTCACAGTCTTTCGCGGCATTTTTACAGTAGTCACAATTATTCACAAAACAATAAGCACAATGCAAAAACAACACACAAATACAACAGAGCAAAGAATTGCCGTTGACCTGTAGAAAGAAAGTCACAAGATTAGTAAAAGCGTTGCGCCAAATGCTAATTATATCTAAGCAAATAAGAGCAGGTATCTGACTGTTTTTCAGAAGACTCTCAACGAAATACGATCCTGGACTGGGTGTCGCCAAGTGTAACCTCCCCACCGAATTTTAAAAGGAAATGACAATATTATTTAATACAAATGGGCATTGCACTAAGTGCAACTTTCGCACAATGGAATCTAGTGACAATGACAATTAAACAAAATTAGCAATCTGACTCAAATGTAAATTCTTCACAAAAATTAAAGTCCATTCAGTGATAAGAAAATTCAATTAAACCGAAATATCGGTCTTTGGCCCTGTGCAAATCAGAAATTAAACTCTTACCTCAGAATAACTGGATGTCAAATTTCTGCTCTTATTTTTGCGCACGGCTTGGAGGAACTGCATTGCAAATAATAATATTCTTTTTTTGTGATTTTAGTGAAATTTTTCTTCAAAAGAAGTGGAATGAAATGGGAAGTGCAACGAAATCTTTAGTTCAATAAAAAATTAAATTTTTGAGAAAATGCTTTTGAAATAAAAATTATTATTGGGGCATTTGTTGGAAATTAATTACAATAAATAAATTTTTACATTATCTAATGATTATATTAATTAACAGTATACCTCATTCAGCATCTTGACCAGTGTTGCCGACCGCCTACATCACACAACCGCACTGGGCTGCTACTACTGACCGACCGCTCTGCATGACGACTATTACCGTACTGCACTACATGACGACTAGTAGCGAACTGCACTGCACGACTACTACTGACCGACTGCTCGCAACTAAATCGAGCTACAGACTGAGAACCGCTCGCAACACTCGCGCGGTCAAGCGCAGGCTCTCTGGTCAGAGACGCTGCAATGCCTCGCCATCGCTGCTGCGTTACATACGTGTTTCATGCCGTAAAATAAATTACTTGCATAGTTCAGGGAGAGGAAAGTGTAATAGTGATGAAGGACTGGAATTCGATAGTAGGAAATGGAAGAGAAGGAAAAGTAGTACATGAATATGGACTGGGGAATAGGAATGAAAGAGGAAGCTGCCTGGTAGATTTTTGCACAGAGCATAATGTAATCGTCACTAAGAATCATGGAAGAAGGTTGTAAACGTGGAAGACAGCTGGAGACTCCAGAAGGTTTCAGACTGATTATATAATGGTGAGACAGATTTCGGAACCAGATTTTAAATTGTAAGACATTTCGAGGTGCAGATGCGCTCTCTGACCACAATTTATTGTTTATTAATAGTAGATTAGAACTAAGGAATTTACAGAAAGGTAGGATATTAAAGAGATGGGAGCCGCATAATTTGTAAGAATAAGAGGTTGTTGAGTGTTTCAGAGAGAGCATTAGGCAACGGTTAACAAAAACTGGAGAAAGGAGTACTGTAGAAGATGACTGGGTAGGTTTGAGAGACAAATAGCAACAAATAATCCTGAGTTAATAACGAGCATTAAAACCGACTCAGGGATTAGTGAACACAGGATTGTCACAGCGAGATTGCATATTGTAATCCCCAAATCCTCTAAAAATGAACGACAAATATACGTATTAAAAAAAAAAAACAGATAAAAATTCACTTTACGCCTTCCTGAGAGACAATATCCACTCATTCCAAATTAATAGTATAAGTGTAGACCAGATGTGGCTTAATTCAAGGAAATAGTATCGACAGCCATTGAGTGATTTATACTAAATAAACTAACAAACGACGGAGCTGATCCTCCTTGGAACACAAAACGGGTTAGAACACTGTTGCAGAAACAACGAAAAAAGCATTCCAAATTTAAACAGACGCAAAATCCCCAAGATTGGTGATCTTTTGCAGAAGTTCGAAATTTAGCGCAAACTTCAATGCGCTATGCCTATAACAGTTTCCACAACGAAACTTTGTCTCGAAAACCGGCAGAAAATCCAAAGAGATTCTTGTCGTACGTGAAGTATGTTAGCGGCAACAAACAATTAATGCCTTCTCTGCGCGATAGCAATGGAGATACTATCGAAGAGAGTGCTGCCAAAGCAGAGTTACTAAACACAGACTTCCGAAATGCCTTCACAAAAGAAGACGAAGTAAATATTCCAGAATTCGAATCGAGAACAGCTGCCAACATGAGTAACGCAGAAGTAAATATCGTCGGAGTAGTGAAGCAACTTAAATCACTTAATAAAAGCAAGTCATCTGGTCCAGACGGTATACCAATTAGGTTCCTTTCGGAGTATGTAGATGCATTAACTCCATACTTAACAATCATATACAACCGTTCGCTAGACGAAAGATCCGTACCCAAAGACTGGAAAGTTGCACAAGTCACACCAATATACAAGAAAGGCGGTCGGAGTAATCCACTAAATTACAGGTCCATACCGTTAACGTCCATATGCAACAGGATTTAAAACATATATTGTGATCGAACATTATGAATTACCTCGAAGAAAGCGGTCTATTGACACACGGTCAATATGGGTTTAGAAAACATCATTCCTGTGAAACACAGCTAGCTCATTATTCACATGAAGTATTGAGTGCTATCGACAAGGGATTTCAGATCGAGTCCTTATTTCTGGATTTTCGGAAGACTTGACACTGTGCCACACAAACGGCTGGTAGTGAAATTGCGTGCTTATGGAATATCGTCTCAGTTATGTGACTGGATTTGTGATTTCCTGTCAGAGAGGTCACAATTCGTAGTAACTGACGGAAAGTCATCGAGAAAAACAGAAGTGATTTCTGGCGTTCCCCAAGGTAGTGTTATAGGACCTTTGCTGTTTCCTATCTATATAAGCGATTTGGGAGACAAACGGAGCAACCGTCTTCGGTTGTTTGCAGCTGACGCTGTCGTTTATCGACTAATAAAGTCTTCAGAAGATCAAAATAAACTGCAAAACGATTTAGAAAAGGTATCTGTATGGTGCGAAAAGCGGCAGTTTACCCTAAATAACGAAAAGTGTGAGGTCATCTACATGAGTGCTAAAAGGAACTCGTTAAACTTCGGTTACACGATAAATGAGACTAATCTAAAAGCCATAAATTCAACTAAATACCTAGGCATTACAGTTACGAACAAGTTAAATCGGAAGGAACACACAGAAAATGTTGTGGGGAAGGCTAACCAAAGACTGCGTTTTATTGGCAGGACACTTAGAAAATGTAACAGACCTACTAAGGAGACTGCCTACACTACGCATGTCCCCTCGTTTAGAATACTGCTGCGCAGTGTCGGTTCCTTACCAGATAGGACTGACGGAGTACATCTAAAAAGTTCAAAGAAAGGCAGCACGTTTTGTATTATCGCGAAATATGGGAGAGAGTGTCACAGAAATGATACAGGATTTGGGCTGGAGATCATTAAAAGAAAGGCGTTTTTCGTTGTGACGGAATCTCCTCACTAAATCCAATCACCAACTTTCTCCTTCGAATGCGAAAATATTTTGTAGACACCAACTTACATAGGCAGGAACGATCACCACGATAAAATAAGGGAAATCAGAGCTCTAACGGAAAGATATATGTGTTCTTTCTTTCCGCGCACTATACGAGATTGGAATAATAGAGAATTGTGAAGGTGGTTCAATGAACCCTTTGCCAGGCACTTGAATGTGATTTGCAGAGTATCCATGTAGATGTAGATGGAGATGTAGATGTAGATGTAGGATGTAGACGAAATAGCGAAGGCAGCAGAGGAACAAATAGATAAAAAGAGAAGAACTAGCAGAAATCCTTGGATAAAAGAGGAGATACTGAATTTAACTGACGAGAAGAGAAATATAAATACGCGTCAAATGAAGCTGGCGAAAGAGGATACAACACATAAAAAATAAGGTTGACAGAGACACCGACACAACAACTTACGTCAACACCACTAACAAAAGGTTCCCTAGCATGCCAAGGTGACTTCAGAGACCATATGCTCCTGATCAAAATATGTATGTTGTGATGTTCTCTACCTCCTGTATTAATTTGAATGAATAGTTTCGGAACAACCTGTATGGGTACACCCCCCCCTCTCTCTCTCTGTCTCTCTCTCTCACTCACTCTCTCACAGACACATACACACAAACACACATGTAGACATGCACAGGCATAAACAGAAATGAACAGCCGTTAGTTGGTAGCAGATACATAAAGAGACACCAAGTGAACGTGTAGTTACTACAGAAATCGCTCACACTTCTGGTAAGAAGAATCTGCAATTTGTGCTAGGTCAGTAGCTGTGTTCCCAATTATACATGAACTTCCGTATTATTGGAACTGATGATGTAGATTGTCCAACTTATGATGGAAAATCCAATAAAAAATTAATCGATAATTACGTAGCAAAACTGTTCGATGTTATCACACCATAAAGAAAGATAACAATATTTTGTCTAGAATGGAATTTACAGTTATTTCTTCATCGGCTCTTATTCGATTGACTTCGGCTCCTGCCAAAGAGTTAACCATGGAAGGCCATATTCTTAGTAATGGTTCAAATGGCTCTGAGCACTATGGGACTTAACTTCTGAGGTCATCAGTCCCCTAGAACTTAGAACTACTTAAACCTAACTAACCTAAGGACACCACAGACATCCATGCCCGAGGCAGGATTCGAACCTGCGACCGTAGCGGTCGCGCGGTTCCAGACTGTAGCGCCTAGAACCGCTCGGCCACCCCTCTTAATAATGGGAAGATAAAAAGTAAGAGAAACGGTGGATTTTTTAGTGATTATAAAGAAATAATGTGGAAAGGGGATTTAACAGTAATTTTTACATGGTCATCGAGTGCCGGAGATTCTATTCTTCTTTGGTCCGATCGTAACCAAGCTGGAGTTGAAGATGTTACCACGCTTCCAAAAGAGGGAAAAAATTGTTGTAGAATCGATGGAAATTCATGTTCCTGTAGTTAAATTTGAACCAGAATATTCGCTTGAATTAGAACAAATAGACTTAAAAATCCAAAAATTCCCATACCTTTCTTTGAATCACAAACTGTAGAGATTGCTGGATTGGATGAAAAAAGAAAATTTGAATTAGATATTACAAATTTCTATAACTCTGCAGAATTTAATATGCCTTATTCAATCTTCGTTGTTTTCCAGACAAAAAGGAAAAATAACCAGTTAGTTGACTCTTCCTTATTCGATCATGTTAAATTACAGAATATCTAGATTAAAAGTGGAAGAAACGAGATTTTTCCTCAAGAAATGTGGAATCTAGATCCGTCAAATAATTATCTAAAAGCTTATAATGCTTTCCTAGATTTTAAGAGAACTACACAATTGAATGGTGATGTTAATGTGAGTCCATTCCATTTTATTCAAAATTATCCTATCTATGTAATAAATATGTCTACAAGAATGAATGTGTTAGCTACCCAGAAAACAACAATGAAGTTGTGTGCAACTTTTAAAGAAAAAATTCCGAAAGATACACTTATGTATGTAGTAATGTACGGTGAAAAGAATGTGACATATGATTCGCAGCATAGAATTTTGGTTGAAAATTTTTATTTTTGTGGGTGTGTTAGTTTGCAACCGTTTATAAAAAAAGTTAGTGAGTAGGTGGCTAGTGTGCTCAGCCTAGCCGTTTTTAAGAAAATGAAAAACATCATAAAATTATCTGCGAGTGCGCACAACCAACCGACTTACTACTGATGAAAGCTACGCTTTAGCGATTTGGGTGGGGAAACACTGTAACATCCTCCGTAACGACCGGATCTTCCATCGTGTGTTTGTCACATCTACGGCGACATTATGAAAGACATGCGTGGGCTTCGCTTTCAGTTGGACGAGGAAGTGGAAGAGTGGGTGCAATTGGGGATCCGTCAGCGGCCGGTGGCTTTCTGTCACAGGAATTGATCGTCCTGTCTTCCAGTGGGATAAATGCCTTACCTCGCATGGTAATTTCTAAGTACTTGAACTTTTGTATCTGCCTATCTACATCTAGCTCACTGAGCCCTTGCTCGATGGTAGTTATAAACTTGGTTTTGCTAAAGAATCTGCTTCTTCACCTCAGCCGGTTCGGTTTCGAGTTCATACATTTATTTAAATTTGTAAGTAGGGTGTTTAGACGTTTATGTTGGTAACGCCACGTAGCGCTCTCTATGAAAATCACTTACTGTGCTGTGTGGAATCTGTGGCTGGTTGGCATTGTTGGAATATTTGCTATTGTAGTGTTGGGCGGCTGGATGTGAACAGCGCATAGCGTTGTGAGGTAAGTGATTCATGAAAGGTATAGGATATTGTTAGTCAGGGCCATTCTTCTGTAGGGATTATTGAAAGCCAGATTGCGTTGAGCTAAAAATATTGTGTGTCAGTTTAGTGTTGACCAGAATAAGTAAAGAGAGAAATGTCTGATTTCGTTCAGTTTTGCTCAGCTGTTTGAATATCAAATAACGTAGAGGTTTTCCAGCACTGTCATTTATAAATTTTTTTTTCCAAGGGGACGTTACAAATTTAGTTTCGATATACTGAGCGCTATCTTGAATACTGCGCAAACCTGCGCACCGCTTATTTATTTTTAGGCGTATTCATGTCGTACATGTTTCAGTTGATTTACACCAGCATGGATACGAACTAATAGAAAAGAAAATATAAAATGCATTCAGGACGGTGGGCAGTAATCTCGGGGAGATATGTTTCCGTAAACGTATACATATTACACATGAGGTAAATTATTTGTATGGCATTTCCTGAACCAATGATATTAAGGGTGACGCGTGCAAAGTATAGCTTACAGCTCAATTCGATAGCAAATATGAAATATGACCGGTGAAGTGTGTTGCTTTGTGGCCGTTGGAACAATGTAGATGATTAGTTAGATGAGGCATTGATTTTAGTTAGTTAATTCAGTTGCCCGTCAAAATGCAGTCTGTTTGTACGTTTAGCGTTTCACCGACCCCGTGTGGCCATTTTGCAGTATGTGTGTGATTTGAGGTAAGAGGGGAGGGGGGTGGTATAGAGAGAGACAGGGAGGAAGAGAGAGAGAGAGAAAGAGAGAGAGAGAGAGACGGAGAGAGCACGGGAGAGGAAGGAACTGAATAAGGAGGGAAGTCTGGCTACAATGTGAATGACAGGTACAGAAGAAACAGCTGACAGGATCAGGTCTGTTGTGAAGACTTCGTGTTGTGACTTGGCAAGACAGCCAAGCCACTAGGAGGTGAAGCCGAAAGGCACGCGTTTAAGCTCACGCAGGCTGGCGTGAGGTCTGGAACTGGACAAGGTAATTAATATAGCCAATAACGTACGTAGCTGCTGGAATACTTAACTTTAATCCACAATTGGTGAACATCGGTCTGACGGTACATGCATCACAAGATAAATAGCAAATGATAATGGCGCCTTGCTAGGTCGTAGCAAATGACGTAGCTGAAGGCTATGCTATCGTCTCGGCAAATGAGAGCGTAATTTGTCAGTGAACCATAGCTAGCAAAGTCGACTGTACAACTGGGGCGAGTGCTAGGACGTCTCTCTAGACCCGCCGTGTGGCGGCGCTCGGTCTGCAATCACCGATAGTGGCGACACGCGGGTCCGACGTATACTACCGGACCGCGGCCGATTTAAAGGCTACCACCTAGCAAGTGTGGTGTCTGGCGGTGACACCACACTTCGACTGGTTAGGGACACGTTAGTTGTTTTGAGAAATTACCACAATAAACTTTTAATAAAGTCTCACAAAGGTATTTCATATACTACCATTATGAATTTATATTCTGATAAGTCATTGTTTTATAAAGCCATGATATATTTTAAGTCGTAAGTTCCATCCCTAATTTGATTCTTAAAAATACAGCAGCAGATACTTAACATTGTTTACTTGCAAATATATGCACTTAACATAAATGTTGGCATTGACTTACCACGGATTAGTTGCTGGCCAAGAAAACGAAACATTACTGTGAAATTTCACAAAAATAAAAGTTTAAAAGGTCGTAATTGGTTCACTTTATGATACTAAGAATTGTATTACCAATTCTTGCAAAAGTAAACCACAAGGATCTCGAAAATTATTTTGTAATTCACCACAATACAATATTAATTTTATTGTCACTTTCCGCACAGCACGTCCTTAGTGTTAAAGATCGCCCTTAACATTTCTTCCAACACACTGACAAGTAAATTCATGTAAACTATGGTAAGACACACAATTTAAAGTTATTTATTTGCTGAAATGATTAGCAACAATTTCTGAAATGCGTTTTTGGCCATGAACATGTACAGGATCTTTATCTGGGTCGTAGTTATCCACACCATCTTCCCATTTGTATAAACTGACACTGAGAAGCATTTTCCTGGCACAAAACTGTCCAAGACACCGCTACTGGAAACAATGTTTTTTTGCACCAGCGACTGTTTATATGCACAAATCCTCACAAAACTGCCATTAGTGACAATCTGAAATTGAAGATAGAAGTGCCATTTCTCGGTTTATCGTGGAACTATCAGCTAATATGAATGAAGGACATCACGTACCACTCTTTACATGTAATAACTCTGTCTCTCACGGAGTGGTTACGGCTGAGGTCTTCATTTATTAATTGTACTACCAACTCTCTACATCGTAGATATACGCTACGCAGGAAAAACTCCCATCTTATGAACATAACGTGCAAAGTGACTGAGCTGAAGTAGCATGAAACTTCGTGAGCTTCTTCGGTATTACACTGCAGCAAGAGATTCAACAAAACGGCTTCTCGTAAAGGAAACGACTCGTCGACGATTTCATTGCATCCTCGTACATCGCTCAGCATAAAGCGAGGGTATATTACACACAGAAAGGAGAGTGAGAATTAATATGATGATAGAGAGGCTGCAAGTAGTAGAAGGTGAAACGTGCTCCCCAAAGAAGATCGTGGTTTACATATCTAACGTCTGTGACGAGAAAGCAATTCCACCATGGGAACGTATCGAGTCAGTTCCATCGGAAAAACCTAAAGGGTTTCATAAGTTGTTCGCACGATTAAACACATCGTAGTCCGCCTACTTAGCTGGGTGGTAACGTGCTCGACTCCCTCGCAAGCAGAGCCGGGTTCGACTCCCGGCCGGGTTGGAGATTTTCTCCGCTCGTGGACTGGGTGTTGTGTTGTCCTCATCATCATTTCATCCTCATCACCGGCACGCAAGTCGCCCAGTGTGTCGTCGACTGAAATAAGACTTGCACTTGGCGGCCGAACTTCCCCGGATGGGGCCTCCCAGCCAACAATGCCATACGTTCCTTTTTTTCAACCCATCATAAGCCGATTTAGATCATGTAGTTATTCGTTTGAATGGTGCGGCGACCAGTAAGTAACCTCATGAAAGAGACTTGGAAAACTCAAACATCAATTTCCCAGTAATATCAGCATATCTTGGCAACTGAAAATGCCAAAGTTTACAAAATAATCAACTGAGTTTGCAACCTGAACATATGATCATGAGCTAAGATATTCTGTATGTACTAATATAATGTGATCAACGATGTAGTACTGAAACTTCCTGGCAGATCAAAACTGTGCGTCGCATCGGGATTCGAACCATGAACTCCTGCCTTTCGTGGATGATTGATCTACCGACTGTAGCTAAGTCAGTACAGCAACTTCCTGCGAGAGCCAAAGGTTCAACGGTTCAAGCTCCAGTCCTGCACACGGTTTTAATCAGCCACGTAGTTTCGTATCAGCGTATAAAAAATTCGTTCTCGATGTTGATACGCAAGCGACAGCAGGCATTACCATTATGTTAAAAAAAAGCCGAGCATAGAAACGGGGTCTTTCCGAGCCCATACTTTGGTTTATATTGGTGACGGAAAGGTAAGACCAATTACTTTAAGGCCCAGATGTATACCCAACAGAAAGATCGTCTTAAATTAATTACCCTACAGTACAGAGTTAAATTTTTTTCAATATTACACACTTCCTCCAGTTCAGGCAAACGGAGCAAATCGGTTGGTTCTTTTTGCATTAGATGTAGTATACGATGCGTCTTAAGTGGCGTATGAAGATACCATTTACTACATGGGCAGTTCCTAAGAAAATGCGAAAAAAAACTTTTTATCAAAATTTTTTCGCCGTCAGCAACGAATGTCTAAGTACCTAACTACAACAAATTGCCCAAATTTTAGCGATATGTTCTCTGGGCATTTATCTAGAAGTGACATCTTCTGGTTTTGAAAAATCTTCCTCCGTTATTTGGAAACACACTAAAAACATCGTCTTTGGACGACAAAATCGACCCGCGGCCTCTGAGATGGCTGTGCACAGCAATGGATGTAATTCTTACGATATATTCCTGATGTTCCAATTCCGAACAACATTGAAAAAACTTTCTTGGTATCTGCACCCGTTTCCGAGATACAGGCATTCAAAGGTAAGCTACTTGTAAATGTAAAATCTGATTTGAGACGAAAATGTAATTTACAAAGTGACGTAGGAAGGAGAAATGTGCCGAAAAGTGTCTCCGTGACCATCAGAAGGGTTATGGGGCCCCATGTTGTAGTACTGAACCACATGCAAAATTTTTGTGTACGTAAAATCCGGCCTGAGGTGTAAAATTTGTTTTCTGTTATTTCAGTTTCGCACATCTCAACAATTAAAATTTTGTTGAGTCTTGAGTTTCTTTTCATATGAGAGACATACCCTGCTGCGTCGAGAAAAGAAGGGAACCAGCGGAACAATGCCCCTATCGGAGCACAAAAAAGGCGAATATATTCGTGTTTAAAAGACTCTGGCTGAAAACAGGGGCACTAGCTATCTCATTCTACCTTCCTCAGCATCTCTAAACATTTTCCCAAACATTTTAGTATGCGAACATATCCGCGGTTATGCTGAGAGAGAAGCAGTGGTTAAGAGACGGAAAAGTAATAAATACAGGAAGATAGTAGACAGTGGCTGTAGTATAGAAAGAGCGAAGGAGACAATGGTAGTTTGATGATGATGATTGGTTTGTGAGGCGGTCAACTGCATCGTCATCAGCATCCATATAAAGTCTCAATTTCTACACGGTCCAGTTTTTACACAGTCCAATCTAGCCACTGTCACGAATGATGATGACGATGATGATGACGATGATGATGAAATGATGAGGACAACACAAATACGCAGTCCCTAGGCAAAGAAAATCCGCAACCCGGCCGGGAATCGAACCCAGGACCTGGTGATCCAGAGGCAGCAATGGTACAATGGTAGTGTGTGTGAGAGAGAAGGATACAGTGGCAGTGGAACATAGTTGACAGTGACAGAACAGTGCTAGGAGAAAGATGAAGGAGACAGTGCCTGCGGGAGAGGAATCAAGAGAGGAGAAAGTGGAAGTGTGTGAGAGCCTATGATAATGGGACACCGAGTCTATGAGAGAGAGAGTGAGAGAGTGACAGTGAGAAGAGACAGCAGCAGTGGGAAGGAATGAATGGGATAGTACGAGTAAAAAGAGCAAGAGCCAGACGGTAACAGCGAGAGAAAACAAAGAGGCAGTATTAGTAAGACAGGGTGAAGGAGACAGACGCTGTGAGACAGAAGGGAATGACAGAGAGACACAAGCGGTAATGACAATGACTTTGGCTGCCTGAGTGAGTGAGAATGGACAAGTGAGAGTGGGTAGGTATGAGCGACTTACAGGGACGGACTAGAAGGTGTGGGCGAGTTACAGTTAGGGGAGCTCGTGGGGTGAGAGGCGAGTTGCATGTTCGCATGCTAAAACATTTGGGAAAATTTTTAAGGTGTTGATGAGGCAGAATGAGGCAACTGGTACCCCACTTTTCAGAGTCTTTTAAGCGGGAGCATATTCACCATTTTTGCGCTCCGATATGAGCACTTTTTTCTGGTTTACCTACTACTTAAGCAATCGGGATGGTTAAAAAGAAGTTACTTTAAACTGCAGTTCATGGCAAACTGTTGAAAATCTCATCATTGTAAAAGTTTTAAAATGTAAATTGTCACCATGAACACCAACTTTTGGTTTGAAAGTGAGGTCGGTAACACTTAAGAACTCTGAAATCCTCGGCGTCCATTTTACAGATTGGAATGCGGAGAGGATGGAACATGAGGTTACGGGGGGACAGTGGAGCATTCCTTCAAGAGCTTCCAGCTTATATAAAGAAATGGATGTCAGTGTAGCCAGCTGGTATTGCTACAGCAATGAAAATTTGTGCTTTGGGCCCACATGGAAGTGAATGTCAGAGAAATAGGAGATACAAATGGTTCAAATGGCTCTGAGCACTATGGGACTTAACATCTATGGTCATCTGTCCCCTAGAACTTAGAACTACTTAAACCTAACTAACCTAAGGACATCACACAACACCCAGCCATCACGAGGCAGAGAAAATCCCTGACCCCGCCGGGAATCGAGCCCGGGAACCCGTGCGTGGGAAGCGAGAACGCTGCCGCACGACCACGAGATGCGGGCAAATAGGAGATACAGCTATACGCAAATGTTCATACATTGCAGGGGAAAAAAAATTAATACACCTGGAAAGACGACGTCGATTTTGATCCGATGATGGCATATCCCACCCAGGGGATAGCAGATGCACTGATAACAGTTTCAGCGTCGTCCGTTAACAGGTAGCGTAGTGGCTTGGCTACCAGAGTGCCAGCTCTGTCTACACTTGAATAGGTAATCCTGACAGCCACAAGGCTGAGTGTGCTGCAGACGTGTGTAGCAAGCAAACAGCCGTGACACGGAGGCGCACTCGTGTATCCTGCAGCCAACTAAGCGAATTTGAATCGAATTCTGGCCTTCCGGCCGGAGGAATGGTCCTTGTGGAGAATTACCGTACAAATTGGACATGCTGCGACAGTTACGCAACGATGCTGAAATCAGTGGTCACGTGGACATTCTCATACCCATTGACGAGGTTCTGAATGTCCACGCAACACGGACGCATGCCAGGATCGTCGTATTGTAAGCAAGGATAAAAGGGCTTGTGAGCTCCGACGTGTCAACAGGAACTGCTGCGAGCCGATTGGGACTACAGGCAGGCATACCTCTAGCCTAGAATGAAACTTTCACTTTACAGCGGAGCGTGCGCTGATATGAAACTTCCTGGCAGAATGAAACTGTGTGCCGGGCCGAGACTCGAACTCGGGGCCTTTGCCTTTCGTGGACAAGTGCTCTACCAACTGAAATTTGGCGAAATTAAAGCTGTGAGGACGGGACGTGAGTCGTGCTTGGGTAGCTCAGCTGGTAGAACACTTGCCCGCGAAAGGCAAAGGACCCGAGTTCGAGGCTCGCCTCGGCACACAGTTTTAATCTGCCAGGAAGTTTTTTTACCTCTAGCCTGTCTTCCTTTCAAGCAACAGTATCGACGAACACGGCTCGACTGGTGCTGTTACAGGAGCACTTGGAAGATGGAATGGAGCGCTGTGATTTTCAGCTATGAAAGCAGACTCTGCACAGAAGTGATGGTCGATTGCGTGTACGTCTTAGTCCTGGTGAGCTCTGCCTCGTAGACTGCATTCGTCCAAGACAGAAAGGTCCCAACCCCAAGGCCTTACGGTCTAGGGCGTGGTAAGCTACAACTCTCGTTCATCTTAGGTTTTTCTGGAGGGGATGCTAACTAGCGCTCGGTACGTGGAGAATGTTTTTGTGTTGTTCCAACGCGATAATGCTCGCTCACACGCTGCCCGTGAAAGTGTGCTCTGTAAGTCGTGCAGCAATTTACCTGGCCAGCACTGCCTCCAGACTTGTCTCCAATTGACGAGAAGTGCGATTCGTCAACCAACAGTTCTTACAGTACTAAATGAACAGATCGAGCAGGCGTGGCATAACGTATCGTAGGACAATATTCGCCGTCTGTATCGTCGATTGGATACTGGAGTCAGTACCTGCATTGCCATTTGTGTAGGCTACACCACATACTAATATGGGCGTTTCTGCATGGGTCGATATCGTGATACCTCAGAACAATTTGTGCTATTGATCTGTAAATGCAATCATTTCATGTACTCCATATGCACTGTTGCAAGAATAAATCTGGAGTGAACTTTAAGTCATCTAAGAGGGTGTACCAATTTTTGTCTTCCCGGCAGCTTGTACACAAACTGATGAAGCTGGTTCACGTAACATCAACAGATGTCAGGAGCATGCATACATGCTACAGTCTCAAAATCGACGACATTGTACTTTCGGCCCTCATTCATTTTAACAGCCATTTCTGATGGCGAGACAAACTGTACATTCGTAGCGGATCTGGCAACTCTGCTACCAGACGTTCAGATTGAAACAACGAGCAGAAAGTACGGAGGGACGAGGGCAAAATGTCGGCGGGCATCAGTGGCACAGAGAGGGATAGAGACGGACCACTTAGCTGTCGATTGGCGCACCAGCGGCTTGCAATCCCGTGTTAGCGCAAAGCGGCGCCGACCGCTATGTATTACGCGCTGCGCATGAATATTCAGCGGCACCGGGTTCTGCCCGGCATCCAGACAGGCCAGGGGGTGGGGGGAGGGGGAGGGAGGGACGGAATTATCAGCTCTGTGTGGGCCACACCACCCCGATTCAGGGTGGGCGGCATACCAATTCGGAGCGCGCCATCTTATTTCACGCTTCCGGTGATTCCGTGAAAGCCCGCAGCAGGTTGATGCGGGGTGATCTCGTCACAGCATGAGAAAGAGAAGAAAAGGATAAGACGAATCTCCTTTGCTGCTTCTGTAAAGCAGGAGGCATATTCCTGTTAAAGAAATGTTCAGAATCGAATTGGGAGCGTAGATAGTTGCTACTGGGAAGAGAAAATCTTGGCTTCGCACCACCTGATAGGAAATGTCAAAAGTTATCTGTTTAATTGTTCAAACGTGTGTGAAATCGTATGGAACTTAACTGCTAAGGTCATCAGTCGCTAAGCTTACACACTACTTAACCTAAATTATCCTAAGGACAAACACACACATCCATGCCCGAGGGAGGACTCGAACTTCCGTTGGGACCAGCCGCACAGTCCACGATCGCAGCGCCTAAGACCGCTCGGCTAATCCCGCGCGGCTTATCTGTTTAGATTTATTTTAGTAAAAGAGGGTCTGTAATGTTGATTGTGTTGTTAATGTTGATTTGACTGTTAGATACTAAACTTTGGGCTGCCTGTTTTGAGTGGTACACACACCAGACATTAAAGCTGATAGCTTGCGTAGCGATAACTGTTGCTGTCGAAATTGAACTGCGAGAATACGTAGAGAAATCTAACCGAGAGAATTCTGAGGAAATCATACCCTGTCTCAAACTTACTGCTATCACAAAATCTGAATAGGAACGTTGATGAAAAACTGATTTCTTTGAAACTTAAGTTAGTCCCTGTGAAATCTGATAAAGAGAGAGTCAGTTTTCTACGGTATTTGGCTTGTCTGAGGCAATGGCGGATACAAAGACATGGCTGAGGTCGGCAATGAAGGAGGATCGACTTAATGGCTTAGCTCTGTTGAACTCTGACCCTAACATTGATTGTCCTATTAACGATGTAATTAACCAATTTACCGGGAAGAATAGGCGCACAGAATTCATCATTTAAGGAAGAGAATCACCAATGTAACTTTTTTATATAATAAGAGGGCATTGTCTTGTATATGTGTATAATCAGTTTAAATAAAACTTTCTTAAACTTTTCATGTGTCTTGATTATTTTTTATTACGGTAAAAGTCAAGATAGCTCAAGATATCTTTAGCGCTCCCTCCTTGAGGTTTTTGTATATCTTCCACTTGTCTGAGGCGCACTGGATAATCCCATGCAACCCTGCTCACGTAGCTACAGCGCGTCTCTGTAACAGAGGTGCAAAATCTATCTATCGAGATACTCAAAGGTGCAATGCGTTCTTGGAATACATTGCTACCATTCTTGGTTCATAATTTTAGATAATGATTTTAAATAATTGAAAATTAATCGACTCTTTGGTTGTGTACAATGATTCTGGGTTAAACGAACCCAATAGCAATCTCATGTCATTTGACTTAGTAACATTTAATAAAATTTCAACAATAGTTAAGTTTTCCCAAAAATCGCTTAACTATAATCCAACAATTACAAAAATTAAACTTCACATGTATAATCATTCCTTCAATGAAATTCCAAAATCTGATTCTTAAATTCTCTAACAATAATCGATAAATCCTAACAAAAAAAACTGAAAAGCCGAAACGCTTTCTGATCTTGATGTCTAACGAACCAAGAATGCTGCATTATCAAACAGTCGCCGCAAATAAAACAAACTTAATCATTGTTGTAATCCACTCTTCACAAAGAGTATAATCGTACCAGTGTAAAAATGAATCTTCCATTAATCCGTAATATAATTCCCAAAAATCTCCATTGTTTGCTGCTTACTGATATAAATCCAAACTCAACAATTTGCATCTAACACCGCATCTCAACCTTCTGTCTCCTCTTCTCTCCTCGCGATCAACAGACAAAACTAAAGACCATGTTCGTAGCGCAAAGGTCACCTCTAACTCAAGCCTGTGCAGCACAGTTTCTCAGCAGAGGCTGCGCGCCCATGTCTACCATAAGCAATTCGGACTTTACGAACGTGATTCCAGATATCCAAAACAAAAAAAATTCCTGCGAAAATTTACACACATACCTTTCAACGTTAGAACTATGTAAATACTAATCGGATTTTTGACTTTCTTTAACCATGTTTTATCCTGTGAATGGTTTTCTGTATCAGCGGCCGAAAATTAGAACACACATTACAAAATGAAAACACTACATGTTTCCTCTGTGGTATTTATGTGTTATTCAGAGGTTTGCTCAGACGGATAAAAAACCAAATTTCCAAACCCAGTGAAATCTGGTTTCGCAGGACAGAGCGGATTAGGTTGTGGAAAGGGGCCCAAGTCAGTTGCTGTTAGTTGCACAAACACACACACTTTATTTTGCTAAAACACTTAATCACACATGCCCTTAAAAGAAATCAGAAACAATACTGCTGAAGGCCAGAACACAAGTTATTAAAATTGCCTTAAGGAATACATAGGCTGAAGGCCTTAGTTACGAAGTAGAAGAACTTAGGGCTTAAGGCCTGGATAACAAGAATTTCAGTAAGTAAATTTTAAAAGGTTTTAAACAAATGATCTTTCAAATTTTAATTTAGGACGGCTGAAGGCCTTATCTTAAAATATTTCGCATAAAGTTCGGCTGAAGGCCATATACTGAACATAGAACATCCTAAGGCTTAAGGCTTGGATAACAAATTTAAGATGGAGAGGAAAATTTTCAAATGTTCAAATGATTTTCCAAATTTTAATTTGGGATGGCTGAAGGCCTTATCTTAAAATATTTCACCTAAGGTTCAGCTGAAGACCGTATACCGAACATTGAACAACTCAAGGTTTAAGGAATGGATAACTAAATTAAGATAGGAAGGAAAATTCTCAAATATTTCAAATGATTTTCCAAATTTTGATTTAAGACAGCTGAAGGCCGTATCTTAAAATGTTTCACGTAGGAGTTCAGCTGAAGGCCACATATTGAACATTAAAACAAACTAAATTAATACATGGCTGAAAGCCTCGCACAGTACTTGAGACTAAAAGAAAATCACAATCCAAAACAACAGAGCAGTGGTGCTCAGAAGTGTTCCAAGGGCCGGCCTGGGGAGGAAACTCTAACATAAATTTAGGTAGCCAATGGTAATACTAAATAACTGGATGGCAACACGACCTAGTAATGGCTGAAGAACCAACCAACCTAACCAATTCTCTTCCACATGACCAACGGCACGACAACCGAAAATATCAGCGAGGACGAAGATACCAGTAGCACTACGTCTTGACAGTTGGCATCTAAATACAGTCAAGGCGCAAAAACCGCAAAAAATATGAACAACACCAAGGCTGTCAAACTATACGCCATGCCAGACAGCATCAACACAGTGAGGGAAACACACTGCCAGAAAACTATACTAATGACCCGGGCAGGTAACTGGAAAGTTAATGGCCACACAGCAGAAGATACCGCTGGTGCGCTTCACTAATAAGTTACAATCAATTCAATAGTTAAACACCATACAAGCTGTAAAATTTTGCTGGCTGCAGAACACCATACATTGCTGCTTGTGGGAACGGCCCTGGAAGCAACAACCGGCAATGAACGAAGAGATGTCACAGCAGTTGAGGTTTTATAAAAGGTTAACTGATTACTCAACGCCAGTATCCACGGTCGGTGGGCGACGAAGTTTGCAGCTCTCGCAGCTAGTGCCTCACAAATCCGACTGCGCGCGCACGTCGCCAGCGGCCCCAGCCTGGCCTCGCGCCGCGGAGGCTTCCTCATTGCTCTGTCGCAACCAAATGTCTGCCTCACACACACCACTACACCGAAATATAGCGGTGACACCAAAGATGATACAGCAGAAATAGTATCTATAAGCGCTGCTGCTGCCACTGATGGAAGCAAGTCAGCAACTCATTATGGTAGTAACTCAGAGAGCAATAAGACGCCACTCGATTGTGAGACAATGCCAAAGAAGAAACGGCCACAGCTCACCCAGTTAATAAAATGAAAGAAAAAGAACGATGCAAACACCGCTAATTTCCTTACTATTCGGTGCAGTCAAACAAAAACGAGACAGGTAGAAATGAAGTAAGTAGACTGTTTATTTTTTCAAATGCAATTCCCATAACTGTCAATACGCTCATCTCACTTCGAGAAAAGACGGTCGATGTCTTCATTGGAAAATAATTGCCGTTGTGTACAGAACCATGATTGTACCCAGGCGCTCTCCTCTTCATCCGAAGCGAATCGATGACCATCAACGTCTTTCTTCAGGGCTTCAAAAATATGGAAGTCGCATGAGGACAGATCCGGATTGTAAGGAGGATTTGTGAGGACCTCCCAGCGAAACTTCTACAGCATAGTCAAAACAACCTTGGCAAGATGCCGCGCTGGGTAGCTGAGTGGCCTAGGGCCCCCTTGTCACAGTCCACGCGGCTCTCCTCGTTGGAGGTTCGAGTCCTCCCTCGCGCATGGGTGTGTGAGTTGTCCTTAGCGTAAGTTAGTTTAAGTTAGATTAAGTAGTGTGAAGCTTAGGGACCGATGACCTCAACAGTATGGTCCCATAAGACCTTACCACAAATTTCCTTGGCAAAATGTGGGCGGGCATTATCCTGCAACATAATGACACCATCCATCAACATTGCTGGGCTTTTGGACTTCTCTGCACGCTTCCACGTACTGCTGTGCATTAATTGTGACGCCGTGTTCCAGAAAGCCAGTCAACAGCACGTTGAGGATCATTATGTCGCAGGATAACGTCCCTCCAGCTGCTGCCAAGATTGTTTCGATTACGGTGCAGAAGTTTCGCTGGAAGAGACATACCAGGTGCAGAAGTATGAAACCGGAATTTGGTTGCAATAATTACATGTCTGTTGTTTGAAACTGATAAACAATATTTTATTCAAAATAGTCTCCATTGCTATTTGTACATTTCTCCCACCTCTCTGACAGACTACAAATGCCACGCAAAAAAAGGAGTTCTTCTTTTCAGCGAACCAGTCAGCGAGACATTTTCGTACGTTTTCATACGAATTGAAGTATAGTTCAGCGGTAGCGTGTCCCAGTGATGCAAACAGTAGATAATTGGACGGAACCAAGTCCGGAGAATAAGCCGCGTGCCTTAGTATTTCCCAAGTGAACGTCTCGATCGTTTCCCTGACTTGTTTTGTTGTGTGTGATGCGGCGTTATCGGGGAGAAATACAGGGTTATTACAAATGATTGAAGCGATTTCACAGCTCTACAATAACTTTATTATTTGAGATATTTTCACAATGCTTTGCACACACATACAAAAACTCAAAAAGTTTTTTTAGGCATTCACAAATGTTCGATATGTGCCCCTTTAGTGATTCGGCAGACATCAAGCCGATAATCAAGTTCCTCCCACACTCGGCGCAGCATGTCCCCATCAATGAGTTCGAAAGCATCGTTGATGCGATCTCGCAGTTCTGGCACGTTTCTTGGTAGAGGAGGTTTAAACACTGAATCTTTCACATAACCCCACAGAAAGAAATCGCATGGGGTTAAGTCGGGAGAGCGTGGAGGCCATGACATGAATTGCTGATCATGATCTCCACCACGACCGATCCATCAGTTTTCCAATCTCCTGTTTAAGAAATGCCGAACATCATGATGGAATTGCGGTGGAGCACCATCCTGTTGAAAGATGAAGTCGGCGCTGTCGGTCTCCAGTTGTGGCATGAGCTAATTTTCCAGCATGTCCAGATACACGTGTCCTGTAACGTTTTTTTCGCAGAAGAAAAAGGGGCCGTAAACTTTAAACCGTGAGATTGCACAAAATACGTTAACTTTTGGTGAATTGCGAATTTGCTGCACGAATACGTGAGGATTCTCTACCGCCCAGATTCGCATATTGTGTCTGTTCACTTCACCATTAAGAAAAAATGTTGCTTCATCACTGAAAACAAGTTTCGCACTGAACGCATCCTCTTCCATGAGCTGTAGCAAACGCGCCGAAAATTCAAAGCGTTTGACTTTGTCGTCGGGTGTCAGGTCTTGTAGCAATTGTAAACGGTAAGGCTTCTGCTTTAGCCTTTTCCGTAAGATTTTCCAAACCGTCAGCTGTGGTACGTTTAGCTCCCTGCTTGCTTTATTCGTCGACTTCCACGGGCTACGCGTGAAACTTGCCCGCACGCGTTCAACCGTTTCTTCGCTCACTGCAGGCCGACCAGTTGATTTCCGCTTACAGAGGCATCCAGAAGCTTTAAACTGCGCATACCATCGCCGAATGGAGTTAGCAGTTGGTGGATCTTTGTTGAACTTCGTCGTGAAGTGTCGTTGCACTGTTATGACTGACTGACGTGAGTGCATTTCAAGCACGACATACGCTTTCTCGGCTCCTGTCGCCATTTTGTCTCACTGCGCTCTCGAGTGCTCTGGGGCAGAAACCTGAAGTGCGGCTTCAGCCGAACAAAACTTTATGAGTTTTTCTACGTATCAGTAGTGTGTCGTGACCATATGTCAATGAATGGAGCTACAGTGAATTTATGAAATCGCTTCAATCATTTGTAATAGCCTTTTTTCCATATTCCGGTCGTTTTTCACGTAATGCTCGATTTAAATCCATCATTTGCTGTTGGTTAGAGCTCATAATGGATGACACCCTTCTGATCCAACCAAAACGATTTGGTCTTGCAATAGATGTCGATGGTTTGCTTGGATTCACCCATGATTTACGACGCTTAGGATTCTCAAAATATACATTTTTCATCACTTATCACTCTTTCTTGGAGAAACGACTTTCTTTTGTATCTGACGAGCAGCATTTCACAAGTGGTCGTCCGATTTGCTTGCTGTCTTTCCTCCACGCGGAACCCATTTTCTCACTTTCTGCGCCTTCCCATAGCTTTCTGCGTCACATTCAATTGTTGCACGAGTTTCTGTTGAGTTTGAGTATCATCATCATCCAGTAAGACTTACAATATGTTGTCTTCGACCGTTTTCGGTGGTTTCCAGCGCTCGTCGTTTCTCACGTCAAAATCACCACTTTTCAATTTTTTGAACCACTCGAAACGCTGTGTTTTCCCAAGAGCTTGTTCGCCGAAAACTTCGACAAGCATTCGATGCGATTCTGCAGCAGTTTTCTTCAAATGATAGCAGAAAACCAATCCTGCCCGCACATCATAGTTCGTAGGCACAAAAGTCGACATGTTTACGAGTTTGAAACAGATTTCGATGTGTGTAACTTGGGTAACTGCGTGCTGACGCGGTCTCACGGGTCCTACACTGACGGCTAGCACCATCTATAGGGAAATTCCGGTTTCACACTTCTACACCTGGTACACATCCTCCATAAAGTCCCGAACTCTCGCCATAAAATTTCCATAATTTCGGAGTCCCGAATAAAGACGTTCGTGTAGGTCTATTTGCTTCTGACGAAGAGATCAACGCCTGGGTACACTCGTTATTCCGTAGACAACCTCAAACATTTCTCCAGAAGGCAATGACCATCTTGTCTCACAGCGGGATAAATGTATTAACAGTTTTAGCGACTGCTTTTGAAATAATAAAGAGTTTACTTGCTTCTCTTCCATCTGTCTCGTTTTTAATTTATTGCCTTTTATAGAAGACTATCGCGGGTAAGATTATATTATAGTTTGCCATAGGTGTGTGAAGATTGTAAATTGTGGGGTTAGTGGGGCAATCGCAGGGGTGGGGGGGTGGGGGGACAGAAGAAGGAATCGACAGTGAGGCTCCCTCACGGGTGTTTAGATTGTGTGCAAAAGACAGGAAGCAGGGATCGTGGCCATGAAAATTAAATTAGAGATTTTGAGGGGGAAATGGGGCGTCGGGAAGGAGGGTGAAGGAAGAGAGTAAAGGTAACAGAAAAAGGGCAAAAAGGCAGTGGTTCGGACATTTCTGTTGCCGCTGAGATCAAGAACAGATGTAGCTCGTCAACTGTTGAAAGGGAGGAGCGCCATTCATCTGTAGAAGAAAGTAAGGTTCAGTGATGGAAACAGACTAGTCTGGTCGCTAGTTAGCAGTGTCTCTAGCTAGCAGATGTAGCCAGAGAGCTCCTGGAAAATCTAGTACCAGAATGTCGAGTGTGAAATACTTTAAAGACTAGTGTTAAACTTGATAAGAAAATGGAGCATATCGAAGTATTCGTTAGGGACCTGAAATTTATAGTTGCGGATTCGGCCAGAAGTCTGACCAAGAACAGAGGACACTACGTTAACAAACGACACGGAGAAGACAGGTGAAGCAACAACACACGTAGATGTGGGATTTGTTGAGGTTCTGCAGCGGCTCAATCAACGCAGGGTGAAAAATGGCGTCATGCTACTTCATCAGGAACTAACAGACCGCTTTGCTGCAGACTTCGGATCCGCCTCACGCTGGTGAGGAGTTGTGGATACATAACACACGGCGACACCTTGACAGAAGGGGGTAAGGTAGATAAACTGAACTGACAGCTGAAAATATAGCCTGTTCATAAATTACACGATAGTAATGTTAAATTGCCGAAAGTGTAAATAACTCATAGAAACGTCGCATATAGCGCTGAATGCCGTATATCTTCAAGTTTTATGTACAAATGTTCAGTGTGGCTACCTGTCGTAACAGGATAAATGTTCCATCTATAATCAATTTCCTGGGAAATCCTACGAAGTAATTTTTAATGTACAGTGGCATATGCTTAAGCTACCCATACACAGAAGCCCATTAGTGGTTAAATGAGCTGACGATGATGGGAAGGATATTGTTCGACCGCGCCCAGTTCAAGACGGCACATTCGTACGACGAATTTCACGATCATAATGTGTTGGCTCGCCATCTTGCTCATAAATAAGTTCTGTGCCCGTATCCTGTTGCAACTGATAAATTAAATACAGGTCATGCATGTCCAGGCACGATATGCCAGTTACAGCTTTAAAGTTTTCTTTATCCATTCTTTTCGTTTTTTAACTCGTACTGGCTTGGTTCGTTGGTTGTAACTTTGTTGTTGTTTGTTTAGCTTTGGGTGATTTTGTGCATTTCCGACAGCAAGAGATACCAAATGTATCTCCCTATAAGAATACAACATGGATTTGGCTCTGTTTTATAATCTTCCCAACAAAATGTGCAAACTGATTAAATCCCGAATTTTATTATTAATCTTTTTAATTAAACGAAGTTCAAATGGTTCAAATGGCTCTGAGCACTATGGGACTCAACTGCTGTGGTCATTAGTCCCCTAGAACTTAGAACTACTTAAACCTAACTAGCCTAAGGACATCACACACACCCATGCCCGAGGCAGGATTCGAACCTGCGACCGTAGCAGCAGCGCGGCTCCGGACTGGAGTGCCTAGAACCGCACGGCCACCGCAGCCGGCAATGAAACGAAGTGCTCCCTGTGCGTAAGTGACCTACGTAATAGTGCTGTTCATGAAATGGCCCCTCTGTGTTGATAATTTCGTAGCAAACTTGTTGTAACTGCGACCGGAACGGTCTCGGGGTAGCAATGACGGAAAGCACTGCGGGACCTTCGGAGAGACCCGCGAACAACAACACGACGGGAGAGGACGGACACGGCTAACGGAGGACAGAACGAATACAACAAGATCGAACAACAGAGTCACAAGGAAACAAACACGTCACAGGGGAGGGATGTCAGCGGCACAATCCGCCGCCCTCCAGTCGAGTGACATGACAACTAAAACAAGAATGAAATGTTACATATATAAGGCGATAAAAAAGAGGAACATAAAACAAAGTAAGGGGAGAAAATGGAGGTAAAAATACACTGACATGGAGACGTTCATGGGGGACAATTAAAAAAGTCACCAGAAAGTTAAAAAAAAACACAGTTGGCGATTCTTAAAATACAAAGAAGACACTGAATGCACATGCACAGGTTAGAAGTCGGCCACAGTATTAAAAACACTCCAGAACAGCACACTTAAAACCCACTTGGAGCACACGCGATGAAGAATAAAACTGCCAGGTGGGACCTGCCGAGGGAAAGGTCATAAAAATCAAGGGGAGCCAACAGCACTGGCTGAGCTTTTTTTTTTCCTTTAGTGTGATTTTAAACACCTTATACAAAGGCGGGCTGTCAGCAGCACAATACGCCGCTCTTCAGCCTTGAGTTTGACAACAAGTAGTACATAAATGTGGCACAGAGTAGACAGTAAAAACGGTGGGCAAAAAATGTAGACACTAAAAATCGAAAAAACATGGAGCCGTTCACGCTGGACGAGAAACATCACTAACACGAGGCAACACGGTGCACATAACATGGATGATGGCGACGGCACGTGAACGGTGGTGGCGTGACGGCGAACAACACTACGCACAAACGAAGGCACACACACGAAACACTGACGGCGATGATCTCCGGCGTGCGAATGTCCACTGAGCGTGTACGAGTCCGGGGACCTGCCAAGAGAGGAGGTGGCAAAGGAGAGAGGGGGAGGGAGGAAGGGGTAGGGGAAGCCTGGGGGAGAGGGGAGGAGGGAGGGGGGAAAGGAAAGAGAAGGGAAGGGAAGGGAGGGAGGGAGGGTGCCTAAAGGAAAGGACACAGGAGGTGGGGGGGGAGGATCAAAGTTGATAGGAGGGGTAGATGCAGGGGAGGAGGACATCATCAGGGAGGGGGAGCTGGCGGAAGCCACCTTGGGAGAGGGTAAGGAGGGTGGAGAGATGGAGACCGGGTGGGACGTGCGAATACAGGCGCGGCAGCGGGTGGGGGTGGGAGAGGATCGGGGAGACGAGCGGGTGAGGAGGATCGAGTTTGCGGGAGGTGTACAGGATCTGTATCCTTTCAAGGAAAAGGAGGAGGTGGGGGAAGGGGATGAGATTGTACAGGATCCGCGTGGGAGAGGGGAGACGGATGCGATAGGTGAGGCGGAGAGCATGACATTCAAGGATTTGGAGGGATTTATAAAAGGTAGGGGGGGGCAGAGATCCAAGCCGGATGGGCATAACAAAGGATAGGGTGGATGAGGGACTTATAGGTGTGGAGGATGGTGGAGGGGTCCAGACCCCACGTACGGCCAGAGAGAAACTTGAGGAGACTGAGTCGGGAGCGTGCCTTGGCTTGGATTGTCCGGAGGTGGGGAGTCCAGGAGAGGCGACGGTCGAGGGTGACGCGAAGGTACTTAAGGGTGGGAGTGAGGGCGATAGGACGGCCATAGATGGTGAGATAGAAATCAAGAAGGCGGAAGGAAGGGGTGGTTTAGCCTACACTGATCGCCTGGGTTTTGGAGGGATTGACCTTGAGCAACCACTGGTTGCACCAGGCGGTGAACCGGTCAAGATGGGATTGGAGAAGGTGTTGGGAGCGCTGGAGGGTGGGGGCAAGGGCAAGGAAGGCGGTGTCATCGGCAAACTGGAGAAGGTGGACGGGGGCTGACGGCGGCCTGGCTGAGCTTTTTTTTTTTTTTTTTTTTTCTTTATTGTAATTTTGAAACCTGAACAACCAGGTAGGCTGGCAGCAGCACAATACGCCGCTCTTCAGCCGAAGAGAGTACATGGAGATAAAACAAAGAAGAGACATTACATAGAAAAACGGCGGAAAAAAAACAGGAGACACAAGAATATAAAAGCACAAGAAGCCGTTCACACTTGAGGACAATCCACACTATGAACTGGAGACCCGACGCACAAACACTGAAGAAGACGATGTCACTGGTGAACAATGGAGCGTGACGGCGAAACTGAACACTAAACATGACGGCACACACGATACACTAATGGCGGTGATCTCCGGCGCGCGAATGTCCACTGAGCGTGTGCGAGTCCGGGGACCTGCCAAGAGGGCAACAGGGATGAGGAGGGGGAGAGGGGAGGAAAAGAGGGTGCCATGGCTTAGGAGACGGGGACAGGAGGATAGGGACAGGGGGGGGGGCCCGGGGGACGAGGGACGAGAAAAGGAGGAGGGAGGGAAAAGGGAGAGAAGGGAGGGAGGGTGCCCTGAGGAGCAAGCACAGGAGGAGGGCGGGAGGATCAAAGTTGGTAGGAGGGGTAGATGGAGGGGAGGAGGGCATCATCAGGGAGGGGGAGCTGGCGGAAGCCACCTTGGGAGAGGGTAAGGAGGGTGGAGAGATGGAGACCGGGTGGGACATGGGAGTACAGGCGCGGCAGCGGGCGGGGGTGGGAGAGGATCGGGGAGACGAGCGGGTGAGGAGGATCGAGTTTACGGGAGGTGTATAGGATTCGTATCCTTTCGAGGAAGAGGAGGAGGTGGGGGAAGGGGATAAGGTCATACAGGATCCACGTGGGGAAAGGGAGACGGATGCGATAGGCAAGGCGGAGAGCATGGCGTTCAAGGATTTGGAGGGATTTATAAAAGGAAGGGGGGGCGGAGATCCAGGCTGGATGGGCGTAACAGAGACTGGCTGAGCGAGACGCAGGCGCTTAAGTACTCTATCGGAGGCGCCGCTATTGGCCGCTGGGACCACGTGTTCCACTGTGGCGCCCCCACACTAAAAGCGGGCCAGTACGCGCGCGCCGCCACAGCTTACGGCGCGATGGTGCAGAGACCTCTATGAGTCTTCGACGTCGATGACGTCTGGCGCGGATTCAAATTCCGCGGTTGCAGAGGCTCCATGACACGCTTACAGCGCATGATGTTATACGATCCGAACAATTCGGTTTCAAGGATAAGTTATCTGCCGAACTTCAACTTCTACGGATCACCGAACGGATACAAGAAGGATACAACAAGCAGCACTTCACGATTGGCGTCTTCCTTGACATCGAAAAAGCTTACGATAAGGTGTGGCGGCCCAACCTTATCGTCAAACTGCATCGCACTACACCTATTGCGGATTGTTACATTAGACTCATAGACAGCTTTCTGCAGGACAGGAAACTGTATGTCCGAGTCGACGATAAAAACTCCGAAATGAAACTGATCTCCGCAGGAATTCCGCAGGGCTCTGTCATTTCGCCTCTACTTTTCAACTTATATACAAATGACATCCCAACAGTCCCTCTTGTTACGGCGAGTTTTTATGCGGACGATACGGCCTTTCTGACAACTGGACGACACTTGGACCAGCTAATCGCTAGGATGCAACGGCAACTTGCTGTAGTGGAACGCTGGGCGCTGCAAAATAAGATAACGATCGACCCGACGAAGACGGCAGCCGTTCTGTTCACACGGAGGAAACCAGTTCTGAACGACAGACTCCAAATAGCTGACCAATTCATCCCATGGTCGCCGGGAGTGAAGTATCTCGGTGTCTACCTTGACCAAAAATTACTCTTTACGCAGCATATTGACGACAAGAAGACGGCAGCCCAGAAGATGGCCAGGTCATTGATTCTGTTCCTGAAGAGTAAGGATCTCAACCCTAAGACTAAACTCCAGTTGAATAAGGCAACGGTGGAACCCACAATGTTGTATGGCTCCACCTCGTGGGGAACTACGTGCGTCTCCAACTACAACAAACTCCAAGCGCTGCAAAACATTTGCTATCGATGGGTCACAGGAGCTCCATGGTGGACAAGAAACGTCGACATCCGCACCGCACTCCACGAGACCGCTATACAAGAGAAGGTCCATGACAAGGCTCTACGAGTTTTCGACAAGATCGATGCCCTTAGGGACAAAGTTCGACAATTAGAATCGGTAGGAACGGTAAACCCTGCAAGATGGCACAAGTATCGAGTACCGAAGTCAATAACGTTTCACCCCCCATAGGCAATCTGTCAAAACACGCGGAAACTGTCACACATAACAGCCTTGACGCATTTCACCCTCCACAGGAGATAGACATCACCAAAGACAGCAGGCTAAAGGACCCATTGCTTGCCCAAGTCTAACTGAATGTGTAATAAATAAAGTGTTTTCCATTTATCCTTACATCCCATCCTAGAAGAATAAGTCATCATATTTAAAAAAAATTCCGCGGTGCGCGGTACCAGAAAACTGATCCTGAAATGAAAATACCTTACCTCGTAATATAATTTCTTAGAAACGCGTTGCCTGCTGTTCTCTGTGTACCAGCTGAAAATTGCTAACTACAGTTGTTCAGAACTTAACGCAATACTCCAGACAACAAGCAAACTTCTCTGTACACATCATCGAGTGAGACATTCCTTAAATAAAAATGGCTTGGGTCGAGGAAGTGGAAATGTTTGGTAAAAGGTTTCTTTAACAAACTGTTTTTAAATTATCTGATATACTATTACTTATATGCAATTCATGTTACAACATTCATTAACATTGACAAAGGGCAACATTGATATCGAAATCATACTCTCACAAATGTTAGACAAATCATTAATAAACATGAAAAATACCTTGCAGTGAAAACTGGTCCGCCTTTAACGAAAAATCTAAACTTCCCTGATATGGATGTCTCATTCAACAATTATTCTAACTAATCGCGACTGCAGTGCCAATAAACAAAAATATTACCATCATTCCTCTTCATACTCTTTTCATTCTAAATCGCTAATGAAATCCTTCTCCTCTGTTTCACAGTATTCAAACAAAAATAATTTTACTTAAACACAGATGCACTAAACTTTATGTCTAAATTGCTACGAGTCCTCTGTTCGGCGTCCATCTCTCAAGTACTCAAACTACAGAAATCCGGCGCTCCTCGCTGCCAGGCAGCGGCGACAAAACGAATACGTCTTCCAGCGACACAGCTACTCTGACCGAAGATTGGGCGCGAATAATAAGCGATTAGCATTTGAGACATCCAAAATATGTACAAATTCAAGAAATGCAAGTAATCAACTTCCAATAGACCTGTTTCAAGTCGAGTCGGCAAAAACGAAAGGACGGTACATTTTGTGGCAGTTTAAAGGCCAAAGGACATTCACTTCGTCTACTTGAAGTGGTTTGAGCTCACCACATATCCGAACATTATACCGATTCACTTTACCGCAGGTATGGAAGCTGACTTTGTCACTGAAAACAGTTTTATTAAGAAAATCATCTTCAGTTCATTTAGTTAACACTTCATCACACGCTATGTATCTGACATGCACACATCTGAGCGTGTTTGATGACAGGTTTAGCCGCGGGAGGGCGACATTGTCTTCCTCTCTTCTCTTCCTCAGGCACGTTCCGTCAACTGGTTAGTCGAGCGTTGTCGCGCGTCCCAGGCACGAGAGGCGATTAATTTACTGTTATATGTGATAGATACACGGCGTATTTTTAATTAAGCATTTTTAAATGTTTCATTTTTGATTTTACCCTTCAATTTTCTTCTTAGATCAGAGATCTGACAGATTTACCAACTTCTGCTTGATGGCTTTCACCAGAGTGATGACGAAGAAACTGTATCTGTGGTGTCACCGCCAGACACCACACTTGCTACGTGGTAGTTTAAATCGGCCGCGGTCCATGTAGTACATGTCGGACCCGCGTGTCGCCACTGTGATCGCAGACCTAGCGCCACCACCAAGGCAGGTCTCGTGATACGAGAGTGGACTCGACCCCAGTTGTACGAGAACCAAGCTACCGCCCAGTTGTTCGCGAACCTAGCTATCGCCCAGTTGTACGAAGCCTTTCTCTCTCATTAGCCGAGAGACAGAATAGCCATCAGCTAAGTTAATGGCTACGAACTAGCAAGGAGCCATTTGTATCAGTGCCTATAGCTTCGAGTATTCAAGAGAGATATATTCCAAGGAATCAATAAAAGTTAAGTAAAAAGCATCTACATACTTTTCTTCTTATTCATTCATAAGTTCTCATGTTCCAGACTTCACGCCCGTCTGCATTAGTCTAGCGTGCCTTTCTTTTGGCTACTACCGTGTGGCGTAACAGTCTTGTTACGTCACTACAGATTGGCGACGAGGATGGGATCTTTTTCTGATTGCTTACATTTATTTCTGATTGCTTACATTTCTTTGTGTCATGGCTTCGCCACATTCTCCAGATGTACTGTCCGAATTTTATCGCTTGCAGAATCAGCAGACGCAGGCGTTACTGGATGCCCTTGGACAGCTTGTCCAGGGTCAACGTGCGCTGCACACCGATGCGGCCGCAGCCGCTTCACCGCTACCGCAGCCACAACCTGCCGTTGCACCGCCTTTTAGGCACTACGACCCGAACCACAAGACCTGGCAAGAGTGGTCTCGTCAGTTCGCATTCCACCTTGCTGCCTACAGAATTCAAGGTAATGAGCGGCAGCCGTTTTTGCTTTCTTGTGTCGGTGTGTCCACATACCGTGTGATAGTGAAATTGTTTCCCCGCCGCGACGTAGCAACTTTGTCATACGAGGAAATTTTGTCTGCATTAGATGCCTATTTCAAAGAAACAGTTAATGTGGTTGCAAAACGGTATACGTTCTTTCGTACAAAACGTACGGCCGGTCAAACTAATAGGGAGTGGGTAGCGACATTGCAAGGACTTACTAGGGACTGTGCCTTTGAATGTGACTGTGGTCTTTCTTATTCAGATACAATGGTGCGTGATGCAATTGCACAGAACGTTTCTGATGTTCGCATACGGGAGCAAATTTTGAAACTAGTTAATCCCTCCCTTCAACAAGTGATAGACATATTGGATAGACAGGACACACTTGACTGTGCTCAGGAATCTTTTGAAACTTCGCCAGCTGTGTGTAACATTAACCGGCCCGCCGGGCGCGCTCGCGCAACGCGGCCCGGTCAACTGCCCTCGCGGCCGTCCGCACAGCGACCGCCGCGTGCTAACCCAGGTGTGCCGCGCCAGCCCGCAAATGCAGTGAAATCATGCCCGCGGTGTGCTACTAGACATTCGCGTGAACATTGCCCGTCACGCCAAGCTATTTGCTTTTTCTGCAATAAGAAAGGACATGTTCAAAGTGTTTGCCAGAAAAAGCTCAGATCAGACAATCACGATCATTCCAGGCCCTTTGCTTCGCGCCGGAATCGAATCAAGGACACTCAGGCTCGTGGACCTTCGCCTATGGACATTCATGTCGTTAATTCCACTTCGTCCAGTGACACTTTCTCTAACAGTAACTGTGTTCGTCCCACAAAACCTGTGCGTCGACGTCGCCGGAAATCACGTCAATTAGCAAGTGATTCTGTACCAGTGTCTGTTCCAATTGCACAAAACAGTCGCTCGTGTCGTCAGCAGGACAATAAACTTTTTGTGGACTTAGACTTTGAAGGCAAAGTGATACCATTCCAGCTCGATACCGGAGCTGCAGTTTCATTGCTCAATCACGACACGTACAAACAACTGGGCAAACCTCCGTTGCGTTCCGCAAATGTTAAGCTAACTACATATTCCGGACAGAAAATTCCTGTGTTAGGACAGTGCAGCCTTCTTGCAACATTCAAGGGACAAACAAAACTTGTGTCATTTTACGTTCTTCGTTCTTCTTCTGCAGTGAACTTATTTGGTCTAGATTTATTTAAGTTGTTTAACATGTCTATTGTAAATCAGGTCCTATCAGTGAATCAGACTGTGCCTAAAGACAGTGTTTCTCGGCTGTGTGACGAATTTGCAGACATTTTTGCACCGGGCTTAGGTTGCGCTAAAAACTATGAAGCACATTTAGAACTGAAGGTAAACGCGCAACCGAAATTTTTCAGGGCGCGCAATGTTCCCCACGCATTGCGTGATGAGGTCGCAAGAACGTTACACGATCTCGAATCGCAGGGTGTAATTGAACGTGTGCAAGCTTCTCTCTGGGCCTCACCCTTAGTCATTTTGCCAAAACCTTCCGGAAAATTGAGACTTTGCGTGGACTTCAAGGCCACAGTGAATCCACAGCTAGTGACTGCTACTTTTCCTTTGGCCCGCCCGGAAGATCTTTTTGCTAAACTGTGCCCGGGAAAATATTTTTCAAAGTTGGACCTAGCCGATGCGTACTTGCAAATACCGGTGGACGACGAATCCCAGCGCGTATTGGTGGTTAACACGCATCTTGGATTGTACCGCTTCAAAAGACTGCCTTTCGGGTGTGCATCCGCCCCTGCCTTGTTTCAGCAATATTTACAAACTATTTGTGCGTCGGTCCCTACTGCAGCAAACTATCTGGACGATATAGTGATCTCCGGACAGACAGAAGAAGATCATCTTGCGAATTTACGAACATTATTTCAGGTCTTGCGGCAAAATGGTCTTCGCTTGAGGAAGGACAAATGTGTGTTTTTTGCTCGTGACTTACCATACCTGGGACATGTCATTAATGCCCAAGGCATACATCCAAGTCCGGAGCACCTCCGTGCCATACACGATTTGCCTTCCCCTCAAAATCTGAAACAGCTACAGAGAGTGTTGGGTAAAATTAATTATTACCATAAATATGTGCGCAATGCCTCTTCCATTTCAGCTCCGCTTCATCGCTTACGCCGTAAAGGTGTTCCGTTCGTCTGGACGCCGGAATGTGAACGCGCCTTTCGCCAGTTGAAATCGGCGTTGCTTTCTAATACTTGCCTTACGCCATTCGATCCCCAGAAACCCCTTTTGTTGATGGTAGATGCATCGGATTTCGGGATCGGTGCTGTGCTTGCGCACAAAGTTGGCTCACATGATCGCCCTATTGCCTTTGCGTCCAAATTGCTCTCGTCTGCGCAAAGAAATTATTCACAGATAGAGAAAGAAGCTTTGGCTCTCGTGTTTGGTGTTACTAAGTTCCATGATTTCTTGTATGGTCGTCACTTTACCATCATCACAGACCACAAACCTTTGACGTCGCTTTTTCATCCGAACAAGCCTGTACCTCCACGTACAGCGCAGAAATTCATTCGCTGGTCTATTTTCCTCTCGCAGTACCGCTACGATATCTTGTATCGGTCCACTGCTAAGCACGGAAACGCCGATGCGTTGTCCCGTTTGCCTGTTGCTGAGGATAAAGCATTCGATTCTTCCGAACTTGCTTGCATGTTCATTGATTCGGAAACCGATGAAGTGGTCGAATCGTTTCCGATTGATTTTCGTCGTGTCGCTACAGCCACAGCTGCTGACCCTGTCCTTGCTACTGTTTTACGTTTTGTTGCTACGCAATGGCCTTTGTCAAAGTCTCGGATCGAGGATCCGTTGGTTCGCCGATTTTTTGCTCACAAGGAGAGACTTTTTGTTCGACGTGGTGTTTTGTTGTTGCGTTCTGATAATGATCAGTCCAGAGTCGTGGTCCCACGTTCGTTACAGTCCTCTGTTTTACGGCTTCTTCCCCAAGGACATTGGGGTATAGTGCGAACGAAACAACTTGCTCGTCAGCACTGTACTTGGTTCGGCATCGATGCTGCGATTACGAATATGTGTTCTTCGTGCCCGGCGTGTGCCGAACAACAATCCGCACCGCCGCGGAAAGCCTTTGCGTGGCCAAAAGCCACTTCCCCTTGGCAACGCTTGCACATTGATTTTGCTGGTCCATTCTGGAATGCTCGATGGTTGGTTCTGGTCGACGCCTTCAGTAATTTTCCTTTTGTTGTCCGGATGTCTTCCACGACGTCCTCCGCCACCATCCAAGCGTTGTCTGCTATCTTTTGCATTGAAGGTCTTCCGCAGACTATTGTTTCCGACAATGGCCCACAATTCATGTCCGCAGAATTCCGGTCTTTCTGCCAGGCCAATGGTATTCAACATCTGACATCCGCGCCGTTTTCGCCTCAGTCCAACGGTGCCGCTGAACGATTGGTCCGGACTTTCAAGTCACAGATGTTGAAATTGAAAGAGTCGCATTCTCGGGAGGACGCATTGTTGCTCTTTTTGTCTTCGTATCGCTCTCAGCCCCGAGATGGTCGCTCGCCGGCTGAGTTGCTCCACGGTCGTCCTCATCGCACCTTGATGTCTTTGCTGCATCCGCCGCATCAGGTTCCTGCGCAGCGGCAGACTCCTGCTTTTGCTCCAGGCGACGTTGTATTTTATCGCAACTATCGAGGTTCACGGCGTTGGCTCGCAGGGCGCATTCTTCGCTGCCTCGGCCGCGCGATGTATTTGGTTTTGGGGGCCTCTGGTGAGGTGCGTCGGCATCTCAATCAGCTGCGCCTCTGTCGTCGCTCGGGTTCTGCCGCTCCCCGTCTGCTTTCAGCGACGGTGCCGTCCGGTCAGCGCCCTGGGGACCCATCTACTGGCTCGCCTCATCCCCAGGTGTTACCGACGATGCCTTCCATTTTGCCCCATGGCGACGCGCCGCCGCCGCCGCAGCAGCAGCAGCAGCAGCAGCCGCCGCCGCCGCCGACCGCATTCGACGCTTCGTTGCCGCCGCCAGGCGCCTCCCAGGGTCACGCGCCGCCGATCGCTTCCCGTGACCAGCTGTCCGCCGCCATGGAACTCCCGCCCGCTCCGGACCACGTGACGTCATCGCGCGTCGGCTACCCCGACGCAATGGAGGTCGACACTTCGGCCCCTCATGTTTCTTTACGGGCGCATACACCGCATGTTGACGTGCACCCTGGACTAGTTTTGCAGGCGTTTCCTAGCTCCCCTCGGACCGGATGGCCGGGTGCGGGTGGCAGAGCCTCGCCTGTTGTTAGGCTCCCCACCTCATCGCATACGTCAACATGTGGTCCTCCCCACGGCGGGCGGAAGCCTTATTACACGACCGTTCGCCGATTTGCGGGGGAGGAATGTGGTGTCACCGCCAGACACCACACTTGCTAGGTGGTAGTTTAAATCGGCCGCGGTCCATGTAGTACATGTCGGACCCGCGTGTCGCCACTGTGATCGCAGACCTAGCGCCACCACCAAGGCAGGTCTCGTGATACGAGAGTGGACTCGACCCCAGTTGTACGAGAACCAAGCTACCGCCCAGTTGTTCGCGAACCTAGCTATCGCCCAGTTGTACGAAGCCTTTCTCTCTCATTAGCCGAGAGACAGAATAGCCATCAGCTAAGTTAATGGCTACGAACTAGCAAGGAGCCATTTGTATCCGTGCCTATAGCTTCGAGTATTCAAGAGAGATATATTCCAAGGAATCAATAAAAGTTAAGTAAAAAGCATCTACATACTTTTCTTCTTATTCATTCATAAGTTCTCATGTTCCAGACTTCACGCCCGTCTGCATTAGTCTAGCGTGCCTTTCTTTTGGCTACTACCGTGTGGCGTAACAGTCTTGTTACGTCACTACAGTATCTTCATTAGATTCAGCTGCTGAAGGAACATCAAACATCATTCCAGAGGTTCCAGAAGAGGAAGTGTACACTGATGCAGAAGAAGAGGTTCGAGAACGCGAGAAGGACGGAGACACTGAAAAAAGTGATTCAGACACACCACCTGAGTTTGAAGACGACGAGACCTCTCATGTTTGTTTAAAAAAACAAGGAAGAAAAATACTGGATCAATTTCATGGAGGAAAACACCTTACCCACAAACGAGGAGGGGCAAATACAACCTCATCAGGAAAAGGCTCTGAGCACTATGGGACTTAACATCTATGGTCATCAGTCCCCTAGAACTTAGAACTACTTAAACCTAACTAACCTAAGGACATCACACAACACCCAGTCGTCACGAGGCAGAGAAAATCCCTGACCCCGCCGGGAATCGAACCCGGGAAACCGGGCGCGGGAAGCGAGAACGCTACCGCACGACCACCACCTGTAGACCTCATCAGGAAACTCCCAGGTCCAATCAGAAAGACAAAAGAGTACAGATTATCCTGGAAACCTCCTCTGTTTATTCGATGACAGCATGTTAGCAATGGTTGTAATGTTCACTAAACAATAAATTGACAGCATCAAACATAATTATTCACGAGCCATTTTGTATCCCGCCTGGAAGGCGGCGCGTGGGTAGGAGGAGGAGAAGGTGAAAATCTTTCGGTACTGCAGTGTGAATTAAAATCACCTTTCCTTTAGTAACAAGAGTAATAGATAACTTTGCCCTGAGTTGCGAAGCTGTAGCGAAGTGTCCCGGCCGTCTGTTCTTGATCAAAATAGGCTGAACCTCCAGTGGTGCTCGTAGAGCTGAACAGCGCCTGCTAGAGGGCGCTGTCGCCGTTGTCTGTCGTAGTGTCAGCTTAACTGGCAGCTACGCCATGGCAGATAAAGAAGCTAAACAGACTGAAAATCATTTGTTGGCCTCCTATAAAGTGCTGGAATTTTTAAAGCACGGAAACTAAAACTTTCAGATTTATGGGCTGGTCATGGATTCGGGATTGAAATATACCGTCTCACTATGTGAATCAACTGGTTTCGTTTCTTACTTCAGACTCTGAGATTCGACGACAGGCAAACCAGAGAAGAGCGAAAAGATTTCGATCACCATGCCCCTATCGGAACAGTTTCGAAAATCTCGTCAACAACTGTAAAGAGAGTTATCAAGTGGGAGAAGGCGTCCCCATCGATGAGATATTGGACGCTTTTAGGGGCGGATGCAATTTTATTCAGTATATAACTTCCAAGCCAGCTAAATACCGAGACAAAATATTTGCTTCCGTCGAATTCAAGTCTGTATTATACATGCAACATTGAAAGGTACGGAGGCAAGCAACCTCATGGCCCTTTCTAGGTTAGTAATAAAGCTGTGAATGTCGTTCAACGCCTGGTTGTCCCTCTTAGTAAATCTGGTCGTGGTATAACAGCTGACAACTGGTTCGGTGATACTACTCTCCTTCACAATCTGTCAACAGGCTACGGGCTGTCCAATGTGGTGACTTGGAGAAAGAACAAATGGCAAATTCCAAAAGAAACGAGAGACTTCAGAAACATAGAGGCATCCTCCAGCGATTTTGCTTTCAATAAATAAGGTTCTTAGTTTCTGTGGTGTGCGTAGTGTAAGACCTTCAGTACACACACCATCAGATTATTTGACTTGTCGCTCTAACGAAGTAGGCGAGTGTCAGCAGTATGTCTCATGGTCTTATCGTGGCATGTTTATCCTCTGCCGTTAGGTCAGACGATAGAAATGCCACTTGCATGCTTAGAGTAGCAGATTGACGGTGACCAACTTTAAACAGAACTTGATTAATTTTCACACACATTTATTAAAATAATAAAAAGCATAGACATTACGTAACTTGATTCTGGATGCTGTTTACAATTGACAATCTGAAGTTCCTTTGGTCTTGGCACATTAACCTTATTCTCACATATCTCTGATACTTGACAAAGTGTCTATTCATTTATCTTCATGGCTATGTACAGGAATATGGTAATCTTATTAGGCGCAGACTGAAACTTGGCTATAGACTGGTATAGACTAATGCAGACTGGTACAGACTGGTGCAGACTAGTGCAGACAAATGCAGACTGACTTATCGGAGGTCTGTACACTCGCTATAATACCTCACGCATTCAGGTATCACTGCGCGAGTGTGATCCGTGAGGAGAAAAGGTTCTACGTTAGCAGCAATCCCATTGGCTGTGTTACATACTAATACGCGGATCGGCGGAAGCAGAATTTGGTCCGTCTCTAAGGCAGCGCCATCTCGTAGTGCGGAGACGGACGAGCGCTGCGCCTGCGCTGTTGTGCTTAGCGTGGCGCGCTCTAGTGAGAAAGTTGTGTACGCGCTGACTACGCAGAACTATGTACACAACAGTTTCATATGTGCCACACAACAAAAAGAATAAAAAGAATGTGCTTTCGGTTTCCAGCATGTGTGTGGACGGAGCAGATGACGCAGGAAGTGGGATGAAAAGAAAACAAAAAATAATTATGTATTATAAAAACATTACTTGGTGTGGACATGGTTGGCAAAATGTGTTCTGTTTACAGTGTCCAAAGAGGCTCAGAAAGGAGGCCAGTGTAGTGTTTTCCACAATTCTAAACATAGCTGATATCTATGGACAAGTTTTTTGTCTGGAGAACGGGCAAAACGTGCCACTTAGCCTAGTTTTCCTTCGTGTGCTGGATTCAAATGGCTCTGAGCACTATGGGACTCAACTTCTGAGGTCATCAGTCCCCTAGAACTTAGAACTACTTAAACCTAACTAACGTAAGGACATCACACACATCCATTCCCGAGACAGGATTCGAACCTGCGACCATAGCGGTCGCGCGGTTCCAGACTGTAGCGCCTAGAACCGCTCGGCCACTCCGGCTGGCCTGTGAGCTGGGAAAAAAGCCTCATAAAGCATCACTGGACGAGACGATCACAGGTCCCACGCTTGCCACGTGCTATGGCCTTACCTCTTCAAGAACTCCTTCCAAATACCACAAACGTCAAGCAACTCTGCAACAGTAGATTTGAAGCCCAAAACTGAAAGCGCCGCTAACCTGCTGGGACGATGTAAATAAAACGGAAAGACTCTGCAAATATACATGCAAAGGGTGAGGCCAGTTGTTTATGCCTACAACATTGCGACTGTTTTTGTGTCAGTGGTTGTAAAATCCGAAACATTACTTTTTATCAGTTAACTAAACGTGTTATCTCACAGATACGAGGTGTGTACCAGTATCCGGTAGGTTGACGGTGACACACAGCCATTTTCGGTGGAACGGTTGTACCAGCTAATATGTTTGTCTTTGCGATAGTTTTGGAAATTTGTGGTAAGATCTTATGGGACCAAATTGCTGAGCTCATCGGTCCCTAAGCTCTAAGCTTACATAACTTTCGCTAAGGTCAACACACACCCATGTCCGAGGGAGGGATCGAACCTCCGACGAGGGGGCGGTTAGGGGTAGCCGCGCGAACCGTGACAAGACGCCGTAAACCACGCGGCTTGCGATAGTTTAACCAGAATTATCTATGAACTGTAGTAGCAGATGTGGATTCATGAAACCATAAACAATACCGCGCATCCTGTTAACCGTTACTCAGACACGCTTCCGGTCGTCCTCATGTTAGTTTTCCTTGATTTCCCTAGAACGCTTCAGGCAAACTCCAGGACGGGATCTTTGAAAGGGAATAGCCAACTTTCTTTGCCATCCTTCCCTAATCCGATGGCAACGATGGCCTTGCTATTTGGTCCCCTTCCCCAATTCAGCCAACCAACCTGTCTGTACCATTATATGATTCCATCATGGCCGGCCGGTGTGGCCGAGCGTTTCTAGGCACTTCAGTCTGGAACCGCGTGACCTTTTCGGTGGCATGTTCGAATCCTGCCTCGGGCATGGATGTGTGTGATGTCCTTAGGTTAGTTAGGTTTAAGTAGTTCCAAGTTCTAGGGGACTGATAACCTCCGATGTTAAGTCCCAGTGTTCAGAGCCATTTAAACCATTTTTTTTTTTTTTTTTGACTCCATGATGAGGGTTGGAATAACTCATGCGCGCATGCCACCTAGTGGGAACGCCGGGAACTAACAGTGTAACGGGAACACAATTTGAAGATATACTGCATTCATGTATGTGAAATATTTCATTAAGTAATTTGCCATTTTCACAATTAAAGGTTTCTTTTGTATGACTAATTAATAAAAGCTGCAAAATCCAGGATGGAATAATAACAATATTATTGAAAGGATAGAACTGCTACTCACCATGTAGCAGAGATGTTGAGTTGCAAATAGGTACAAGAAAAAGTAACCTTTCGGCCAAAAAGGCCTTATCTGAACTAGACAACACACACACACACACACACACACACACACACACACACACACACACACACACATTGCCACGGCCTCTGGCTGCCATAGACAGTGGTTATGTGTGTTTGAGCTGCGTCTGTGTGTGTATGTGTGTATGTGTGTATGTGTGTGTGTGTGTGTGTGTGTGTGTGTTGTCGAGTTCGCAAGAAGGCCTTTTTGGCCGAAAGCTTACTTGTCTGTCAGTCTTTTTGTTCTGCCGATCTGCGACTCAGCATCTCCGCTATATGGTGAGTAGCAATTTATCCTTTCCTGTAATATTGTAATTAATAAACACAATGTATAATGGGGTAGAATTCCTGTGCTTCCAGGTAAGTCCAATTTAGGCTAAAACCTCAACCCGAGTGTTGTGAGAGAGGTCCAGATAGATGAACTGTTGCACACGAAACGTAAGAGCTTCAATCATGGACACACAAAGCTGAAATTTCCTCACAGATTAATACTGTGTGTTGGGCCGAGACTCGCATACGGAATCTTCGCCTTTAGCGGGCAGGTCCTCTGCTGACTTGATCTATCCTGGCACGACTAAGGGCAAGTACTTACAGCCTTACTTCTGTCAGTACCTCGTCTCCTACCTTACAAGGTTTACAGAACTTTTCCTGCCAAACTTGCAGGACTAGCATTCCTTTCTTGTGCGGGCTTGTGGATTCACATACAAGTCGTGGATGTGTTATGAGAATGGTTACATATGACTCTTTGATTTATGGACCAGTAGGGCTCAATACACGACAAATAGCATCGTCATAAAACAAAAGTAAAAACATTCGCTACGCATAAGTTTGATTCTTAACACAGTTATAAAAATGTATGTATGAAGTAATATCGTTCTTACAATAAACCTCACTTCTACAGCCGTGTCGCTTATGAATGAAATAATTAGTAAGTGGAGGGAAGCCAAGGTGAAACGGCCGCAGGAAAAACGCAAAGAAATTGACAAACGGATCTCTGTCAGAAGAACTGGCTCGGCATGTAGAAAAGTCAAACCAGCCTTAAGCGAAACCGAAAGCAAAGGCACCGACATGAAATAGTGCAAGAAGGATTCCACTGTCCACAGTCTGTTCATTCACACGTTCAGATGCACGCGGTTCCAGACTGAAGCGCCTAGAACCGCACGGCCACACGGGCCGGCTGCAGTTCATTGAACACACGAGTAAACACTCTTGAATCTGGTGGTCTGCGGTTAGGAAATCGGATGTTGTATTCTTTACCAGCAGCAGCGGCGTTTCCATTACGAAACCAACACATAAATACCATGTCGGTATATTCAGCATGTGTAAATACTCACGGCATGTTTGCACGCTACAGTACAATAGACTTGGCCAGCAAATCACAATGAAAACTTTATGTAAACTAAAGCGCTTGACAATCTGAACATCAACACTCTACTGCTGACATTCGATGAACACGGCCATAGCAACCCGTGTCCCAACACACGAAACGAAAATGCATTGAACTCAGCTGTATCTCTGCAGTCAATAAAAATTGGACACTTGTTATATGGCATTTTTATTGCATTTCCTCTCTAGTACCGCTTCCTAAAATATATACCACTTCACCTGAAACACCCGGTAGATGACGTTCTTGTAGAGTTTCTAAGAAAATGCGTTAAAGAGGCAACCAAACTACTATTCAAGTTGGTTTGTAGAATCTGTAAGTCTTGAGGCATACTGCACCGCACATAGCTACTTGGGAGACGCCACATTTAAGTCAGTAAAAGTATGTAAAAAATTATGCCCTAATAAAGCCCGGATTTGCTTTGAAACGAAAAAAATTGTTGTCCTATGACAAGGACAAAATTCAGCTGAAGTTTATATTTTCACTCACGTAGAAGATGTTGGGTTTTGAAACCAGACTAATAATCTTGAAGCGCTCGGTATTTCCCAAGTGGCAATAATGTTTTGAATCGTAGTGTACCTGTAGACCCGCCTCCCTCAGATGCGTCACCGCGCCAACAAAACTTCGTTGCGCGGCAGCAGCAATGTTGTCAAACAAGAATTACTATTGCAAAACATTGCACTTCTGTGGAAGTTAACGCCTCTGTAAACGCTCAAACATTTTCTCAACCTTAACTATTCTTGCCAAATATTTGACCGTGTACGGTGCAGTTTGACATGTTTGTCAAGCATATATCGTGTTTGAGGTGTTTGAGAGAAATTTTGATTGACAGAAAGTTTGACAAGATGGCGGATGTTGTTTGTGTTGACGTTTCGCCGCATATATTTAGCGAAAAACTGTTTCCTTACCATTTATCTCACTGTATCGTGAACTTCCACTAATATCGCAACTACGATCTACTATAAAAACAAATCAGTACTGACAATTACCAAAATTACTGTGTTGCCACATCTTTCCGAGCCATATGCTACGCATGAAGCGGTTATGAACAAAACCAATGTTTTCCACATACAGTGACATACAAGAAGAGTGGAATGAAATAAAGGAAATCCAAGTTCTTAGGTTCTTCCACGTCGCGGTATTTTAGTGGTCTATTATTAGACGACCAAGCAGAAGAGAATACATTTTCACATGGTTGCGTCTTCTTTTTCAATGTGAGGGTGAAGTAACGCTAAAGAACTTATTAAAAACTCTTCACTATCCATCCGCAGAAAGTTGATGTAATCATCAGATTCTGATTGAAACATTTCGATTAACAGGTTTCCAGTTTAAACCACTCCCTTGACCAGCGTTTTCTTTTTCTTTAAACACAGTGCTAGCGGCAATGTTATAATACTTTGCATTTGTAGCCATTCCCACTAGTGCCAAAATGCAGCACACACGAAAAGTCTCTGCTTCAAAAGTAAGGAAGGTTCCTTAGTAAGTGTACGGACTCGTTTGACACATCCGTGGCTAGACAAGAGCGAATCTCACAGAAAAATTTGCTATTTTCCGAGGGGCTTAATGAGTATTAAGAACTATCATTTGGGTAAATCTCTCATTTTAATACATTCCCTGGACCAAATTCTTGTTTTCTCCCTCTTCTTTAAACAAAGTGCCAAAGTCAGTGCCAGGACTGCTTTCGTCTGCATTTGTGGCCGTATTCATTATGCTCAAAATAGTGGCTGCTTCAAAGTGAGGTGAAACTGATAAACATTGTTTGAACGTGTATGGCCTTTCTGGGCAAATCCGTGGATGGATAAGGGCGAGATTTTCAAACGCGTTTGAGCGTTTACGGGGACCTTTACAAATTTCAACAATACGTTGAAGATGACACAGAGCCTCAAAAAGTTACCGCGAAGTCCGTCCGAGTTCTTGTAGCGACCACCCGGCTACCGGCTCTGGCTGGCTCTGTCTGGCCTTCTGGAGTAATGACGGGTTGCGCGACACCGCAGTTTGGCGTCGTGCAGCCTATAATCTGGAGTAATTACGCCCGGTGGTAGCAGCAGCAGCAGCGTTTTGTCGTGTGCAACAATAGGACGCGAAAGCGGCGCGCAGCGACATGTGCCCGATGGGCGTGCCTGGTTGGACGACCCCGTGTATGGCGCCATATGGTGCTTGCCTCCGTCTCTCCACTTTGCGGCTGCACTTGACTGTGTCGTCACGAGCGGGCCGCACGTGTTCTATCCGGCGGTCGTTAACCGTCACTGCTCTCCGCAGTTAACTCTGGCCTTGTCTTAGGAACTTACAACATTCCGCGCAGCAAGTCTGCTGTCGTGGGAAATAGGACTGTTCATCAAATATTGATGTATTGACACATCGATTCTCTTTCCAAAAAATATAGACATATTTCAGCAATTTTTTTTCACCTGTGTATCGACATACGATATCGAAAAGGCAACATCGGATGCCGATATTTTTATTTGATAGTGATCAAAAGTATCTGGACACCTGGCTGAAAAAGACTTAAGAGTTCGTGGCGCCCTCCATTGGTAATGCTGGAATTCTATTTGGTATTGGCCCACCCTTAGCCTTGATGACAGCTTCCACTCTCGCAGGCATACGTTCAGTCAGGTGCTGGAAGGTTTCTTCGGGAATGGCAGCCCATTCCTCACGGAGTGCTGCACTGAGGAGAGGCATCGATGTCGGTCGGTGAGACCTGTCACGAAGTCGGCGTTCCAAAATGTTCCGGAGGGGGTTTTATAGGATTCACGTCAGGACTCTGTGCCGGCCAGTCCATTACAGAGACGTTATTGTCGTGTTGTCGTGTAACCACTCCGCCACAGGTCCTGCTTTATGAACAGGTGCTCGATCGTGTTGAAAGATGCAATCGCCATCCCCCCCCCCCCCCCCCCCCCGCCTTACTCTTCAACAGTTGGAAGCAAGAAGGTGTTTAAAACATCAATGTAGGCCTGTGCTGTGATAGAGCCAAGCAAAACAACAAGGTGTACAAGCCTCATCCATGAAAAACCCGTCGACACCATAACACCACTGCGTTAGAATTTTACTGATAGCACCACACACGCTCTGAGATGACGTTCACCGGGAATTCGCCACACCCACACCGTGCAATCGGGTCGCCACATTGTGTACTGTGATTCGTCACTCCACACAACCTTTTTCCACTGTCCAATCGTCCATTGTTTAAGCTCCTTACATTAAGCGAGGCATCGTTTGGCATTTACCGGCGCAATGTGTGACTTATGAGCAGTTCAAATGGTTCAAATGGCTCTGAGCACTATGGGGCTTAACATTTGAGGTCATCAGTCCCATAGAACTTGGAACTACGTAAACCTAACTAACCTAAGGACTTCACACACATCCATGCCCGAGGCAGGATTCGAACCTGCGTCCGTAGCGGTCGCGCGGCTACAGACTGAAGCGCCTAGAACTGCTCGCCCACACCGGCCGCAGTATATAATTTGTCCGCAATGTTCGGTAAATTTTGGAAACTGTACTTTTGAAGTTATAAACTATACTAAACTAAACTCCGTTCCAACAGGCCTTGGAAGCCCCGACGGTACCGACCGGCCGCCGTGCCACTCTCAGGCCACAGGCGTCACTGGATGTGGATATGGAGGGGCATGTGGTCAGCACACCGCTCTCCCGGCCGTATGCCAGTGTAAGAGACCGGAGCCGCTGCTTCTCAGTCAAGCAGCTCCTCAATTTGCTCCGCAAGGGCTGAGTGCACCCCGCTTGCCAACAGCGCTTGGCAGACCAGATGGTCACCCACACAAGTGCCAGCCCAGCCCGACAGCGCTTAACTTCGGTGATCTGACGGGAACCAGTGTTACCACTGCGGAAAGGCCGTTGGCTTTCTGAAATTGTAGTAGAGCATAATTTTACTTTCACTGTGTGGAGGAGTCTTACTATTTTTTAGCTTTCTTCACGTCGAGGCAAAAAAGGAGTCAGATTTGCATTGGGGGATGGCGGTGTGAATGGTATAACAAGATTTTCGATGTGGAGAAACAGCACACCAGTTGCTTTAAAAAGCATTTTTTAACCAAACTAGAGTGCAATTTCTTCACATCGGCATTCTTCAAAAGCAATTGCTGAAACTGGTGAACAAAATTATAAATGACAAGATTGGTCTTTGCGGTGGGCGGAGAGTGTGAGTTGAAATGCTGCGTAACCGGCGCTCTGCGCTACAAACAGAAACTGCAACGTTTAACTTCACCACGCAATTTTGACACTATAATTATTAGGTCGCTGGCGTTTGCAGAAATGAAACAGGGAATTCGACAGGAAGTGCTCCGGACAAATCCGATATATGACGAAACCGAACGACGGGCCCATCGGACACCTTTTATTGTGCCACGTACGGTACATGCAGTTATGATTGCTAGCAAAGTGGTTATCGCCGAGCGTGAACGTACGTCGTTTTCTTGTCAGTCGTTGCTCTGACGGTGATACGCGTGCTCCTAGCTTGTTGACGTACAGAATAGCTCAAAATGTTCAAATGTGTGTGAAATCTTATGGGACTTAACTGCTAAGGTTATCAGTCCCTAAGCTTACACACTACTTAACCTAAATTATCCTAAGGACAAACACACACACCCATGCCCGAGGGAGGACTCGAACCTCCGCCGGGACCAGTCTCACAGTCCATGACTGCAGCGCCTTAGACAGCTCCGCTAATTCCGCGCGGCCAGAATAGCTAATAATAAAACAGTACTTAGATATACAGCTCTAAAACCTGCGGTACATTGACAATGTGCAGCTGATTTTTATAGGCCGGTACGTCGATTCTTTTCTGTCAATATATCGATATTTCGATACTTTCTTCCGATATATCGAATGCCGACAACAGTATTTCCTTATATATCGATATATCAGATTCCCGCTATTTTTAAAAATGTCGAAGGGAAACAAATTGCTATAATCATAACACCTAACATTTCGCGAACAAATCCACGAGACTGTGCAACAAATAAACTCTATGCGAACAGACGTCGAAGGGCCCAACGGTACCGACCGACAGCCGTGTCATCCTTAGCCGGAGACGTCATTGGGTGCGGATATGGAGGAGGCATGTGGCAGTACACAGTTCTCCCGGCCTTTGTCAGCTCTCGTGACAGCCACTTCTCTATCAGGCAGCTCCTCAATTGGCCTCATAAGAGCTGAGTGCGCCCAACATACCAACAGTACATGGCAGACCGGGATTGTCACCCAACCAAGTGCCAGCCAAGTCAGACAGCGTTTAACTTCGGTGATCCAACGGGAACCGATGATACCACTGCGGCAAGGTCACTGTCAACAGATAAAACTCTGAATAAAGTGTAAATTAAATAAATATACTGAAAATATAATCAGGAAGGCGACCCCTCGACACCACTTAGATCAGAGATGTCGGCTTGCAGACGCCTAGGACTGCCACACATCTCGTCTAGGTACAGGTAGATTTCTGGAATTCAGAATAAAGGAGCCCGGGCGCCACCAAGGGTGTTGTTGAAATAAGGAGTCTTAGAGGGATCCACTACCGTTATATTCACGCATGTTGCAGCCCCCCCCTCCCCCGGTTCTTCCCCGCCCACCGTTATCACGCCACCACGGAGGGCTCGAGACAGGATGGGGCTGAAAATGCATAACGATGGTAGGCAATGAATACCTCGTAACTCCATTTTGTTAAATTCTACAGGAGAAGCAAAAATAGTTTCTTAAAAAACATATAAAGTGATACACATTATGTTGTCAGATGTATAGCTGTATAGTAGAAGCCTAAATATTTACACATTACAGAAATAGATGCACTTTCAAATCTCTTTTTGGTGAAGAAGTTAGTGGTTACCGGCATTATGAGGTTTTCACAGACAGATACAGTTATGACGTTTTCATTACCTATCATCGAGAAGCACCCTTTGCTGCTTCGGATCACATTCAGATTTTGTCGAATGGTTTTGAATGGTCCCTATTGGTTCCAGTCTACACAGGAGGGCAAAAGTTGCGATCGTGCTGCACTCCAAAGGGGTGCGATCACGTTCAGTTGGGTGAAGGCCCACAGTGATCTCGGAGAAGGTCTGAAACAACCGAATGTGCCAGCAGTGTTGAAGGTTGTCAAGAACGTCGTGCTGTTGCCCATGGTACTGCGAACTGTCTTTTCGATCGCGAAATGTGTGGGAATTAACGTCCCAAAGGCAGGATTGTTTCATTGCCGCCATTTATGCCACCCTCCGACCCCAGCCCCCGAGATTTTCCGTGTCGATTCTGTGCGGTGGTGTATCTGAAATGCTTTCCTCTGTCACCCATAAGAAAACACACAAGATTTCAACTCTGGGCGTCGCGGTTTGACCTCCTCCACAAAGGTGTTAAAAGAAGAGGTGGAATGTGGGTAAGAGGGGGTGTGAAGACCTAGCCGTCGTGTGACACGTCCATGGTAGTTTTTGACGGAATTGTAGTGACAGCACGGACCCACCTTACACCTTAACATGAACTCCTGAGCCTTTGTAACGCCTGTGTCGGCACCTTGTAGTTTGAAGCATTGTCGACAACAAGGGTGAACTACAGTTTTGCGTCGTTGAGTCATTACAGAGAAAGTCTAAAGGCATGTTTGAGCCAAATTTCAAACTTCGGCGTCGCAGTGGGAGACAGTTAAGGGATTTCGAAAAATTAATCCTGTAGTTGCGTTGCGCAGTGTAGTAATTGTGCTACGAGCGTGTGGCGCTCGCACGTTTGTTTCAGAGCTCATATCTGTTACTAATCCGAATCAGTTTCAGGATACTAAAATAAATTTTATGAGATGGTTGCTGGAAATCCTTCCTCAGTAACAAGGGACACATATTGCTCTAACCAGCGAGCTTGGTATCGATACGTGCGACCGTGTTTGCGCTTTCCCACCGCCAGCGGCACGCAGTGCACCGGGTGTATATTGCAGCCGGCCGAAGTGGCCGTGCGGTTAAAGGCGCTGCAGTCTGGAACCGCAAGACCGCTACGGTCGCAGGTTCGAATCCTGCCTCGGGCATGGATGTTGGTGATGTCCTTAGGTTAGTTAGGTTTAACTAGTTCTAAGTTCTAGGGGACTAATGACCTCAGCAGTTGAGTCCCATAGTGCTCAGAGCCATTTTTTTGTATATTGCAAGCGACGCATGAGCCAGGAGCACGCCTCCCGGCGTTACGGAGGATCACGTGATGCCAACCAGATTCTTTCGACTCGGAATCAAGGTGTCAAAATCCCTGGTGGAGGACTACTTACATGTTGGGTTTGATCAATGCTGAAACTTCGTAATCTTTCCGTTATTCATACGATGACCACTTAGATGCATTTGGACTTTGCAAAGTTTTGCCTACAGCTCAATAGCCGACTACTCCTTGAACTGATTTAGCGTAATTGTATTCTGTGTGATTAGTGAATTGTACTTAATAAACAAGCCATCAACATCGACTCAACACCAAGTGGTAGAACTGTAGGAGTGGTCTACTTGAGTGTCTTGATCCCACAAATAATACTTGGCTGAAACGAAGTGTTATTTACGTGGACGTGCGTTTCCAGCTCCTGAAGTAAGTTGAACATATCCCGCCACGAGCAGACACTTGCAACTCATGCCCTGATCTGTCATTTCGAAGGATGGAATATTTCGGCCAGTGCATTGCAGAACATCAACTGAAAATGACGTCGCGAACTGGTGAATACCTACACCATTCTACTTCTGAACCTACATCACTACTCTGCAATTCACATCCAAATATTTGGCAGAGGGTTCACAGAAACAACCTCAAACTACACTGAGGTAACGAGATACGTGCTAATATCGTGCCGGACCTCCTCCTGCTCGGTGTAGTGCGGCAACTCGACGTGGCATGGACTCGAGTCGTTGGGGGAACCCTGGCGAAATACTGAGACGTCCATTACTGCGAAAGTGTTGCTGGTGCAGGATTTTGTGCACGAACTGATCTTTCGATTATGTCCCATAAATGGTCGATGGGATTCATGTCGAGCGAAATGGATGGCCAAATCATCCGCTCGAGTTCTCGAAACCAATCGCGAATAATTGTGGCGCATTATCATCCATAAAAATTCCGTCTTTGAAAGGCTGAAAATGAGCTTCAAACAGCCGAAGACAACCATTTCCAGTCAGTGATCGGTTCAGTAGCGCCAGAGGATCCAGTCCATTCCTTGTAAACACAGCCCACACCCTATGGAGCCACCAGCAGCTTCACAGCGCCTTGTTGACAACTTAGGACCACGGCTTCGTGGGGTCTCCGACACACTCTAACCCTACTATCAGCTCTTACCGAATGGAATCTGGACTCACCTAACCAGACCACGGTTTCCCAGTCGTTTAGGATACAACCGATATGGTCACGATTCCAGGAGAGGCACTGCAGGAGATGTCGTGCTGTTAGCAGAGGCACTCGAGTCGGTCGTCTGCTACCACAGCCCATTAAAGCCAAACTTCTCCGCACTGTCCCAACGGATACGTTCGTCGTACGTCCCACATTGATTTCAGCGGTAATTTCACGTAGTGTTGCTTGTCTGTTAGCACCGACAACGTTAGGAAAACGCCGCTACTTTCGATCGTTAAGCGAAGTCCGTCGGTGAGAGATAATGCCTGGAATTTGTATTCTCGGCACAATCTTGACACTGTAGATCTCGGAATATTAAATTCCGTAATTATTTCCGGAATGGAATGGCGAATACGTCCAGCTCCAATTACCATTCCGCGTTCGTAATTTATTAACTCTCGTCTTGCAGCCATATCCACGTCGGATACGTTTTTACATGACTTACGTGAGAACAAATGACAGCTACGGCAACGCATTGCCCTTTTATATCTTGTATAAATGATGCCACCGCCATCTGTATTTGAACATATCACTACCCCATGACTTTTGTCACGTCAGTGAAGGGTATTGTACTTAATAAGGCATCTACCTTCGTCCAACATTAAGTTCTAAAAGTCTAGTTGAGTGTTCGGATCTCACAAATAATACATAACTTAAACGAAGTCTGATTTACTTGCACATACGTTTCCAGCTTCTGAAGCAAGATTAACATATCCTGCCACCAGCAGACACTTGTAACTCATACCTTGATCTATGATCCGGAAGGAATGAGCACCTAAATATTTCCCTATGATCTCCTATTTCTCTTACTTTATTATTGTGGTCATTTCTTTCTATGTAGGTGGGAGCCCACAAAATATTTTCTCATTCTTAGCAGAATGTTGGTGAATGAAATTCTGTGAGAAGATCTTGCCGCTACGAAGTACGCCTTTGATCTGATGATTGCCTCCCCACTCCGCCTGTCATATCCATGACAATCTCTAGCCTGTTCCACGATAATACAAAACGAGCTGCCCTTTTTGCAACCGTTTCGACGTCCTCCGTCAATGTTATCCAGTAAGCATCCCACACCGCGGAGCAATACTCTAACACCATAGCCTAGGCCGTTCCTTTAGCGCAGTGGTTGTCAAACTTTTTTGATCAAGCGCCATTACTATTGTTGTGGTGCGGCATCTCGGGCCGCAATTGTGCCGATGTTATTATTAATTGGTAACCTACATATATTAGTATTGTGTGTATTAAACTCGGGACCTAGAAACGACGGAGAGGCTTCGTCCCGCCGTAGCCCTCAGTGGTTTGCAACCCCACAGCAGTCCACCCACCTCACCGCCGCCCCACACACCGAACCCAGGTGGCGGTTGTATACGATGATTAAATACGCGGGTGTATACTTTGAAATGAACTCAGTTGGTATACATTCCGGACTAGAAGACTTGCCTTCATTTTGTGAATCATGTTGCTTCGCTATAGCGAGGTCACCTACTTCTAAGTTACTGAAATTGAAACTGTTCTTGATTTGAATTCTGAAATATTTACTACACTTCTTTGGTGAAGGAGTTAAACTGCCTTTAGCAGCTCCGCTTTAGTGGAGCTGTCGTGTACAGTATTACCATTGCTATGTCGCAGCGAAGATGTTGATCTAGTGTGACTATTTTACATATACACTCCTGGAAATTGAAATAAGAACACCGTGAATTCATTGTCCCAGGAAGAGGAAACTTTATTGACACATTCCTGGGGTCAGATACATCACATGATCACACTGACAGAACCACAGGCACATAGACACAGGCAACAGAGCATGCACAGTGTCGGCACTAGTACAGTGTATATCCACCTTTCGCAGCAAGGCAGGCTGATATTCTCCCATGGAGACGATCGTAGAGATGCTGGATGTAGTCCTGTGGAACGGCTTGCCATGCCATTTCCACCTGGCATCTCAGTTGGACCAGCGTTCGTGCTGGACGTGCAGACCGCGTGAGACGACGCTTCATCCAGTCCCAAACATGCTCAATGGGGGACAGATCCGGAGATCTTGCTGGCCAGGGTAGTTGACTTACACCTTCTAGAGCACGTTGGGTGGCACGGGATACATGCGGACGTGCATTGTCCTGTTGGAACAGCAAGTTCCCTTGCCGGTCTAGGAATGGTAGAACGATGGGTTCGATGACGGTTTGGATGTACCGTGCACTATTCAGTGTCCCCTCGACGATCACCAGTGGTGTACGGCCAGTGTAGGAGATCGCTCCCCACACCATGATGCCGGGTGTTGGCCCTGTGTGCCTCGGTCGTATGCAGTCCTAATTGTGGCGCTCACCTGCACGGCGCCAAACACGCATACGACCATCATTGGCACCAAGGCAGAAGCGACTCTCATCGCTGAAGACGACACGTCTCCATTCGTCCCTCCATTCACGCCTGTCGCGACACCACTGGAGGCGGGCTGCACGATGTTGGGGCGTGAGCGGAAGACGGCCTAACGGTGTGCGGGACCGTAGCCCAGCTTCATGGAGACGGTTGCGAATGGTCCTCGCCGATACCCCAGGAGCAACAGTGTCCCTAATTTGCTGGGAAGTGGCGGTGCGGTCCCCTACGGCACTGCGTAGGATCCTACGGTCTTGGCGTGCATCCGTGCGTCGCTGCGGTCCGGTCCCAGGTCGACGGGCACGTGCACCTTCCGCCGACCACTGGCGACAACATCGATGTACTGTGGAGACCTCACGCCCCACGTGTTGAGCAATTCGGCGGTACGTCCACCCGGCCTCCCGCATGCCCACTATACGCCCTCGCTCAAAGTCCGTCAACTGCACATACGGTTCACGTCCACGCTGTCGCGGCATGCTACCAGTGTTAAAGACTGCGATGGAGCTCCGTATGCCACGGCAAACTGGCTGACACTGACGGCGGCGGTGCACAAATGCTGCGCAGCTAGCGCCATTCGACGGCCAACACCGCGGTTCCTGGTGTGTCCGCTGTGCCGTGCGTGTGATCATTGCTTGTACAGCCCTCTCGCAGTGTCCGGAGCAAGTATGGTGGGTCTGACACACCGGTGTCAGTGTGTTCTATTTTCCATTTCCAGGAGTGTATAATATGATGGAACTTGCTGCTCTTCTACCAGCAATCTACCGTAGGTTTTGGAGGACTGAAGCATTCCTATTAACCGGAAAATTCGCATGTCAGGCCCATATATATATAAGAAGTAATTCACAAGGTATATATATATATATATATATATATATATATATATATATATATATATATATATGAAGATGGTATCTGTTGTTTCGGACATGTCTGAAAGAACAGATACCATCGGTGACCATTCAGCTCGTTAGAATGAAGTTACAATGAAATGATTACCCCCAGCTGCATACAGGCGTTTATATAAATCAACAAGAACAGTTGAAAACGTGTACCCGGACCGCGTCTCGAACCCATTATCACCTGCTTACATGGCAGACGCTTTGTCCAGCTTATTTTTTTTAACGTTCATTGCCTCCTCGTATGACATAATTACTTGAGCAACAACAATACACTGTGCAACAACAGTAACAACAAATCTTTTCATAGAATGATAACAATGAAACACACACTGCGCTTCAAACTGCTGGAAACATCTTTAGCGAGAGGTTTTTATCGATACAGTTTATTGGTAACATTTGGGAATGAAAACTAGAAGTGCAAAGAAGAACACTCATGAGATATATCCAGATTTGGAGATAAAGGAACATGTTGTGAAGTGCTACTAATGTCTGTCAGTTGGAGCAACAACTGTATTCTTTATCCAGTCATTTAATTTTAAGGATTGTCAGAATTGTTTTGTAGTCGTAAGGTCAGTACAGTAAATATTAACGGAGATTCCTTTTGTTGCAGAAATGAATCATTATTTACAGCCGTGTGCATAGCGTTAAAAAGAAAATGAACTCCAAACAAGCAGCGAGGGATCACAAAACGTTTTTTCCCTGAAGTGAAATTAAACTTGTTATCATCTTCGGTTTCCACTGACTGGTATACACACTTCAAATGACAGTGCTGCGGTTGTGGCCTCTATGAAAGTACCTCTCTATAGCCAGCAGTACTAAATTGATAGTATCAAACACTCCACCACGCATTGCTAAACGTTCGGGAAAGGGTGGATAGAATAATCTGTTGGCCTCCTTCCTTTCGTGAATCGTCATGTATCGATCATCCATGTGAATCAGGTGAGGAAACCAGGATATTACAAACAGTCTGTATTGAGGATGTTCATACGCTGTTCCACCATTCAAGTAACTTGGAGCAGCAGGATTTCCCATCATACTAAGAAATCTCAGATTAGGGCAGATTCTCTGTAGATCTCGTATGAATGGGAATAATTTATCTATATTATTATAATTCAGCCAAAGAAGCTGGAGATTTGGCTGATGTGGAAGTATAGTTTCTGAACCCAGCTCATTACGGTTCAAGATTAAAGAGGTAAGGTTAGGGAATTCTGACAAGAAGTCCAGATTCTTGAATTTATTACGAGTAAGATCAAGAATCTTCAAAAGTGTTCCATAACTGTCAACCACATTATAGGGCATATGTGACAGGTTTTCATCAACAAGTGACAAACTTTCATTCTCATATGGTGCTATATCAGCATTATCTCGCTGATCCACATAAACGTGGCTTGTTAACCATGTCATATCTTACTACACACACAGCAATAGCAGTCTGTTCCGTGAGCAATTTCTGCCCTAGTCCTTCCACGCCAGCTGCGACGACTTCACGTCGTGTTCCTCTGCTCCAAAAACACGTGTAGCCGTGCGCCACCGGTTGCACGGGATCACTTCCACCGTGCACGGTAAGAACACACCTCTAACACGATTTCCTACACGTGCTACTAAACCCAGTACTCCAAATAGCCTGCAGTGTGTGATCCATCCGTGCCATTAAGGACACAGGGGATAGTGCAGCTGTAGGCACTTATATCTGGCACGCCTCCCGTGAGACCCACATTCCCGACTTATTGTCCCGCACTATATTCATAGTGCCCCTGCCCATTATACTCATTACTCGCGGCGTTTTGCCGATTTCCGTAAGAGTTCGGGACAATAAGTTGGGAATGTGGGTCTCACGAGAGGCGTGCCAGAGATAGTCCCTGCAGTCGCACTATCCTCTGCGTCCTCGGTGGCTCAGATATATAGCGCGTCTGCCACGTAAGCAGGAGATCTCGGCTTCGAGTCCCAGTCGGGGCACACATTTTCGACAGTCCCCGTTGACTTATATCGACGCCTGTATGCAGCTATGGGTATTCATTTCATTGTAATTACGTCTTAAGCTATATGGGGCTTTTTTCTGATTATGCTGTTGTATAACGGGCGTTCAAAAAGTTTCCGATTGAGGGCGTTGCTGCAGCGTATATGCAACGGAGCGTGTCTCCGATGCTGCCATATAAGCAACGAGATGCAGGGAAGGAACTAGTGTGGCATTCTGTCCTTCCGACGAGCGTGCGGCCAATGCTTAAAAATGAACTGTGGCGACGTTATTACCAGATGTCTCCAAACAGGACCAACGTCCTGTTATTCTTTTCTTGGCTGCCGAAGGACAAACAAAATTCGGAGAATGGAGAATATGTATGGGACACCCTGTCTGTGAAAAACCGCCATCGTGCACAAAGGGTGCTACTGCTTCGTGATAACACGCTTCTCCATATCGCAAATGGCTTAACAAGAAAATTACGCCAGCTGAACTGGGAGACACTCGAACACCCGTCCTATAGTCCCGATCTCTTATCATACGATTACCATGCCTTTGGTCCCTTAAAGAAGGCCTTGAAGTGTTGACGATTTCTGTCAACCGAGAACGAGCAGCAGGCAATTGCGGACTTCTTCACACAGCAGACACGGTGTTTTTACCAAACAGGTATCATCAACCTTGTGCGTCAGTGTGATGGTTACTTCAGTGCTCTCGGTGGTTTTGCCTGATCGGTATACGGATCCCGTACTGGATGGCCTTCGGAGAGAAACTTTTAGGTAGCCTCTTGTGTATATTAAAGTCGCAATGCTGTAAAACTGGTACAAGATGCACAAACTACTGTGTACGGATAGGGAGCTGACCCACGAAATTAGCAAATGCAACATTTTTCGAATACATATTTGGAATGACCAGTTGTTATATGGTTTCACGATTAGCTACAGCCACTTGATGCAGTCACGACTACAGTTCTCTGGAAGTATCACAAAGAGCCATTGAACGATCACATAGGATTGGAAGAACGAGTAGCTACCCACAAAAGAGGTAGTTTCCAAAACCCTAGTTCGGCCGGTAGCCGAACAATGCTCACCAACCTGGGATAGGCACCAGAGAGAAGTGACAGATCAAATTGGAAAACTTCAAAGAAAGACAGTGTGATTCAGCGCATTTTGTTATGACAAGCGCGGAAGCGTCACCAATGTGTTCAATAAATTCCAGTGGCACACTGCACACTAGATGCTTTGTGTATCGCAGTGTGCTTTCTCGTAAAGACTGTGAGTGTAAGAGAAACTGAAGGAAGGCTTAGCAACAAAAAGTCTTCCCACACTTCATACATTAGTGAACAGTGACAATGGTACGTAAAGTACCCCATACCACACGTTATAAAGCTGCTTTCAGAGTATAGATGTAGATGTAGATTAGAGCAAAAATTTTCCAAGGGGATTGTAGATCGAAAATTCGCATGTGTGCATGTGTGGTAAGCAAGAGGTCACAGACAGCGTTTAATGCGTGCTGCAGCTTTTAATGAATTCGGAACACGATCCAGTGTTTAGACGCCGGGTAATGTTAAACGCGCAGCGCTACGTTCTTGAATTACGACGAGTGATGGCCGCAGATAATATCTGTCTGCTCGGTTGGCACGCCTGCTCGCGTGGCAGCACTGCGCTCGCTGGTGGCATGACAGGCTGACGCAGAGCGGCGTTCCGCGGTCTCCCTCGGCGAAAAACGCGTCGCTGCATGTTTAATGACAACAAACAGCCGACTGCTATCGGTCACGTTGAAGTCTTTCCGCTATCTGGTGGACTTAATTCCAATTTTGCCGCCATCTGATGCCCATTAGCGCGCACTCCGCATGCCCTCATGTTCCGGACTCTACTACCACTACGATACGCGCAGAATATATGATGGTACTGGTCAGTGACATACTATTATTTTTTACCATACAGCACGATGCATACATCAAAGTCACCACCTGACCCAGTAACATTTTCCGGACAAAATTAATTTTTTATTTCCATTAGCATTCAAACTGGTATAAAATGCAGTTTGTTTTTGTTATTTTGGAAGAAATATTGTAGCACTAAAAACTGTTAGACGTAATCAATAATTCTGAAAATACAAGTAACTTTCATTATTATTATTATTATTGTTACTGTTATTACAAGGTGTACAGCTTTGCTTCCACCGTTTTTCCCCAAAATTTTAGGCTTTAATGAAACAAATTGGTTACACATGGTTCATTCAAAGTATTTTCCATCGCTGGCCACTATTTTCTCCCATATTTCGGGGAGTATACGAATTCCGCGTCGAAAAAATTGTTCTTCTTTTGAAGCGATCCACGAATCGATCCAATTTGTGTCTTCAATGAGATCGGAAGTGTTGGTCAGTCAGGCCATGCGCCATTGGTCTAAACAGGTGACAGTCGGAGGGAGCAATGTCTGGAGAATACGGCGGGTAGTGTAGGGCTTCCCATTTTAATGTTTCCAAGTACGTTCTGACCTCTTTTGCAACGTGGGGTCGAGCGTTGTCGTGCTGCAAAATCACTTTACCGTGCCTCTCGCCGTATTGCGGCAGTTTGTCTTTTAATGCCCTGCTCAGACGCATTAACTGAATTCGATAACGAGCACCTGTGATTGTTTCACTTGGTTTTAACACCTCGTAGTACACGACGCCGAGCTGGTCCCACCAAATGCAGAGCGTGATCTTAGAGCCGTGAATATTCGGTTTGGCCGTCGACGTGGAAGCATGGCCGGGATATCCCCATGATTTTTTGCGTTTAGGGTTATCGTAATGAACCCATTTTTCGTTCCCGGTCACAATGCGATGCAGAAATACCTTCCATTTTTGCCTCTGAAGCAACTGTTCACAAACACACAAACGCCGTTCAACGCCTCTTGGTTTCAGCTCACACGGGACCCAAGCTGCTTCTTTCTGAATCACACCCATTGCCTCGAGACGTTTTGAAATGGCTTGCTGTGTCACCCCCACTAATCTTGCCAATTCTTCTTGAGTTTGGCGCGGGTCTTCACTCAGCAATGTCTTCAATTCTGCATCTTCAAAAACATTCTCTCTTCCACCACTATGCCGGTCTACGACGTTAAAATCACAGTTCTTGAAGCGCTGAAACAACTCACGACACATCCTTTCACTAATAGCGTTCTTACCATATGTACTTGCGAGCATTCGATGAGACTCAGCCGCTGCTTTCTTCATAATGAAACAAAACAGTAACACCACCCTCAAACGACGAGAATTAGGCTCGTAGTCCGACATTTTCAATCAAGAACAACTTTATGATGCAGGCACAAATCGACTAACGTTTGAACGAGGTTATGTTGACCGAGGTACAAGCTAACTGCCTGACGTCTGCGATCTGTTTCTTTTGACTGCTACTTACCGTTGTCGCCACCTATCGGCAAACGGCGGAAGCAAAGTTGTACACCTTGTATTATTATTACTATAATATTTATGATGATGTTGTTGTTGTTGTGGTCTTCAGTCCCGAGACTGGTTTGATGCAGCTCTCCATGCTACTCTATCCTGTGCAAGCTTCTTCATCTCCCAGTACCTACTGCAACCTGCATCCTCCTGAATCTGCTTGGTGTATTCATCTCTTGGTCTCCCTCTACGATTTTTACCCTCCACGCTGCCCTCCATTACTAAATTGGTGATGCCTTGATGCCTCAGAACATGTCCTACCTACCGATCCCTTCTTCTAGTCAAGTTGTGCCACAAACTTCTCTTCTTCCCAATCCTATTCAACACCTCCTCATTAGTTATGTGATCTACCCATCTAATCTTCAGCATTCTTCTGTAGCACCGCATTTCGAAAGCTTCTATTCTCTTCTTGTCTAAACTATTTATCGTCCATGATTCACTTCCATACATGGCTTCACTCCATGCAAATACTTTCAGAAACGACTTCCTGACACGTAAATCTATACTCGATGTTAACAAATTTCTCTTCTTCAGAAACGCTTTGCTTGCCATTGTCAGTCTACTCCGAATTTTTCTTTTGTTTCCTTCACTGCTTGCTCAATATGCAGATTGAATAACATCGGGGAGAGGCTACAACCCTGTCTCACTCCCTTCCCAACCACTGCTTCCCTTTCATGTCCCTCGACTCTTATAACTGCCATCTGGTTTCTATACAAATTGTAAATAGCCTTTCGCTCCCTGTATTTTACCCCTGCCACCTTCAGAATTTGAAAGGGAGTATTCCAGTCAACATTGTCAAAACCTTTCTCTAAGTCTACAAATGCTAGAAACGTAGGTTTGCCTTTGCTTAATGTAGCTTCTAAGATAAGTCGCAGGGTCAGTATTGCCTCACGTGTTCCAATATTTCTACGGAATCCAAACGGATCTTCCCCTAGGTCGGCTTCTACTAGTTTTTCCATTCGTCTGTAAAGAATTCGCGTTAGTATTTTGCAGCCGTGACTTATTAAACTGATAGTTCGGTAATTTTCACATCTGTCAACACCTGCTTTCTTTGGGATTGGAATTATTATATTCTTCTCTAAGTCTGAGGGTATTTCGCCTGTCTCATACATCTTGCTCACCAGATAGTAGAGTTTTGTCAGGACTGGCTCTCCCAAGGCCGTTAGTAGTTCTAATGGAATGTTGTCTACTCCCGGGGCCTTGTTTCGACTCAGGTCTTTCAGTGCTCTGTCAAACTCTTCACGCAGTATCGTATATCCCATTTCATCTTCATCTACATCCTCTTCCATTTCCATAATATTGTCCTCAAGTAAATCGCCCTTGTGTAGACCCTCTATATACTCCTTCCACCTTTTATGATGATATCCATCATTAATAACATCGATTACAATAATGATATATGAATTGTAAGTTACTCGTAAAATATTGTTCGTATATACAGATTTAATTATCAAACAACATATGTGTACAGCTAAATACATCTCTGAGCACTTTGCTATCTGGCACGCTCAGTTGTTGTGAATAGAGTGTGTTGTGAACTGTGGTGGTTTTAAGGCGGATATACTTGTCGGAAAGCTTTTTATTTCAAGTTTACGTGCAACTGCGAATTGTTCTTCAACAAAAATTATTAAAAATGGAAAAGATCACCAGATAAAGTCATGCAACATTTCATACCGTTAACGCTTATCAGCAAACATGATTTTGGATTTCTCGTCTTACAGCAGGGAATGTACCTCGAGACATGCAGCGCCAATAAGAGATACCGAGTAAACAGCGAAGAAGACAAAACGGTAAGTAGCAAATAATTTTCATAAAGTGACTTCTTAGGCTTCCTCGACGGATTTGTTGCAAATACACGTCTCGGGTATGCCACCGGATGGTATTGTGTAAATTGCACAGTATTTCATCGATGCAACTGCTGGACGTCTTCAGGTGGTTGTACACGCTGCTGTCACTGCTGCAAGACGCGATGATGATAATCGCGCGGTGACGTCGTAATTTATCAGGCCAGTATCAGGCAATACACGCGTGCGCGGAAGACGTCCGCAGTTGGAGGACATCGGCGCTCCTAGTGCCCCCTGCTGGGAGCCGCTTACCTCAACTTATTTCTTATTTAGTGACCACTATTTTGAACAAGTGGACGGTGTCGTCATGGTAAGTCCTCCGTCTTCCATAGTAGCCAACTACTGTATGGAAGACTTTGAGGAAAAGGCACTGCAGTCGGCCAGTCTCATATCTTCCTGCTTCTGGCGGTATGTAGATGATACACTTGTTGCGTGGCCCCACGGGACAGAAACATTATCTTCGTTTCTCCGGCATGTGAACTCGCTCTGTTCGAAAACACAGGGTGGTCCATTGATAGTGAGCGGGCCAAATATCTCACGAAATAAGCATCATACGAAAAAACTACAAAGAACGAAACTCGTCTAACTTGAAGGGGGAAACCAGGTGGCGGGCGCTATGGTTTGCCCGCTAGATGGCGCTGCCATAGGTCAAAGGGATATCAAGTTTTTATTTTTTTTTAAATAGGAACCCCCATTTTTATTACATATTCATGTAGTACATAAAGAAATGGTTCAAATGGCTCTGAGCACTATGCGACTTAACTTCTGAGGTCACCAGTCGCCTAGAACTTAGAACTAATTAAACCTAACTAACCTAAGGACATCACACACATCCATGCCCGAGGCAGGATTCGAACCTGCGACCGTAGCGGTCACTCGGCTCCAGACTGTAGCGCCTAGAACCTCACGGCCACTGGGGCCGGCTACGTAAAGAAATATGAATGTTTCAGTTGGACCACTTTTTTCGCTTTGTGATAGATGGCGCTGTAATAGTCACAAACGTATAAGTACGTGGTATCACGTAACATTCCGCCAGTGCGTACGGTATTTGCTTCGTGATACATTACCCGTGTTAAAATGGCCCGTTTACCAATTGCGGAAAAGGTCGATATCGTGTTGATGTGTGGCTATTGCGATCAAAATGCCCAACGGGAGTGTGCTATATATGCTGCTCCGTATCCTGGACGTCATCATTCAAGTGTCCGGACCGTTGGCCGGATAGTTACGTTGTTTAAGGAAACTGGAAGTGTTCAGCCACATGTGAAACATCAACCACGACCTGCAACGAATGATGATGTCCAAGTAGGTGTTTTAGCTGCTGTCGCGTCTACTCTGCACATCAATAGCAGACAAACTGCGCGAGAATCGGGAATTTCAAAAACTTCGGTGTTGAGAATGCTACATCAACATCGATTGCACCCGTACCATATTTCTATGCACCAGGAATTGCATGGCGACAACTTTGAACGTCGTGTGCAGTTCTGCCACTGGGCACAAGAGAAATTACGGGACGATGAAAGATGTTTTGCACGCGTTCTATTTAGCGGCGAAGCGTCATTTACCAACAGTTGTAACGTCAACCGGCATATTATGCACTATTGGGCAGCGGAAAATCCACGGTGGCTCCGACAAGTGGAACATCAGTGACCTTGGCGGGTTAATGCATGGTGCGGCATTATGGGAGGAAGGATAATTGTCCCCCATTTTATCGATGGCGATCTAAATGGTGCAGTGTATGCTGATTTCCTACGTAATGTTCTACCGATGTAACTACAAGATGTTTCAGTGCATGACAGAATGGCGATGTACTTCCAACATGATGGATGTCCGGCACATAGCTCGCGTGCGGTTGAAGCGTTATTGATCTGGATATCTCATGATAGGTGGATTGGTCGTCCAAGCACTATACTATGGCCCGCACGTTCACCGGATCTGACGTCCCCGGATTTCTTTCTGTGGGGAAAGTTGAAGGACATTTGACATCGTGATCCACCGACAACCCCTGACAACATGCGTCAGCGCATTGTCAATGCATGTGCGAACATTACGGAAGGGAACTACTCGCTGTTGAGAGAAATGTCATTACACGTATTGCCAAATGCATTGAGGTTGACGGACATCATTTTGAGCATTTATTGCGATAATGTGGTATTTACAGGTAATCACGCTGTAACAGCACGCGTTCTCAGAAATGATAGGTTCACAAAGGTACATGTATCACATTGGAACAACCGAAATAAAAAGTTCAAACATACCTACCTTGTTTATTTTAATTTAAAAAAACTACCTGTTACCAACTGTTCGTCTAAAATTGTGAGCCATATGTTTGTGACTGTTACAGCGCCATCTATCACAAAGCGAAAAAAGTGGTCCAACTAAAACATTCATATTTCTTTACGTACTACACGAATATGTAATAAAATGGGGGTTCCTGTTTTAAAGCCGGCCGAAGTGGCCGTGCAGTTAAAGGCGCTGCAGTCTGCAACCGCAAGACCGCTACGGTCGCAGGTTCGAATCCTGCCTCGGGCATGGATGTTTGTGATGTCCTTAGGTTAGTTGGGTTTAACTAGTTCTAAGTTCTAGGGGACTAATGACTTCAGCAGTTGAGTCCCATAGTGCTCAGAGCCATTTGAACCATTTGAACCTGTTTTAAAGACAACACAGTTGATATCCGTTTGACCTGTGGCAGCGCCCTCTAGGGGGCCAACCATAGCGCCACCTGGTTTCCCCCTTAAAGCTAGACAAGTTTCGTTCTTTGTAGTTTTTTCGTTTGACGCTTATTTCGTGAGAAATTTGGCCCGGTCGCGATCAATGGACCACTTCCCCAGTGGAAGTGCAAAAGGATGCCATTTTACCATTTATGGATGTCACGGTCAGAAGAAAAGCCTATGGTACAGTGGGACATAGTGTCTATCGCAAATAAACTCAGACGGAGCTATGTTTGCAGGCCACAAGTTGTCATTGCCCTACACAACGCGGTAGTGGCTTACGGTCTTTGCCGCATAGAGCACATGTGGTCTAGATGCGGACTGTCTACCTGGAGAGCTTTAACATCTGAAAATGGTATTCCAAGAGAATGGCTATTTCGATGGACAGATATGCCGTGTATTCCGTTCCAAGGAAATTCAAAGAAGGCGTGTCTTCAACAACAGAAGGAATCTTCAAAAGGCACGACATTTTTCGGCCACCAGCAAAATTGAGGAATTTATTGTGCCCGGTCAAAGACGACCTTGGCCTTAGGAAACGTGGTGTGTGTAAGACCTCGTGTCAATGTGGAAAATCTTATAAAGGGCAGACACGCCGAACAATGCGAGAACGTTGTGACGAACGCCATCGGCATACTCGCCGTTGGCAGCCTGGTAAATCAGTGGTAGCGGAGCAATGCCTGGACATGGGGCACCTATTTTTTTACGAAGAGATTGAAATTTTATCCCCAGCGTTATCTTCCTGAGACCGTGTTGTTAAGGAGGACATACATATCCGTACGGCGGATAATCTCATGAACAGGCATGCAGGTTTTGAATTAAGCACCTCGTGGAATCCAGCATCTTGTTGCCATTAAATCAAAACAGGGAAAAGAATGACTTCCGATCCATGACTCGACGCAACGCACTGCTGAGTTTTAATTCAGCTTTTAACCACACCAACAGCACAGTTATTGCCCACAGCGCACGGCGGAAGGGCTCTCAGCGGTTCCCAGCAGGGGGCACTTGGAATGCCGCTTTCCTCCAACTGCGATTGTCTTCCTGCGCAGGCGTATTGCCTGCTCCTGGCCGTCGCACAATTATCATCAGGCGCGCGTTGTAGTGGTGACACCACATGAAGACGTCGAGTAGTTGCATCGATGAAATATTGTGCGATTTACACAATACGATCCGAGGGCAAAACCGAAAAGTTTATTTGCAATTTTCATAAATTTTTAAAATCATTGTTTCATGAAACGTCTAACCACTGCTCTTTTCGTGTTCTCAAGGTATTGAGAAGTATTCCAGAAAATCGCGCCACTGTTTCCAGAGAGATCTGGGGAAAAATATTAAATATTATTTTTACACTCTTATATAATTTAGACACAGGAAATTTAATGTACATAAAAAAGTGTTCAAAGAATACAAGAGGATCTTTTTAGGAGGAACAAAGCATGAATTGACATTGTGTCCATCTGAACTCTCTTGTTAATGTGGATGATTAAAAATTGTGGAGCTTCATAGGATCCAGTTTCCATACTAAATAAATGACATTGTACCACTGTGGCTCCGTACGGAGGATGCAGCTTATAATTTTTGAAATAACTTTAGGCGTGCCTCAGGGAAGTGTTTTGGGATTATTGCTGTTCATGATGCATAGTAAAGTATTGGCAGGCGGTACTGATAGTCGCCTCAGACTTTCTGCATCTCACGCAGTTGTAGAGTAAGGACTAATTGTGGACTGGCTACAAGACCTGCCACCAAGTGTCTGGTGCTGCGTGGTCCAGCTCAGTGACAAAGGAAGTGTGCACCAAGTAAATTCAACCAATACCTTACACATCGGACGCGGGTCATTCAGAAACTTATCTTTCGTTTGATATGCATCTCGAGTTGATAAAATTGTTATTTCGAAATCAGTCATAATTAATCTTAAATTATTCGCTATAAATCAAATTTTCCCCGACAATGTAATATCACCGTCGGCTTCCTAACGAGTGGACTGTGGGCTCGAGAGAGCGGACGAATTTTCCATGTCGTAATTTGATTATTTCTACAGTATCGCAAGATGGGGAATATTGGCAGAGGCTAGCCAGCCGTTAGTTTCAAATTCAGGCCACGGGTACTTGACACGAAAGAACATGAGAGTGCCCGCTTTTTCGCAACCCTGGGGTCGAAACTTCTGACGTCCGCACAGGGGAGCTAACGGTGACCAAAGCGCTGATTAGGCTGACTGTACAGCCTTTTTCTTGTCGGTGTCGAGCGCTCTTCACCCAAAAAGTGACGAGACACGCCGTGATCGCCCAGTTTTGGGTAGCCGGTCGAGCTGAACGGAGCTGAGCAGTTACCACGTTCGCGAGGTCGGGACCTGACGCCATATTAGCGTCGGTGAGCATACTCTGTGCATCGTTTGCGTCATGGTCCGTTCTGCTCGAGAGTTTGCTGATTGTTAAATTCATCGCCAAGTTCACATTCAGTAACGTTCGTAGTTATGCTGCTAATGGCTTAGTACGCAATAGACCAAGCCTTTTAAGGATGGTACCTTGTAACACTCCCACCACCCCCGCACATTGTTTTTTTCTCTATGAAATTTAGCTCAACTTCACCTCCCACTCTATAAAAGTCTACATATTACCAGAACTATGTCCCCACAAACAGTTATCCAACTTAATCTCATGTACTTACCTTTGACCAAACAGAGTCTAATTTGAACTGAAGCGTAACTGATCTGAGTGCAACTTGTCTTTGTATCAAATACGCAGCTGAAGTAAAAACAATTATCCGCCCTTAATCAAGATTTTTCACTTGCCTTACGTCTTGACAACACTGCTGCAGATCACTCGAAAGAACAGTGGCAAACAGCAAGCAGGCAGCGGAAAAGCTAGATTTCTATTTCTAAATACTTATTCAAACTGTTGCATGTGGTAATGCGTAATGACAAACAGTGCGATGAGGAAAGTAACTATTCCTGTGAAATTATACTCCAAGAGAAAGATTTTAGAACGAAGTATGTATTCAAAAAGACAGAACAAAACTTTGCGTGATCTGCACACACGACACAGAGCGTTATTGTGAACAAGACTGTGCTTAACAAAGTGAACAATGATTTCAAAAAGGTACAATGTTCACAGAGAATTTATATAAAAACCAAGCGGCTACATCAATTAATATGTTAATGCACGACTCAGGAAAGCGGGATGGTCTTTTTCCCATTTCTGAGCAAGTTACTCTGTCAAACTAAGAGGGTAGTGCTGCAGTCTTACCTCAAACTTCTTCTCTTCAAAAATAATGATATTATTCGAAATATATATTGCCTTCGCTTGTTAATACATACATCTTAATCATCTTTCTGTCCTTTAAATCAATCTTCCTTCGTCTAACAGATACAATCGCAAGTCCATACAGCACTACTAAATACGTCCATTACCAACCACACTTCAACGAAGAATGTATGAGACTACGCAGAGGCAAAGACTGTGCCACGACAAGACGAAAGATTCCATATTTGCAATACCAAAGATTCTATAACTGTAACGCAACTTGCTCTCTCTCTGACGCGCACATCGATAACATACAAAAACAATGTGACATGACATGGGGAGCTGGCTAACATTGTTCACTTGCTCAAGGCTGAAAGAAAGACCAGTCCATTTCCCTGAATCATGGATTAACATATTAATTGATTAAGCTGTTTGGTTTTTTTAGAAATTCTCTGTTAACGCTGTACCGTCTTCAAACCATCGTTCACTTTATTAAGGATACTGGTGTTCAGATCTATGTTATGTGTGAAGATCACGCAAAGTTTTACTCTGTCATTTGTGAATACATACTTAATTCTAAATTCGTTGTCTTGGAATATCATTTCATAGCAACAGTTACTCTTTCCACCCCACTGTTTATCGTTACGCATTACCTCATGTGGTTTGCAATGGCTGGAAATTTTATTTGAAAATAGAAATGTAGGTTAGCCGCTGCCTGCTTGCTGTTTGCTGTTGTGCTTTCGAGAAAGCTGCAACGTTGTTGTCAAGACGCGAGGTTAGTGGAAATTTTCATAATTTGATTAGGATCAAATAATTGTTTTACTTGAGTTGCGCATTGAATGTAAAGACAAGTTGCACTCAGATCAGTTACTTTTTTTTTTCTTTATTGTCATCTCATTCTCCTGCCCCACGAGAGCAAGGGTGGGCTGGTAGCCAAATGATTGCATAAAATATCACAGGAATACAGTACATATATAAAATACGGGGATAAAAGGTAAAATTTACACATGATGAGGGGGAATAATTGGAGTTAAAAAAATACAAAGATAGTGGATGGGTTGACGAGGCACGTGCACATAAAATCCACGTACAGTTAAAAGTGACACTCGATGAAGACGTAGCACGTAAACACTGGCGGCACGAACAGCATAATTTAAAATGGCGTTCACACTATGTCAGATCAGTTACAGTTCATTTCAAATTAGATTGTGTTTAGTCAAAGGTCAGCATATGATTTTAAGTTGGATAACATTTTGTGGGGAAATAGCTCTTGTAATGCGTAGACTTCTATAGAGTTGGATGTAAAGTTCGGATACATTTCATACAGAAATAAATATAGTGGAGAGGTTACAAACCGCACTTATAATGTTCCATGAACCAAGAAATGTTGATCTAGGAATCAGGATTATCTAAAGTATCCGGACACCAATATGTAATGCAGAGTTGACCACTAGACATCACGACGTCTGCCACTACAGGGTTTTACAAAAAGGTACGGCCAAACTTTCAGGAAACATTACTCACACACAAAGAAAGAAAATGTGTTATGTGGACATGTGTCCGGAAACGCTTACTTTCCATGTTAGAGCTCATTTTATTACTTCTCTTCAAATCACATTAATCATGGAATGGAAACACACAGCAACAGAACGTACCAGCGTGACTTCAAACACTTTGTTACAGGAAATGTTCAAAATGTCCTCCGTTAGCGAGGATACATGCATCCACCCTCCGTCGCATGGAATCCCTGATGCGCTGATGGAGCCCTGGCGAATGGCGTATTGTATCACAGCCGTCCACAATACGAGCACGAAGAGTCTCTACATTTGGTACCGGGGTTGCGTAGACAAGAGCTTTCAAATGTCCCCATAAATGAAACTCAAGAGGGTTGAGGTCAGGAGGGCGTGGAGGCCATGGAATTGGTCCGCCTCTACCAATCCATCGGGCACCGAATCTGTTGTTGAGAAGCGTACGAACACTTCGACTGAAATGTGGAAGTGCTCCATCGTGCATGAACCACGTGTTGTATCGTACTTGTAAAGGCACATGTTCTAGCAGCACAGGTAGAGTAACCCATATGAAATCATGGTGGTGAAACTGACGGAACTAAAATGAGCTCTAACATGGAAATTAAGCGTTTCCGGACACATGTCCACATAACATCTTTTCTTGATTTGTGTGTGAGGAATGTTTCCCGAAAGTTTGGCCGTACCTTTTTGTAACACCCTGTATAAAAGGAGGCGGGAAGTGTTGTTCTTGACAGTACAGCGGCAGAACGGGTCGCTCCGGACAGCTCACTCACCTCGAACATGTGGACTAGTCAATCTGTTTCACCTGAGTAACAAATTGACCAGGGACAGTTCAATCATTGTAAAGCTGCCTAATGGCAGCCGTACTAAAGTACCCTCCGCCACGCAACCGAAGGTGGTATAGATGTGGTTGTACCTGCACGAGGTGACTCGAAGATGATGGGAGAAGGCAGCGGGTCTGTGTAAAGCCTTAAAGTAACCGTCAAAGTTAACCTCTTTGTACCATCGCCACGGTAGTGCAGTCTTTGATACCTCGAGCCTGGCAGCAGTGTATCCATTAGCCGATCGTCGGCGCACGGAACAGCAGCCCAGCACAGCGCCTTCAGCAAGTAGCGTCCGCAAACTAATAGCGGGGCCATTATCTTTGCTCTAGCGCAAAAAGGGCGATAGGGGTTGCAGGGCGAGTGGTGGTGATGGCGTGCAGTGTAGGAGAGTGGGGAGGGAGTGGCTGCTGAGTGGAGAGAATGGAGAGAACCGGCGCCAGCCGACACTGATACGGCCTCCACAAACAAGCGCTTTGGGGATTCTGTTACAGTCACACGGGCCCGTAAAGTGGTGCTCCAGGGCAACCACACCTGCCGCATGCCACAGTAATTTTATGCCACCGAGTAAGTGACGCTATGGGCTGCAAAATAAAGCAGCACTTTGCGTTAGCATCCACAGAATGTACGGAGTAGTTTGGAAAAGAATTTTGAGTTCAGAGCCAAGAAATAAAAAAAAAAAAATAAATGTACTTGAAAAATCAGTTGAATATAGAGGACAGTTTTTCAAAAGGAAATTAAAATATGGACATTAGTAACCATCTCACAGTCCCTCGTATGAAAGATATGATAATGGGTGTTTATGACTTACAAGGCGAAGCTACGACGTTGGAATCACAGATTTACTTCAGACTTTGTACTTATTTAACATGTCATTAAAACAACATAGTCTACAAGTAGTATGGTGCTCTAATCTGGCAATTCCGAGAAAATCGTAAGACAAGTTTCACCCGTCTGTTAGGTAACTGATGTATCTGTGCGAAGGTAACGGCTGTGGTAAGTCATTTTGGTCAGTCAGTTGGCGTTCGCTCTTTGCGGGAGGGAAGAGGCGAAGGTTCGAATCTTGTTGTGACTTGGCAAGACAGCCAAGCCACTAGGAGGAAGCCGAAAGGCACGCGTTTAAGCTCACGCAGGCTGGCGTGAGGTCTGGAACAGGTAAAGTAATTGAGACTAGCAAATAAAGTACGTAGCTGCTGGAATACTTAACTTTAATCCATAATTGGTGAACATCAGTCTGACGGTACATGCATCACAAGATAAATAGCAAATGATAATGGCGCCTTGCTAGGTCGTAGCAAATGACGTAGCTGAAGGCTATGCTAACTATCGTCTCGGCAAATGAGAGCGTAATTTGTCAGTTAATCATCGCTAGCAAAATCGGCTGTACAACTGGGGCGAGTGCTAGGACGTCTCTCTAGACCTGCCGTGTGGCGGCGCTCGGTCTGCAATCACTGACAGTGGCGACACGCGGGTCCGACGTATACTAACGGACCGCGGCCGATTTAAAGGCTACCACCTAGCAAGTGTGGTGTCTGGCGGTGACACCACAAATCTCACAGACACTTACTTTTCTATCTATAATTTTTTCATCACTGTTCATATTATTTATTGTACATGACATTTGTGAGGTAATATAATTAAAATAAACCATGTGTATTTGAAAATAAACAATTTTTTCAGCCTTCAGTTGCAAGGTAATTTGCATGAAGTTTTAGTGAATTTCTTGATATTTGCCTACTTACTATTTTCAGTCAAATTTAATTACTAGGACAAACATATTTTTCGCAGTCGACAAGTAAATGAAGAAACGCGTAGAGTTTTCCTGAAAATGTATGCCTATCGTGGTTGCGAAATACCTTATACATGCAATCTGTAAGGTACCCAGAAATACTTTGCAACTCGACGCTTCGAGCTGCAGACACACTGGCAAACCCCGTTTGGTAGTTAATCGGCGTTGCGGTGAGACGTTGCTACAGTAGCGACAACGAATAGCGTAGGTGCAACATTTTTAATATCGTCGCACTCGCCGTAGTGTAGTGGTTATGATACTAGATTGTTGCATGTAGGATCTTGAATTCAAAACTCACCTGAACTGTAAATTTTTAATTTCTATATTCGGTTCGGCTACGCTCTAGAAGTATCCACAAATGGCAAGAATCATTGTACTGGAATGTTCTGTAGCTGTGTATATACCGTATGTGTTTTGGCCGCGCTCTTGTATGTGCAAGTGCTGAATAAACCTTCGTTAAGTGAAGTTAGTGTTTGTCATTCATCTAATTACACCTTCTTCTACGTGACATTATTCTGATGGAGACGCTGGGTATTGGAATTTGTGATAGCGCACATTATCGACGACACAGTGGCTCCCACAGGCCACGACAGAGCCGCCGTTTAAGTGGCGAGAAACCCGAATTCGAGCCATATTCAACAGATCGCAATCTATCGGAGACAGAAGAAGAAGGAGAGGACGTCACGATGACAGCAACTGTGTGCCACCACATGACACATCCTTCCGGATTCTCTGGTGACGATGGCCAAGATCCAAACAAGTGGCTGAGGGTTTATGAACGTATAGCCAGATTTAACAAATGGGATGACACCATGTGTTAGGCTAACGTATTTTTCTACTTGGAGGGCACTGCCAAGCAATGGTATGAGAACAACGAGGAGAAGCTCGTTAGCTGGGAAGTATTCCAGGCGGAATTGCGCGAGTATTTCGGCGACACACAATAACAGAAGTGCAAGGCTGAAGATAAACTTGTGGCCGAGCGGTTCTAGGCGGTTCAGTCTCGAAGCGCGTGACCGCTACGGTCGCAGGTTCGAATCCTGCCTCGGGCATGGATGTGTGTGATGTCCTTAGGTTAGTTAGGTTTAAGTAGATCTAAGTTCTAGGGGACTGATGACCGCAGATGTTAAGTACCATAGTGCTCAGAGCCGTTTGAACCATCTTCTAAGATAAACTAAAGTGCAGGGAAAAGCGTCCAGGAGAAACTACAACATCCTACATTCAAGGCGTCTTTGAGCTATGTAAAATAGTGGATCCTAGAATGAAGGAGTAAGATAAGGTTGCACATCTCATGAAGGGTGTTGCTGGGGATATGTATCAAACCCCACTCCTGAAGGAGGTTTCGACAGCAGACGACTTCTTAAAATGATGCCAGTGTATCGATACAATGCATCAAAAATGAATTACACGAAGAAGTTTGAACGGCTTCCAAACGTTTGTGATGAAGGTAGAAACTGATTTCACAAGTGTTCTTCGTCAGATAGTGGGAGAGGAAGTTCAGAAGGCACTTGGATTGCATTGAGAGCAAAAAACCGAGACACTTCAAGAGGTCATAAGGGAGAAAGTGGAACAGACATTGAACCCAATCTGTCGTCCTTCATTTCCCTTTAAAACGGTGAAAAAATCGAGACCCAGGTGGAGTTACGTTCTTACAATGCCGCATGAGGAACCTGTTTGGGCACCAAGGAAGACTGAAGTCTGGACGACCCAGGATAACAAACCAGTATGTTCCCACTGCGGACGACCGGGACATGTGGTGCGCCATTATCGAGAAAGGCGGCGGATATTTGATGACGCCCGTGCCAGAATACAGCAGATCGATTTTAGCCGACGTCGACTCCGGGACGACGAAGATGAACAAGAAGATGTGGGTGCATTACAAATTAGGTTACCATCGACGCAAGCTAGCCGCTGGAGAGGACGCTCCCCAACACACCGATCAAGGTCTCTATCGCCGTTTAGAAGCTCCAGCCGATCACCTAGCCTCCGCAACGTGGAAAACTAAAGGGTGCGACATTCCGTGGAGATGAGGTCGCCGAAGAGAAAAATCCTCCGCCGTCGATCACTACAAAAATGATAGGAAACTAAGTCGATATCATCATGGATGGCTGATCAGCCCAAGCTCTTGTGGACTCTGGAGAATCTTATTCAGTCATTTCGGAGAAATACCCTTGCCATTTGCAGAATACCGTATTTGTCGACAACAAAACATCTCTGCTGAAGGTGGCTACTGGAAATATGTAAAACCTACAGGAAGATGTGTCATTCGTGTGGGTATAAGTGGCCATACACAACCTTTAGAATTCTTAGTCTTACAAGAGTGTAGTCATGACGGCATTCTCTGATGGGACTTTTTGAAAGCTTCTCAAGCAATTATAGTTTGTGGTCGCTCGAAGATTATGCTAGATGAGATGAAATACTGTGGACAGGAAGATGCGCATCCGAGTGTGTGGAGACTACGTGTGCTGGATGAAGTGATCATCCCTGCAGTCAGCGCTAGAAAGGTAGCTGTCATGTGTCATGCCATGCATCAACCCTTGGCTGTTGTAGTGGAATGTAAGAGAAGCATACCACTGAAGAATAACTTGGTCATCCCAGTCTCTGTCGTCTCGTTTAAGAACGGATTCCGTGAATTGTGGATAGATAACTGTCGCCGAGAACCGCAGATCCTTCCAAGACGCATGTGCGTATCAAATGCTGAGCCGTTAATTCAAGAACAGCTGAGCGTCATACAAACATCCCATGCCGAATCTGTGGGCGAAACAAGCGCTACCACTACGAGGCAAGATCTTCTAGCTCGACTATCACCAGCTCTCACTAAGGAGCAACAGAAGAAGCTGCCTGCCATTCTTCAAGAGTTTTCTGAATGTTTCAATCCACAGGTGAAGAGCAAATTAGACAAATCGACGGTGAAGCACCGGATTTGCATTGGAGACCATCAACCAATAAGCCAGAGAGCATACCATGTGTCAGCAAGGGAACGTCAAATAATAGATTGTCTGAAGGGGGCTAAGTTTTTCTCAACCATGGACACGTACTCGGGATACTGGCAAATCGAAGTAGATGAGGCTGATCGTGAGAAAACTGCATTCATCACCCCTGAGGTCCTGTATGAGTTTAAGGTAGTGCCGTTTGGTTTGTGTAATGGACCAGCAGCTTTTGAACGAATGATGGATAATACTCTAAGGCACCTGATGTGGACGATGTGTCTTTGTTATTTAGATGACATTATAGTGTTCTGAGAGACAGTTGATGAACACATAAAAAGAGTGAGGGCCGTTCTTAAGTGTTTCCAACAAGCCGGACTGAAAGTCAATCCAAGAAAGTGTCTCTTAGGAGCAAAAGAAATCCAGAATACTTGGGCACCTCGTGTCAAACGAAGGCGTCCGGCCAGACCCAAAAAAGGTGAGAGCTATAACGGAATTTCCTATTCCTAAAAGTATTAGAGATGTGAGAATGTTCCTCGGATTGTGTTCTTATTGCCGTCGTTTCATCAAAAAGTTTTGTATCAAAGGCAGGCCACTCCAAGAGTTGTTAAAAGCCGGTGCTAAATTTATCTGGGGTGGTGCTCAACAAGATCCTTTCGATGTGCTCCGAAAAGCTCTGACGACTGACCCTGTACTTGGTCTGTATGATGAGAGAGCACCTACAGAACTACACACAAATACCAGTAGGTATGGGATCGGTGCTATTCTGGTGCAGATTTCGGATGGAAAGGAGAAGGTTATAGCCTATGCTTCTGGGACACTTACAAAAGCCGAGAGAAACTACTCAACTACAGAAAAAGAATGTCTTGCTGTGATTTGGGCCATGTGCAGATTTCGACACTATCTATATGGAAGGCCATTCACGGTTGTTACAGACCATAATTCACTTTGTTGATTGACAGGTCTTAAGGATCCAACAGGACGACTCGTCAGGTTGGCACTACGTCTTCAAGAGTACGACATTACCATAGTGTACAAAATTGGAAGAAAACACCAAGATGCCGTCTGTCTCTCAAGAAACCCTGTGCAAGACCATCAAGAATTTGATGAAGATAGTGACTGTCTCGCTGCACTCCAGGATCTCTCTGGTGAGCAGAAGAAGGACGCCAAGATATCTCAATTTATGCTTACCTTAAATCGGTCAGAGGATGTAAAAGGAGAATTTAAGGTAGTTAATGGATTACTTTGAAAGAAAAAATTTGATCCGTTTGGAAAGAGGTGGCTACCAGTGATTCCTAAAGACATGCGCTTAGATGTTCTACAGAAATTCCATGACACACATGAGGCCGGGCATTTAGGATTCATTAAGACATACGGTAGGACCCACAAGAGATAGCTATTAAGCAAAACTTTCCTGGTATGACACGGTAAAGAAAATTACTGATTGTTGTACACTTCCGTGACAGGCGAGAGGACCGTCTGTAGACGATAAACGTAAACCAAAAAGTATGAGAACATTAAATTAATTATTATTGATAACAGATGCGAATTAAGCATCCGTTTACATTACCGTCTAATAATGTCGTGGGGCACAAGACGATCAGTGTACTGAAACGGCTGCCGACGTCATTTTTTTTTTCGACTGTAATTGAGCACTCAGCTTAACGTTATTCTTACGTAAAGGTACACGCAAGAAATGAAAAGTAATGATTGGCAATTCGATCTCAGGGTGGTTCGACTTAAAGATGTTGAAATAAATATCGAAAGCACACGTAATGTGTCTGGTCGTTTGCCTCGAGCAACGTCAGCAATGTTTTCTTTATTGGCTGTGAAGACGAGGACAAAAATGTTCATACATAGTAACAGTTATCATAGGAAGCAATGGAGAAGTGCTTTTCCAAATAAACTCGACTTACTCATTACAATTTAATATCATATATTTAAGTAAATACGGAGGTACATAGAAGCAGATGCTTAAATTTTGTGGTATCGAACAGAGAAAAGTACGACAGAGTGGTGAGCATAAATAGAGTACATAACCATCGCTTTTTACTTTACCTACTCTATATGTACTGTTCATTTTCGCTTCGCTCTCTTAGCAAATGTCTGCAGCCAAACGATATCTTTACGACTTTAATCACAAAGCGTGTTTCTTTATATAGAAAAAAAAGAAATAATTTTACTGTAAATGATCATATTAATACATTTTATAAACACGGTTTCGAAATCACTTTGGGAGCAAGGCATAAACATCTTTAAAAATAGCAATCATATGTATCTCTCATAGCCCCCTTGAATGCATGAACCCATTACCAACAAGTATACTAGTTTTCGTTTAAATATTTTGCAAAAGAATTTTGCTTTTCGGTGAACCAATTAGATAAGATTTTCTGATATTTTCGAAAATGCTTTCATTTGCTTTAATCATGTAATAAACTTGCAATTATTTTGTCATTTGCGTGTTGATGGATAAATTGTCTGTCATTATTGCAGGGTTTACTTTACTACAGCAGTTTATGAGAATTTTTTACAATATTTGCTTTTGACACTATGAAGCACTGGTGAACAATTGTGTTAACTTGGCATTAAGCTTTGTTTCATTTCATCTCTTTCCATTCAGAGACAGCTATCGGAAAAAAACAAAAAACCGCAGCGAGGGATAAAACTCCCATCCACTTTAGCTTGTTTGGCGTAAAAAAATTTGTTTCAGATTCACAATTGTATCCAAAGTTGTAGTTACATAAAACAGATAATTTCACATTGAATTGTTTTGCTTTATGTTATCAAAGTTATTGTATTGATTCTTTTAAAGTCCGAGCTATTTTTCGTCCAACAGATTACAAAGTATAATAAAGTTGTTTCTCTTTTAAAAAGAAGTATTCCTTAGATGTACTAAGTATAAAAAGCCAACATAACTAGTAATACTCTATATGAAGTGAAATTACATACAAATACTAGAGATTCCTCAAGCTTCACACTTCGCTATAAAATAAGAACTTTTTCATTATTGTCTTTTCTTTGATCAGTGCACTATGTAATGACTTTACACTCATATTCACTATGTGCAGTCTTACAGTTTCTACTAAAACATATTACGAGTATATACAGTAACTTTAAAAAAATAATAATCTCTCAGTGTGAATATTTCTTAAGATCTTTTTGGGGCATAGTCCTTTTAGATTGTTTGATTCAGGATAGGTTAACAGAAAACATCTTTCATGTGAAATTCTTACAATTACATAGGGGCCAGCAGAGAAGTGGAAGAACACACATGCACCTATACATACATACATACATATGTGTTATGTCCTAGCCAGTAATGCCAACCGAACCCGCTGCCAAAAGGTTGGCAGCATCAAAGTCCGGACGCCGTCCGTATAAGCAGCGCCAGCGATACAGGAAATCGCCGCAAGTCTGCGCGCGCCACCGCTGGCTTCTGGGTTCTTAAGCGCTGGAGTCGCGAGCGCTAGGACAGTTCTGTATTCGCCGCTCAGTTGTATACTCGCCACCGAATTGTGTACTTGCTAGTCAGTTGTGTGTTCATCGCAGCAGAGTTGTTGTTTGTCGTCAGCCGACGCTGACCTAGCCGCTCCGACTCGAACTAGACAGATTTCTGTAGACACCGAGTTCACTACTGTATTTCTGTATCTTCGTAATAAAGATAAGTACCGACTTTTATTTAATCAGAGTGTTTGGGTTTTCATCTTTCTGTTCACTGTTGCAGCGGACCGGTCGGCCTGCTATTAAAAGTGTGGCGGTGACTTCGTAAGCCATTTCTACAGCCAAGTGTTTGTCGCTACGAACACCGCCACAAAAATATGTAAATCCATTTTTATCATATGTAAAAAATTGGTAGCTTACCTACTTTTAAGAACATATCAGGAACAAGTGAAATCAGTACCTTATTCAAGATGATACAAAAACAGGTTTAATGTAGTTACCATAAACAGTAAGATTTAGATTTTGTTTTAGTTTTAGTTTTTGTATAACTTGTAATTTACTGAGTACTATGATAGATTTAACTTGATGTTGGAAATATTTTATATCAGTATTGTTAATTTAAGCATTAGTTATTCAATAATGCTTCACTGTTATTAGACCTATGTATGATAAAAAATTATAATATTTGCTCAGTATGCGTGGAAAATATGAAGGTAGGTAGTTTTACATTTTACAGGCGGGTGGGGTGGTGGTGGTGGTGGTGGGGGGGGGGGGGGTGAGATTTGTTTTGTCGGCTCTGTGCCCTGCCAGGGGCGCAGCATCACGGCGGTACGGCTGTGACTGCACTTTTGACAAGAGGCCCCTGTAGCACGATGTCCCGCGCTCTGGGGGCGCTCGTCATCTGTATGCAGGGCTGGGCGTTCACCGCCACCCACACAGCCGCTGCCGCCTCGTCTGTCCCGTCTGCGGGCTCGGCTCGTCAGGTGCAGTCCTCGAAGCCTAAAGCCCGCTTCCGTTCCCAGGCGCACCGCGCCTGCTGTTCCAACGCGCCGTCCCATAATTACACCGTGCGAGCCGCTTTAATGGGCCACGGGCACGGCAGACCGTCAGCTGGTCTGTCTGATTCCGAGTCCTGATTAATTGTGTCATTAATAACGAGCATAATCAGGCGTATAATTAACGGGACCGTCTGCTTGTGCGTATGTAACATCGATACTTGCCCCTTGTTCAGATTTATTGAAAACGCAGGACTTGCTGGCGTAGGCAGAAAACATATTTGAGAAAAGAAAGCAGGAACCCAACGCGGGAATAAGGAAATAGAGAAGTGGATGAAGATAAAAAAGGAGGCCTATAGTGCACTGAAGAGCCAAAGAAACTGGTACACCTGTCTAATATAGTGCAGGGCCGCCTTGATCACACAGAAGAGCCGCAACATGACGTGCAATGGACTCGATTAATGTCTGAAGTAGCGCTGGAAGGAACTGACACCGTGAAGTTTGCAGTGCTGTCATAAATCCGTATGAGTACGTTGCAAGGCATCCCAGATATGCTCAATAAAGTTAATGTCTGGGGAGTCTGCTAGTCAGCCTATCTGTAGCAACTTCCTGGCAGATTAAAACTGTGTGCCCGACCGAGACTCGAACTCGGAACCTTTGCCTTTCGCGGGAAGTTTCATATCAGCGCACACTCCGCTGCAGAGTGAAAATCTCATTCTGGAAACATTCCCCAGGCTGTGGCTCAGCCATGTCTCCGCAATATCCTTTCTTTCAGGAGTGCTAGTTCTGCAAGGTCCGCAGGAGAGCTTCTGTAAAGTTTGGAAGGTAGGAGACGAGATACTGGCAGAAGTAAAGCTGCGAGTACCGGGCGTGAGTCGTGCTTCGGTAGCTCAGATGGTAGAGCACTTGCCCGCAAAAGGCAAAGGTCCCGAGTTCGTGTCTCGGTCGGGCACACAGATTTAATCTGCCAGGAAGTTTCATATCAGCACTCGTGCAGCGACTATAACACGACGTTTAAACTCACTTAAATCTTGATAACCTGACATTGTAGCAGCAGTAACTGATCTAAAAACTGCACCAGACATTTGCCCTCTTATGTCGGCGTTGCCGACCGCAACGCTGTATTGTGCCTGTTTACATATCTCTGTGTTTGAATACGCATGCCTATAACAGTTTCTTTGGTGCTTCAGTGTAAATGGCTGACCAATCGACCTGCTGAAGACTTAAAACATATGGAGCTAAACGGAAAGAAGTACAAAGGGCCATTACTAAATTTACAAATTAGGCATGGCAAAAGTCGGAAAGCACATAGAAAAAACGTATGTGGTACTACATCAAGCAGAGGGTGGAAAATACTGAAGACGATGAGAGTTGAAAGTAAAGATAGTGCTGGGATTTCTTCAACGAGCTTGGAGGTCTGGGTGAAATATTACCTAGCCCTGCTCATGGAGAAGAGAAAGGATTTTACAGAAGGAATGTTAAACTTGGCATCTACGTTCAGAACAGATAACCTAACATTAAATTTGTGAAGCAGCTAAACATATGAAAAACTGGAAATCATTGGGTTCCTGTTGAATAAACATAGAATTAATCAAAACAGCTCCTACGGTTACGTTTCGTATTTTGGCCCACGTCTATAATAAGTCTTTGGAACTAACTAGGTTCCCAATGAATGGGAAATGTCTGTTATTACTTAAATCTATAAGAACGAGAGTAGGCAGAACTGTAGAAATTATCAGGGCATAAGTGTGATTCCATCACTAGCGCAATTATACAGAAGAATCTCAAAACAAAGAATAGAGGTGTGGGCTACAATATTGAAGAATGGAATGGTTTTAGACCAGGACGCTCATGTATTGATGGAATATTCACATTACGGAGAAGAGAACTGCCAGAGGGACAGACACAAATTTAGTCTTTGTGGATTTAAAGAAGTCTTATGATATGGTACAACAACAATATGTGGCCAAGTATGAAGAATAGTAGCATGTCAATTGTTTACGTAAAAAGCAGTAACAGTTCGTCCTATATGGACTGTGTGAGTGCTGTCAAAGCTACGCCAAAGGTTCGCTATAGCAACAACACTATGGAGGCATGGGAGTCCCTGTGGAGGATGAAATCTTGTACACACTTCTCGTTGCCCATGACTTCGTCATCGTAGCAGGATACTGCAAGTTAAAAAAGAGGAATGTGAAAGATGGGGCCTCACAAGAGGCATGACAAAAATCGAATAACTCACAATGTTGGTGACAGAGGATCTGGAGGCTGGAGCCAGTGTGATAAGGGGATGTAAGTCTCTTAAGTGTGTGAGGTTATGGGGTTATCAAGCTGAAAAAGTGAAGGAGACATAAATAATAAAATACAGCAGGGCATGGTAGCCGTGCAACAACTCAACTCAGGATTTTGGAGAAAAAAAAACAAAAATAACCAAAGAATGATATATCGTTCAGTTCTAGACAAAATCACTGTGTACAGAGCATAAATGTGGGTAATAAACAAGTTCAGTGAAACAAGTTGCTTGAACTAGAGATGGACGTTTGGAGATGAAGCTGTGGCATCTCTAAATGGGACCATGTACAAAATACCAACACAAGAGGCGCTATGGGTGTACATAAATCAATAATAGATACCATAAGGAAGAAACATATAAAATGGTTTGGACATCTGAAAAGGATGCACGATAGCAGATAGCCTAAGAGGTGTGGCAGTGGACCATAGCGGAAAGAACAGGACGGCCTAGGACTACAAGAAGGGCTCTGAGAGAATGGGAAGAAGTGGAACATGGAAACGAGAAGCGACGCAAGACATAGAAGCCATAGAACACCTGCAACATGATGGAGAATCAGAAGTGTCATGAGATGAGATGAACACGAGAGAGGACAAGTTGCTCTCTCACCTATTTTTCGTATACAGAAAATTATTAAAGATTTTGTTACAACCTTACACACCTTGAGTGAGACTCTAGAAAGTTAACGGCCTGAGTAGACGTTGATGGAGCCTGGTAGGGCACTAGATGCGTGAGGTATTTTTATGGTTCTTAGTTCGTAGAAAGTGCATATTGGCAGTAGAAAGCAATAGTGTCGAGCCTGTCCCTTAGTAAATCTTGATGGGCAGGTCCAAAGCTGTACAGAGCAGACAGAGCAGCCCCAAGTCGAGACAGGTCTCCAGCAGAACAATGCTAGGCTGCCTGCCGCACTGCCAGTGGAAGGGTGGGCTGGGGGCGATGGACTGAAGGGATGCATCTACACAGTGGAGTCGTAAACCGGGCATTGTGTGCAGAGCCACGCATAATATAAATCCACAAGTTTTTGTGTTCGCTGATACTGCAAATAGGCCTGTGACCCACTCCCATCGGCCACCTCGGTTGTATAAGAAACTTAAGTGTCTGAGAAACGCTTAGAGATAGAATCTTTATAACACCTCATAGCTACGACTAACATGCTCTAAGGCACAGGTGATTTGGATAAAGAGCTTTAAGACTGAACCTGTTCACTTGTTACCGTGGGAAGCAAAAGGACGTCTTTGGAGAAAACCATCTTCCCCGTCTGTGAAAACTTATAAAAGCCAGTAATTGGCGGTTTCTTTTTTTCTCAGAGATGCAGATTTCTGAACTCTTGCTCTGGTTCGACATGAGTTTGTGCTGTCGTGTAGGAGGGGAGATTTAACGCCTCTAAAGCCCTGTGATTGGCTCAAGACAGGCGAGGGCGGTGTCGTTCATGCACTTTGCTGTAAAACGGAAATTTTTATCTGGAGAGGTGCCAGGCACTCGGGTCTGATCGAAGCTCTGACATGTACGGTTGGTGCTTGAGACCTGTCCTGAGACTGACTTCACTTGCAAGTAGTTAGACTGGAAAACCTGTGGTGAAGTTCTTACTGAACCGACAATGTGACTTCAAAAGTCTCAGACTACTCGTTTGCCGAGGGCACACTTATTCGTCTTTGGTTTACCAGTCTTGGCATTTGGTATCCTTGTGCGCTCGGTCGTATAAGTGAACCAAATTGGTCCTCGGTACGACCAGCGAACGGGTGTGTCACACAAGGAAATCTACCGTGATTTCAGTGCTCTGGTACAGAGTCAATTGCGATCCACCTGCCAGATCGCTAGACCGTGAGATTTTTGCAACTTCTTTCGCGGCCGCAGTCGATTCATAGGTGCTGCCTTCACGTCTCGCCGCCGCTGCGCACTTCTCACCAGCTGCAACTTACATCACCACACGAAGCAGACAGGGTAACGTACTGCTGTTCTGGCCTTGTCAGAGCGTACAGAGATCAATCGTCACTTGCTCTCAGCAACTTCTGTAGATCATCAATCAAAGTCAGCTCGGCGTCAGATCAATTGAGATTGCGTTATCCACATTTTTAGGGCCAGAGTACTTGACTCACTTCTGTCACCCAGGATCCGTGTCCATTGTTCTCTTAGCCCAGCTGTTAGTTGTTTACAATTTTCAATCGATAACTATATGTCTGTTCTTTCTTTTAAAAAATAAATGATGTTAGTAAATTTTACTACATTTTCAATCAATTTATTTAGTCACCCCACGGGTTAACTTGCAAACACGTTAATTGGAGAACGAGAATGGATGTTTTACACTATGTTAGGAAGCTTCTGAGCAAGTTCAGTGGATCTTACAAGAAACAACATTCACTATATGGCTAAACGTATCCGGACACTCCTATATAAGGCGGGATTGATCACCACATTTCACAAGAGAAGGACCTGCCAGTATATACATTGATAAGCCAAAATATTACGTCCACTGCTCACCGAGACGTTGGACGTCGTCTGGTGGCGTTGCGGGCACGTGACGCGGTAGCAAAAGTATGTAAGCGGTACAGACACGGACAGGGGATCACCTTAGCAATGCTACGTGCTGCTAATGGGGAAATCCATTGAGATAAGCGACTTCGACAAAGGACAGATTATTATTACGCAAAGTGTATGAAAGAGTATCTCCAAAACGGCGAAGCTGGTCGAATGTTCACGTGCTACTGTTGTGGCCTTCTACAAAAAGAGGTAGAAGAACACTGAAAGTGCTACTTGGTGCTAAATGGTTGGACGTCCAAGATTTTCACAGAACGCGGGGTTCGGAGGCTTGTCTGCTCTGTAAAGTAGGATAGATGATGATCTGTGACATGTCTGCCGAAAGAGCACAATGCAGGTGCACGCACAAGAGTTTTGGAGCATACTGTTGATCGTACACTGTGGAACATAGAGCACCGCAGCAGACCGCCCCTAAGTGTTCATTTTTTGACCCAACGATACTGTCAATTACGATTGCAATGGGCACGAGACCAACGGAATTCGACCGTCGACCAGTGGAAACGTGTCGACTCTACGGGTAATCACTTTTTTGCTACACTACGTCAATGGTCGCCTCCGCAAACGCCGTCATCTTGGTGAACAGAAGTTCGAAATATGAAGCGCGCCACGGACGCAGGATGGTGGGAGCAGTATTATCCCCTATGGCTGACATTCTCTTGCGTTTGCATGCAACCTGTGGTAGTACTCGAATACACGTTTACAGCTGCGAATCACCTTCATTCCGTCATGCTTGATGTCTTACCTGAGAGAGATGTCATCTTTCAGGCTTATAACTACCCGTGTGGGAGACAGAATTGTGCTGCAGTGGTTCGGGAAAATTATTGTGAATCAGTAACGTATTTCGTTCCAAAGACGGACAAACAAGCTGTTTTTGGTCATCAGTGCAAGGCAGTACTGCGTTGTTAGTAGAGAAGCAGTGACGGCAGATTGGGTCGGCCTAGAGAGCTCATTGACTTCGAACGTCGATTAGCCACTGGATGTCACCTACATAACAAATTCTTCAGGAAGATTTCAGCCCTTCTAAAGCTGCCCAGGTCGATCGTTGGTTATGTTATTGTGGAGTGGAAACGCGAAGAATTATCACAGAAAAATAAAGACCAGTCAGACAGATCTCGTGCAGTGATGGACAGGGACCTTCGAGCATAACGGAGGACAGTTATGAAATCTCGCTTGAAATCATCTGGAAGAACACTAACGAGATCCAAAATTCCACGAGCAGTTGAACTAGTACAATGACCGTCTGTAGTGGGTTAGAAGGAATGAGATACAGTGGCCGAGCAGATCCTAATAAGCTACACATTTCTGTAACCAGTGCTAAGCGATGCGTGAGATGGTGTGAAAAGGATGATTGGAAACTAGTTATTTGGTGTGATGAATCATACTGTACGCTGTGGCTATCCAAAGGAAGGATTTTAGTTTGGTGAATGCTTGGAATACGTTACCTGCCGTCATCTGTAGTGCTAATAGCGAAGTAGGGTTGATTTGGTCATATGGTATGGGGGTCATGGGGTGTATTCTATGGTTAGGGTGTGATCCCCTTATTGCGCTTAAGGAAACGCTAAATGCCGGAGGACATCAGCACGTTTCATACATTGAGTACTGCACACTGTAGAGAGACAGTTCGGACACAACGTCCGTATCACCATTATAACGCACCCTGTGATATAGGAGCATGTCTGAGTCAATGTTTTATGGACAACGACATCCCAGGAACAGACTGCTCTTCCAAGAGTACCGACCTGAAACCAGTGGAACATTTTTGGGATCAGCTATTACGTCGACTTCACTCCATATTCCAGCGTCTAATACTAATACATCTGCTGGTTTCGGCTCGTGAGGAAAAATGGGTTGCCATTCGTCCACATTCGGACACCTCACTGAAAGTGTATCCACAAGAGATCAAGCCGTATTAAAGGCTAAGAGTGAACATACATTATATTAACTAGTAGGTGTCCAGATAGTTTTGATCAGATAATGAACGTCACGCTACACAGACGTGTGCTACAAGAACATTCAAGAGTTTGAAGCCTTCGTGAAGTAGACATCAAGCCTTCACAAAAGTGTAACAGAGATGCAAAGGGAAGTACCTCTGCTAGGTACTTTGCAAAAAGTGGTGGTGGGGTGCGAGGCTTGGGAGTGTAGATGTACATGCCCATGAAATTTTAGCTCGCTCCTCTGTAATCTACGAGAGGAACAGAAACTTGCTGGAAATATTCTGCTCACTTCTTCGATAAACTGAAATACTCATGTTAATTCTTCGAGACTTTTGAAACTGTCTTGTTTCGTTTATTTTGCCTACTAGTCTCCTATTCTTAACATTGGCGTGCGTATACATTGTAGTGTAACTTTCCATAAACTGAACTATGCAAGTTCAGCGATCTTAAAAGTGGTGAAAATTAAAATTTAAAACAGTCTTGATCGCAATATTGTTAAAATATTTTTTTTAATGGAATGAGTCGCCGGTTTCGACTCTACGAAAGAGTCATCTTCAGATTCTGGAGCGGTGGATGGACACTGCTAGATGAGTTACACGAGGGTCGACGGAACTAAACTAGCAGTGTCCATCCACCGCTCCGGAGTCTGAAGATGACTCTTTCGTAGAGTCGAAACCGGCGACTCATTCCAATAAAAAAAATATTTTAACAAGATTGCGATCAAGACTGTTTTAATTTTAACGTATATGCTATCCGATGAAATGAGTCGTGAAACTTGTGTGAAATTTTGTATCTCTATCCCAGTTAACTTTTACTAAAATAATTGCATAACGTAAAGCTGTGTGCTAAAGAAACCGTCCTGTGAAATTCTGCGTCGTACGGTGCAGCGAACAGTATTACTATGTGTGATATTGCAGTATTAACACGCAGAAAAAAAGAGAGCATATTCTGCATAAAATTACAAACTTTGAAAGAATAACTGTCCAAAATGCTTATGTTAAAACACTCTGCAAATTTACGTACCGAAACTGACCAAGTGAAGTTCCGAACACTGAAGGACGCACACGCAGACATGTAACACTGTACTGTACGAATTTCTAACAAAATAAATAAGATCTGATTTAAACTGAACCGATCCTGACGATAATTTTGAGATGCATTGCATGAATGTTAATAATCTTACTGTGTCCTAACACCGATGTTAAACTGGTCGTAACACATCCTCATGACTTACCTTGTGCCAACGAAAATTCGGTACTGCTCGAAAGTGGTGAATATTAAAATGCAGCGCAGCGGTAAACCAGTTAAAGAGAACCTCGCCCAATTGCAGTGCAAGGAAACTTAAAATGCAGCGAGCAGAAAAACAACTAAAGAGGACCTGGCCCAAGTACAATGCAAGGAAAAGCCGTTATGCTAAGCACATCATGCTTTATGCTTTAATTAACTGTGTTCCGCTAAGTACAATGCGGTGACACACAAGGGCAAAATAAAACTTTAGTGAGGAGACAGCGAAAGTAACTGTATCTACTGAATGATATAAAAGAGACTAGCATTTAAAAACGTATTATGAAGCTCACTTTTATCTATTACAACGACCTTTACAAAATTTGGTTCTTATATTAAAACACCTTCCTTTGCTATGTAATTCTTTAATGGAACGTCAAAGGAGTCGTCAATCTATAACAGTGAGCTCGGATCATATGAACAGATAATTTTACTTAATCTTGTCTCGATAGTCGAACTAACTGAGGCCAATCAATAAAGAAAAATCACACCGCAAATTTACCTTTGTCAGACTCATCATAAATTACGCACAAGGAAGCAATGCAGTGACAATATTATCTGAATAACTTCACTTAAAAAGTCACTCTTTAGAAAACCATATTTGCTAAAATCATCATCCTAGGCGTCTGCGCCTCTGTGTTCTGCTTGTCACTCACAGACCGCTCACTAGCATGACCTATCATGACCAAGATTATTGCTCTCGAACGCTACACTGGCAATGACACTACTAGTGACAACCAAAGATCACATTGCTAGTACTTAAAGCCTCTGTGACGTAACATATCGACTATTAGAAACTTTTGTCTGAAAAAAAAATGTCCTATGTATAAGTGTGAAGGATGATTCATCGAACAAAAGGCATATTCACATCACCCACCGAATACCAAAAATAAGCTAGAAACCTAATAATTTTAATGCATTTTCTTTTTGTTTTCATTGTTTACCATGATTTATACACTACTGGCCATTAAAATTGCTACACCACGAAGATGACGAGCTATAGATGCGAAATTTAATAACAAAACTGCAGTTGACCGACGTTGCCTGGTCATGCCTCGTGTAAGGAGGAGAAATGCGTACCACTACGTTTCCGACTTTGATAAAGATCGGATTGTGGCCTATCGCGATTGCCGTTCATCGTATCGCGACATTGCTGCTCGCGTTGGTCGAGATCCAATGACTGTTAGGAGAGTATGGAGTGAGTGGGTTCAGGAGGGTAATACGGAACGCCGTGCTGGATCCCAACGGCCTCGTATCACTAGCAGTCGAGATGACAGACATCTTATCCGCATGGCTGTAACGGATCGCGCAGCCACGTCTCGATCCCTGAGTCAACAGATGGGGACGTTTGCAAGACAACAACCATCTGCACAAACAGTTCGACGACGTTTGCAGCAGCATGAACAATCAGCCCGGAGACCATGGCTGCGGTTACCCTTGACGCTGCATCACAGACAGGAGCGCCTGCGATGGTGTACTCAACGACGGACCTGGGTGCACCAATGGCAAAACGTCGTTTTTTCGGATGAATCCAGGTTCTGTTCAAATGGTTCAAATGGCTCTGAGCACTATGGGACTTAACAGCTGTGGTCATCAGTCCCCTATAACGTAGAACTACTTAAACCTAACTAACCTAAGGACATCACACACATCCATGCCCGAGGCAGGATTCGAACCTGCGACCGTAACAGTCGCGCGGTTCCGGGCTGCGCTCCTAGAACCGCTAGACCACCGCGGCCGGCCCAGGTTCTGTTTACAGCATCATGATGATTGCATCCGTGTTTGGCGACATCGCCGTGAAGGCACATTGGAAGCGTGTATTCGTCATCGCCATACTGGTGTATCACCCGGCGTGATGGTATGGGGTGCCATTGGTTACACGTCTCGGTCACCTCTTGTTCACACTGACGGCACTTTGAACAGTGGACGTTACATTTCAGATGTGTTACGACCCGTGGCTCTACCCTTCATTCCATCCCTGCGAAACCCTACATTTCAGCAGGATAATGCACGACCGCATGTTGCAGGTCCTGTACGGGACTTTCTGGATACGGAAAATGTTCGACTGCTGCCCTGTCCAGCACGTTCTCCAGATCTCTCACCAACTGAAAACGTCTGGTCAATGGTGGCCGAGCTGGCTCGTCACAATTCGCCAGTCACTACTCTTGATGAACTGTGGTATCGTGTTGAAGCTGTATGGGCAGCTGTGCCTGTACACATCATCCAAGTTCTGTTTTACTCAAAGCCCAGGTGTATCAAGGCCGTTATTACGGCCAGAGGTGGTTGTTCTGGGTAATGATTTCTCAGGATCTATGCACCCAAATTGCGTGTAAATGTAATCACATGTCAGTTCTAGTGTAATATATTTGTCCTACGAATACCCGTTTATCATCTGCATTTCTTTTTGGTGTAGCAATTTTAATGGCCGGTAGTGTATGAACCAGATGATGGCGTAGGTGTAATAATCCAAAGTAGTCGCGCAATCTCTTGAAAACTATGACAGTCATCTTAGGGTGATTATCACGAATTTCTTTATGGAAAAATTTCGAACCGGAATTCATTCATATTGCTGAGAAAAAGGCTGTCTGTAGGTGCTATCATATTTTATTGATTTAAGGTTTTATCTGGTTCCCCATAGTGAAGTAAGTCAAAGTCATTCACTGGTAGAATGAATCACTTCGATCTCTGACATAATGCAGAACAGGCCGAGACACAGAAACAGAAACACGAAATCAAGAGTTGTATACATGTAAACGAGCCGTGTTGACCGGCACAGTTTATTTCCCCACCTCCAGAGAGTGTCGTGCTTTATCCACGAGAGCACAGATGACATGGACACGTGACTGCCATGAACGTCAGCGTAGTCGAGGTGATGGCCAGGACGGTCGGTGGTGTAGTCACTTGCTGCATGGAGACATATGAGCGAGTTCTAGGGCCCTATTCTGTATCTTTCGGCAGCTCTGCCGATCGGATCGGTAGGCGAGCGCACAGAGCGGCCTTGTTTTCGAAGGAGGGTCCAAACGTTTTGCTGTAAGCATTTCGGAAGTGAACCGAGGCGCTGTTGTCAGTTCTCCAAACTCCTGCGCACTGCAACACACACAGAGCCACAGACGCGAAGTGGCTAGTAGCCGACACAGGCTTGCCATTCGTCGCACAACCGAAAAGAGTGTTTAGAGTACGTAGTACTGCAAAAATTTCGCTGACCATGTGTTTCCATGCACGCATAATAATGATAGGGTATTTCACTGTGTTCTGGAAATTGTCAGAAACGCCGTTATTATGTCATAATATTTTCATTCACGACATCTTGTTTTGGATTTTACGTTTCGGAATGTGAGATCGGACAAAGAACCGAAAATGACTGCCGAGGCTGACCTACCGCACCGATCGGTATGAACGATATCGTATAGGGCAGCCTATGTTGGAGCCAGCAGCGAGGCCCTCGAGAAACTGGCGTGGTACGGTACTGTCAGCCAGACGTCATTACGCTCTGGGCAGGGCAAGGCCGCTGTGTGCCGACAACAGCCGGGTGCAGTGAATGGTGTCTTTTCCTGCCCAGATGGTCAGCGAACCCAATGGAGAGAGGAGAAAGGCACTTCTACACTTGTCAAGACGACCACTATGCCAATGGTTTTTCAGCTGACAGTTTCATACTGGTGATTTTATTGTTGATTCAGTGCACTGTGATGTATACGAGTGGTGTGCTGGGTGTGTTATCTAGCCACAAATTCTGCACGCAAGTTTGCGGTTGCCATGTGACAACTTGTGCTGGTTTATTGATAGCTCATGAAGGTGCAGACGTGTGCACTACGAGTGAGAGTAGTTCTACTTATGAACTATTTGCTCTCAGTGTGATTAATTATATTAATTGTGGAGTGCTTTGTTTAAACCACACAATGAGAGTGAGTGCTGCGAATCTGTCCTTTTACTTATCCTAAACAGATAATTAATTTTTTGTGTTATTATTTTATTAGAATTTATTGATATACACAGGCTGGTTATTCTTAAACTTTCGCTACTTAAGCCTATGAAGACGGAAAAATGTTAATCTTATGGATACCTAACTTTACAGGAATGATGTTCAGATTGTACGCTGCAGGATTTGCGTTATTAGTGGTTTAGTGTCATAACATGTCGTTAGGCACCGGTACTGGTATGGCGACGTAGTATTGCAAGATAAGCATCAGTGCGCATTACATTTGCAGACAGCAACATGGATCTGCACGAGATGAGCAGGGATTTACTCATAAAGCTGTTATACCAAAGCATCAGCAACAGTGCAGTTGTACTTCACGAGTGCTGACTCATTAAAGGAGTAGGGAGACGTCCCTTTCTGCACAGAGGTTGAAGAACGCGATTCGCACTTCGGAATTAACTGACGATTTGGGAATTGCTTCTGGAAGACGCCAATGTCCAACTGTGCCACACATTGTTAAGGAAGTTACTGTTAACATGGCTGAGAATGCTGGACGCAATGTGCGATCTTCAAGCAGTGGATGAGCTGAGGTACGACGGTTGAACGTTCTTAGCTCCGCCATTGTTGTGGCAAGAGCTGAGCAATTTCTACTGCGATTCCTGGCTGCCGTCGATGCATATGGTCCTCAAAGGAACAACGTTTGTAACCTGGGACATAAACATGGTACGCAGTTACCCAATGTTACTCTCTAATGTGGAGTTTGAAATTTGTTTCTTCAATGGTTTATTCGTTATTTCTCTTCTTCATCTCCTTCCAAATGTTTCCAGTGAGTTTCATTCTCCTACGATCACTCGTTTGTCATCGATGCCCTCTCAAGCAGCGACAGTTTCATTATAACCACCTTGTATGTTAGGTAATTTGGTAGTGAGTTGTATGTAACTTGCTGTGGTAGCTATCAGACGTAGTGATAGTCGTAACAGAATGACTCGTAGTTGTGTATTATGATCATAGTTATGTCTAAGAGGTGTTTCTACAACTTATGTTTTACTGCTGAAGTTGTCTCAGGCATTATTAGCGGTTATGTCCGAAGGCTGCAAATTGTTAATATTGTTGACCGGATATCTTTATTAGGCCATATGTTGGATTTTTTATTTTGTTTAATGGAAGACATTTTTGCATTGATTGTGTGAAGGGCTGCTTAAGAATCTTCACCTGCAACAGAAATATTTTGTATTGGTGAAAGTGTATTTACATTTCGTTGATGTTGAATACAACCCCTAGCTCAGACCCCATTCAACCTAAATCGTACACTGTTTAAGTAACTTAATTTCTCATAATGCTCTAAACACCAGCGGGCAAAGCCTGTGAAAAATTATAGGGGTTGCTTTTCCTACAATCAATTATATGTGTTCATTCCACTTTAGGTTTTTCCGGAGGATTACTCATATTATCACTGTCAATGTTATCAGCGATTTATCATCAACAGTGTAATTTATCAGTAATTGGTCTGTTCGTTTGTTTCTGCGCAGCACTTTACACATATTTATGGTAAGATACAACTACTAGTCTGTCTATTAATCGTCAGTCCTATGCAGGACATTCTCCATTGCACTAAAGTCAATCATTGCCAACCAGTGCTGTACAATCGCAATAAAGTCATGAGATGTTCAATTGACTCTTTTATTAGAACATGTTACACGTTTCGGGATTACACCCATCTTCTTACAAAAAGTACAAAACATAAAAGAACAGTACACTCAACACGTCTCGACGCTACAATCAATGCAAAAATGTTGCAGCTTTCAAATACACTACAGCTTCATTTGCGAACAGCCTCTCAGAGATTCTGGCACTGTACACTAGATCGTATATAATGATGCCACTGATGATATGTTCCCGTGAACTCAAGAGCTCTCCGAATCTCTAAAACAGTATTAAACGCTGCTCACAGTCCACACTGGTGCAAAAAATGGGAAGAATCAAATGATTATCAATCTTCAGTACAAATGCCTATTCTACTTAAGGAATTACTGGAAATCTGCATTCTAAAAAATCTAGATCTATGGAGATAAAGAAACCATGAAGGAGAAATTAATTGTTCCATCATCGGCTTTATTAGGTTTTTATAAATCTACTGACGTAGTCTGCTGAACAACAAAAAGCTGCTTAATAGTAAAATTACTCTAGACTCTTAAGTTCGTCATCAGCCACGTCATGAGTACAATACAATAATAATGCAGTGTGATTAGGGCCTCCCGTCGGGTAGACCGATAGCCTGGTGCAAGTCTTTCGATTTGACGCCACTTCGGCGACTCGTGCGTCGATGGGGATGAAATGATGATGATTAGGACAATGAGTAAAACTTCCTGGCAGATTAAAACTGTGTGCCGGACCGAGATTCGAACTCGGGACCTTTGCCTTTCGCGGGCAAAGGCAAAGGTCCCGAGTTCGAGTCTCGGTCCGGCACACAGTTTTAATCTGCCAGGAAGTTTCATACCAGCGCACACTCCGCTGTAGACTGAAAATTTCATTCTAGGACAATGAGTAAGTCTTACCTGCGTCATGTGGTACGCAGGCTCCCGAAGGGCATGCTGATAATGAGGTCAGGTCCGAATAGCGTCGCCAAAGCGAGTAACATTTGGCATCTAACCCTAGGTTAGACAAAAAAGCTGCGTGCCAAAGACAAGTGGGTGAAGAGTGGCGGCAAAAATTTTTGAGGCCATGACGCTTATTCGAATGGTCGATTACGTTTTATTGGGAGATACTGATAAACTGTAACTCATCCATAAAAGGATGACGTATAGGAAACTAGTACGAAGCTAGGATTTGGGACCGCCACCAGATCGGATTAAAGGAAGACGTCCAAGCAACTCAGAAGCGTGCTGCTAGATTTGTTACCTGCAGGTTCCATCAGCTTGCGTGTATTACGGAGATGCTTCGTGAACTCAAAGGAGAATCCCTGGAGGGAAGACGGCGCTCTCTTCGCGAGGCACTATTGCCGACATTTAGAGAACCGGAATTTGAGGCTGATTACAGAACGATTCTACGGCTGCCAATATACATTTCACGTCAGGGCCATGATGATAATATGCGAGAAATTAGTGCTCATACAGAGACTGTTAGACTGTAGATTTTCCCTCGCTCTGTTTGCCAGTAGAACAGGGAAGAAAACTGGTAGTGGTATGTAGTACCCGTCGCCATACCATACGGTGGCTTGCGTAATGTGTATGTATGCAAGATGAAACACACCAGAAGTTCTAGAGAGGATGCGCTAATTCTTCATTCGACGTCAACTGATTCAACTACAGATATAAAATATGTATTAAGTGCTGTGACAACAAAAAATGGAGTAGTACAGCATGATTCATTAACCTGCGTTTTGTTTAATATAGCCTTGGAAAAGGTCATAATAGCTGCGGGCATTAATATAAAGGCTACTGTCTTGTTTAAACCATTTCTTGTTCTAGCATATGCAAACAGTATTGATGTGCAGCAAATGCTATAATGTGAAGAGCAATGAAAGGAACCTTTGTATGCCTTAAAAGAACTGCTGGAAATATTAACCAATAGATAAATTAAGGGAAAAACTAAGCACGTGATTATCATAAAGAACCACCATTCACAAAAATGTCAGGCTGATGTAGTGCATAGTTTTACTTACGTTGGACGAGAATTAAATTGTAAGAAGAACGGCTCCTCTGAAATCCAAAACCGAATATTTTCAGCCAACGAGTGGTACCACGACCCCAGAAAAGTTCTGGAATCTAAGTTGCTGTTATGGTAAGTTAGAATTATGATGTAGAGATTACTAATATACTGTGTTGAAACAATGACCAACGAAATTCGATGAGAAAAACTTATCATATTTACAGTGGAAGAAAATGAAGTTTGGAGGAGGAGATTGAGCTATAAATTATGTAACCTACGTAGTAAACCAAACATTTTCTGTTGCATTAAGATTAAAAGGCTGGAACGAGCAGGATACGTTCTGATATTTAAAGGTGGAATGATAAGAGAAGATATTCAACGGAGTGCCTGAAGGAACCAGGAGGACTGAAAGACCAAAGCTGAAGTAAGAGAAAGGTGGCAGGAAGGACATAAGGAAAACTGGAATTCAGAACTGGAGAAGTTTTGCGCTATATAGGAAAGAATGGAATAATCTACCATAGGCCAAGGTTCACCAAGGGCAGTTTTGCTACTGACTACGGTATGACTCACAGACACCTCACGAGTTTCAGTTTTTTTACCCCTCTTGTTAATGAGATAGAGACTATAAAGAACTTTCTATACCCGTGGAGAGCGGAACGCAGTAATGGCTGCGTGCGGACTGTAAAGCCGCGACTACGTCGCAACTTCGGACCTTAAACGTCAGATGGCAGCTAATTTAAATTACAGTCCGGTTTAAACGAGCACAATTTCGCGTACTCTTCGCCAACTGGCTGGGAAGTTATGGCCTTAAATGTACATTGTTGCAGTTCCGCACTAACGTTATCCGAAAAATTTCGCTCTATTTCCTGTTAAATAACCTACTCTCCACCCTCTACTTGGGATTCAAGTATAGGAAAGTTTACACCTGGTGAAGAGGAACGGAGGATGCTCTCAGTATTACTATTTACTTCTACGTGGACTACATACAATCGAAAATAATAGTTTTACTTTTATTAGTCACTACTGTTAACCATTTGGCACGGAGTGCATCTTCGTTAGCTGGAATGCACTGTTGTGGAGCGGATAGGTGCATTTATAGCGGTCACCTGCTTAATTAAAGAAAGGTGCCACAAACAGATATTAAATCTATTGTAGAACACTCTACTTCTACGTAACGACATCAGAGAATGTCTCATTATTTTCTTTAACTTATGTTTCCAAGTACACAATGAGACGCATATTGCATTCAGAAGGTAGCACGTTAACATGATTCGATTTTATTGCTAATTAACGTATATTTGAAAACGAACTACATCTAATATGTAAAAACGAATGTTTTCTTGTTCGATCTTGTGAACTCCGAGGCCATTAATAATAGTTGGTGAATGGCGCAACCAGCCACATGTATTTTTGAATGTTTTATTTTACTGCCATAACCGGTTTCTGGCAACCATGCCCATCATCAGACGGCTAACATTTTTCGTTAGATAGATGTTTTAGTTAACAGCATGTCATCTTCTCCACACTGCACACGAATGAGTATTTAGTGCCCCTTTATCAGTTGTTCATTTGTTTCATTAATAAAAATACGCTGAAAGCTTACACACACACACACACACACACACACACACACACACACACACACACACATATATATATATATATATATATATATATATATATATATATATATATACTTGTGTTTATTTACATACCTTCCAGTGGATGGCAACATTCTAGTAGAGTTCGCAGATCGTGGTCGTGCTGTAGCGTTCTCGCTTCCCGCGCCCGGGTTCCCGGGTTCGATTCCTGACGGGGTCAGGGATTTTCTCTGCCTCGTGATGACTGGGTGTTGTGTGATGTCCTCAGGTTAGTTAGGGTTAAGTAGTTCTAAGTTCTAGGGGACTGATGACCATAGATGTCCCATAGTGTTCAGAGCCATTTGAACCATTCCAATAGATGGCTGTTCGTTTCGTTGTGGTTTTGTAGCTCGATGTATATACAATGTGATCAAAAGTATCCGGACACGCCCAAAAACATACGGTTTTCACAACTCCAGGTACTCCATATCAGCGACCTCAGTAGTGATTAGACACCGTGAGAGAGCAGAATGGGGCGCACCGCGGAACTCACGGACTTCGAACATGGTCAGGTGACTGGGTGTCACTTGTGTCATACGCCTGTACGCGAGATTTCCACACTCCTAAACGTCCCTAGGTTCACTGTTTCCGATGTGATAGTGAAGTGGAAACGTGAAGGGACACGTACAGCACAAAAGCGTACAGGCCGACCTCGTCTGTTGACTGAAAGAGACGCCGACAGTTGACGAGAGTCGTAATGAGTGATAGGTAGACATCCAGATCGTCACACAGGAATTCCGAACTGCATCAGAATCCACTGCAAGTACTATGACAGTTAGGCGGAAGGTGAGAAAACTTGGATTTATTGGTCGAGCGGCTGCTCATAAGCCACACATGACGCCGGTAAACGCCAAATGACGCCTCACTTGGTGTAAGGAGAGTAAACATTGGACGATTGAACAGTGGAAAAACGTTGTGTGGGGTGACGAATCACGATACACAATGTGGCGATCCGATGGCAGAGTGTGGGTGTGGGGAATGCCCGATGAACGCCATCGGCCAGTATGTGTAGTGCCATCAGTAAAATTTGGAGGCTGTGGTGTCTTGCTATGGATGTGCTTTTCATGGAGGAGGTTGCACCTCTTGTTTTGCGTGGCACTATCACAGCACGGGCCTACATTGATGTATTATTCATCTTACTGCTTCCCACTGTTGAATACCGCGGTTTGATCGCGTTCGCAGTGTTACTTTGTGCCAGTCAGGGCTCTCATCAAGGGAAGTGTCCAGGTGTCTCTCCTAGTCTGCAGGGGAACGTTTTCTTGCATCCGTGGAAGAGAGTCTGTCAGGAGGCTGCAATACCCGTGCGCGTTCAGCCTTCCGTCTATGAAAAATGGGCCTGTGAGCTGATGGCTCACTATCCTGCACGAAACGTTTACACCCCATGGAAGCTGACGTTCCACCTGACGAAGGCAATGGGGACCGTCAATAGACTAATACTGCATGTTTCGTCTGTTTGGCTGGCCGTGATTGGTAAGTGTGGCTTTAGACAAGATACATGGTAGGCTACGTCTGGAGTATCCTGTCTTGATGCCCACATACAGAAATTAACACCATTCTTACAGTCGTTTCCAAGCAGCTCCTGATGGGGAGAGATGTGTTGGGGATGGAAAGTATGTCGCCGGAGAACACCTGCTGACTCATGTCACTTCCTCATGCGATTACGCGGGAACTACCGTGCGTGTCAACTGCAACAGCAGCGAAAACATTAATTTCTCCCCCTTCTGTCGCCACTTGTTTCCTTTTGTCACGTTGTCTAGGTGTTACACTACCATATTCACGTAACTGGTTGAAGGGGTTGAGAAGTATTTGCCGAGATGGTTGGCGTCTAGTGGAATATCTTTGCGCATAAACCGTACAAAAACGGACTACGTGTTCTACACCAGACTGCGTTGGTAAATCCCACCGCCCACTCACAACACACTGCTTGGACTGTCACAAATTAGCAGACTAGCAAGTTTCAACGTACTTAAGGAACACACATTCACACTGTAAGGAAAGTAACGCCTTTGTACCTAGCAACTACGCAAGCTGAATGGCACAAACAAGTGTCAGTGTGGAAACTTTTCAAAATACGAAATCTTGTAGACGACTCGCGCTATAATCCTGCAACAAACACCACGTACATTCTAATGTACCCTGGTTTTAGTTTGTTGCTATCAACAGATATTGTTCCATTTTTAAAAAGTGTATATTTGCACAAAAATACACTTTCTAAGTATTATTACAATCTGTGTATTCTTTATCAGTACGAGCCCTTGAGTACTAATCCATTCTGTGAAAACCGCATATATATATATATATATATATATATATATATATATATATATATATATATACATACCAGGTGATCAATACGTCAGTATAAATTTGGAAACTGAATAAATCAAGAATAATGTAGATAAAGAGGTACAAATTGACACACAGGCTTGGAATGACATGGGGTTTTATTAGAACCAAAAAATACAAAAGTTCAAAAAATATCCGACAGTTAGCGCTTCATCTGATCAGAACAGCAATAATTAGCATAACAAAGTAAGACAGGAAATGCTCAATATGTCCACCATCATTCCTCAACAATAACTGTAGTCGAGGAATAATATTGTGAACAGCACTGTAAAGCGTGTCCGGAGTTATGGTGAGGCATTGGCGTCAGATGTTGTCTTTCAGCATCGCTAGAGATGTAGGTCGATCACGATACACTTGCTACCTCAGGTAACCCCAAAGCCAACACAGACAGGTCTGGGGACCTGGGAGGCCAAGCATGACGAAAGTGGCGGCTGAGCACACGATCATCACCAAACGACGCGCGCAAGAGATCTTCCACGCGTCTAGCAATATGGGGTGGTTCTAATAAAACCCCGTGTCGTTCCAAGCATGTGTGTCGAATTTTACCTCTCTATCTACATTATTCCGTGGTTTATTACGTTTTCAAATTTATACTGACATTTTGATCACCCAGGATATATATATATATATATATATATATATATATATATATATATAAAATCACACACACGAAATGTATCTGACATACACGTACATTGACGAAGCCTCGGGCAGAAAGCTAGTTTCAATGATTACAGTTTCAGTAATTACGGCTGAAAACCGTACCTTATGGACCGTATGAAAAGTGTGACGGGCTATGCTGTAATAAAACCTTTCCTGATTACAGCAGACGAAAAATCCGACCAAGTAAAAACCTAATGTCAGAGCTCCGTTATATGGAATGGGTCAAAGTGGTATCCAAAACATTAGTATTCGAGAACGCGGGTGAAGATGAAATTATTGCGGGTACGTTTAGGGTCTTGCGGATACAATTCGTTTCGGAACAGTATTTTTTCTAGCGTTGTAGAGCTCCATCTATGGCGATACAAAGAGGTTTTTACGGGGCTGGAGAGTAGATGCTCACTAACATGGACGGAAGTACAATCGAAGAGGGAAAGAAAAAGAAATCAAGATAGACGGCAGACACTCAATATTTACAGCTCTAATGCCAAAATCTCACACTGCTGTCACTATTGGAGGTCTCGTACAGAACGAGAGAGCGATGAGCGACTGCCTTAATCCCACATCGATTATCAGACTGGCCAGACGAAGAAGAAGACGACAAGATTATCTGAAGTTTGCAGTAGGTCTGAGGGCATCCAGCAGGAAGACATTATCGACGAGTTCGTAATTCCTGCAGCATTCGATGGCTCGCAGATCAATAAGGCGAATGATTGTTGAGTATCATCGTACAGATAATGTTCATGGGGGATGATTTTTGTTTTCAGGTCATCAATCTTCTGACGGCTTTCATGCGACACTTAACGATATCCTCTCCTGTGCCAACTTCTTCATCTCGGAGTGTTCATTACACAAAACTTTCTCAATTATTAGTTACATATATCCCAACCAACGTAGGAGCACGAGAGGCAGTACTGACCATACGACTTATTTTAGAAGATAGGTTAAACGAAGGTAAACGGAGACACAGCTTTTGACAATGTTGACTAGAATACGAAATTTTAAAGGAAACAGAGATGAAATACAACGAGCGGAAGGTCATGCACAACTTGTGCACAAAGCTGACTGCCTTTATACGAGTCGAAGGACATGAAAACAAAAGCTATGATTGAGAAAGGAGTGAGACTGGTTTCTGGGGTGTCAACGATGTCATTCAGGCTTTCGCACTGAGCAGGCGCTAAACGAAAGCACGGACAAATTTGGAAACAAGAAATTTGATCATCGAGGTTCACCGATGACATTGTAACTCTGTCACAAATACCAAGGGACTTGGAAGGGCACTTCAAAAGTGTGGATATTGGCTTAAAAAGAGGTTGCAAGATGAACATCAACAGAAGTGAAATAAGTGTAGTGGAATATAACCGAATTAATCAATGAAGTGCTGAAGGAACTTCGTCAGCAAATGAGACACTGTAAGTAGTACACGGGTTTTACTATTTGAGCAACAAATTAACGGATGCCGCCGAATTGGATAGGATAAGAATTTCAGACTGATTACAGCACGGAAAGCATTTTCGAGAAACATCAATTTGTTAAGGTCTAACATAGATTTAAGAGTTAGGAAGTCTTTTCTGGAGGCAATTGTCTGGAGTTAAAGATTGTACGGGGAGCGAATCGTGGAAGATGACGTGTTCAGACAAGAAGAAACTATAAGCTTTTGAAATGTAGTGCTATGAAAGAGTGCTGAAGATTGGATTGGTAGACCGAGTAAATAACGAGGAGATGGTGTATCGAATTGGAGAAAAAGGAAATTTACGGCACAAAACTAAAAGAAGGAATCAGTTGATAGAATACGTCCTGTGGGATGAAGAAATCGCCAGTTTGGTAGTAGAGGAAAGTGTGGCCGGTAAGAACTCTAGAGGAAAACCACGGGATGTAAACGTCAAGCAGAGTCAAATGCGTATACGCTGCGGCAGTAATTTTGGGATGAAAAGTCTTTCACATTACAGAATAACGTGGAGAGCTGCATCAAATCAGTCTTAGGATTTAAGACGACGACGACGACAACAACAACAACAACAACAACATCCCAATCTCTGTTTATCCAAAAAATGTTCAAATGTGTGTGAAATCTTATGGGACTTAACTGCTAAGGTCATCAGCCCCTAAGCTTACACACTACTTAACCTAAATTATCCTAAGGACGAACACACACCCATGCCGGGACCAGCCGCACAGTCCATGACTGCAGCGCCTAAGACCGCTCGGCTAATCCCGCGCGGCCTCTGTTTATCCCCACCATTTTTCGCATCAACGGTTCGAACTAGCATCATCGAAGTTATTCAGTAATGTCTTAATACCGTCCTGTCACCCTGTCTCTTACTCCACTGACCAGGGAACCTCCCCGTCGCACCCCCTTCAGATTTAGTGGCAAGATATCCCGGTGGAATCGTCAAGAATTGAGCACAGATCAAGACTGGAAACAGGAAGAATGTGTACTGAATTATGGAAAGAAAGCAAAATAAAAACAATGAATGGTCCAAGCTTAACAAGTGCAACACTGAGTGGGTTGTAATACCCATGGTTACGGCGTTGGACTCGGAAACGATCGAGACGGATTGTAAAGCCCTCGTGCCATATATTGTTATTTGTTTTTCACAACTTTATGAACTGTCCGTCCGGTTATTGAAATATTTGTTCTCTTTCTGTAGCCTTGGCTGTTGGCCATACTATACAACGGTTGTAGAATATAAGTCATGTGGTAAGAATACATTACGGTTGCAAGTAAATAGTGAGATAGGCGAGATACCACATAGATGTCTCACAGAAATGAAAACAAGAAATAAACGGATGTGAACCACGTTACAACAAGGGAATTCAAAAATCAAAACTTCAAAACGGAACCCAACGTCAAAAACATATGTTTTGACAGAGAACGGAGAAATTGTGCCTCTGTCAAACTGTTCCGTTCATTTGTTGCAGCTTTCGTGACAAACTATTTCATCGTTTCCTTGGGAGTGATCACATTTGTGTTTATATGAACACCTAAATCGGGCAAGGACGCATATCTCAGTCACTTACCAGGCGTACAAATTAGATCCTGTCATATGACACACGTAGAGTCACTAATGCCGTGTATGACACACCAGACGTGTTTTCCCGTGGAGGATACGACTGGGTTGTCATCTTGTCACCAAAGGTTTGCGGTTCCCGTTCGTAAGCCACTTCCTTTAGATTGCTAACAGAGTAGTTGTGCAGAATCAACTTTCGTTGTAGGTCCCTTTCTTACACCACGCTATTACAAATGGATATATATATATATATATATATATATATATATATATATATATATATATATATATATATATATTACTACGGACGGTAGCTAACCCTCTGACCGAACACGCTGAGCTACCGTGCCGGGCATGTCGCAAGCACACCGCTCACCCGCTTCTCCACGCCGCTGTCGCTTCTGTTCTTCGCTCAGTGCTGCACTTGTTGACACTGCACTGTTCGCTGTTTCTATTACGCTTCTTTTTTCACAGTTCAGTACACCTTCTTCCTGTTCTCATGCTTGGTCCGTCTTCAGGTTTTGACGGGCTGTCCACTGGGACCTTTTTCCGCTATAACTGAAGGGGGCTGCGATGGGGAGTTTCGCTTGCGAGTGTTTTCCGAGTGTTCCTTTCTACCTGGTTCTGCGGAGAACCTTCTCGTTTCTTATCAGTCCCCTTAACTTTCGGAATTCTTATCCAGCACAGCTGAGAGTCACACTCAGTTTAGGAAGTACGCAACTCGGAGTCTAGTGGTTGTGGACACTTCTATGGATTTAGATGTTCCCCGATGTAGAAGTGACGGAAGAAAGAATGTGTGGGTACGTTAAAATTGACGCCCCATTCCTTCCTATACGTTTTTCTGATTTCACCCTTTTGTTTTTGTCGAAATGACTTCTTTTGTTTTACTTTCATTGACTGCCTTCAAAATGGTTCAAATGGCTCTGAGCACTATGGGACTCAACTGCTGAGGTCATTAGTCCCCTAGAACTTAGAACTAGTTAAACCTAACTAACCTAGGGACATCACAAACATCCATGCCCGAGGCAGGATTTGAACCTGCGACCGTAGCGGTCTTGCGGTTCCAGATTGCAGCGCCTTTAACCGCACGGCCACTTCGGCCGGCGACTGCCTTCAATAAGCGTTTTGGAAAAAAGAAGAATATTTTCGTTTTTTGAAGGAATACACTGCCATTTGAGTGTATATTTCGGTGTGTTTCCTGAGTTTTAAAAAAAAGTGGCTAGCGTTGCTGTCTCTGGATCGCAGGGGACCGGGTTCGATTCCCGGCTTGGTTGTAAATTTTCTCTGTCCAGGGACTGGGTGTCCATGTTGGCCGGCCAGAGTGGCCGAGCGGTTGTAGGCGCTACAGTCTGGAACCGCGCGACTGCTACGGTTGCAGGTTCGAATCGTGCCTTGGGCATGGATGTGTGTCATGTCCTTGGGTTAGTTAGGTTTAAGTAGTAGTTCTAAGTTCTAGGGGACTGACGACCTCAGGAGTAAAGTCCCATAGTGCTCAGAGCCATTTGAACTATTTTTATGTCTGTGTTGCCCTCATCTTTTCATCATCATCATTCGTGACAGTGGTTCTATTGGATTGCGTAAAAAATTAGAGTTCGTACGGGCGCTGATGACCACGCAGTTGAGAGCCCCACAAACCAAACATAATCGTCATCATCATTATCATCAGTTTAGGATACCTTACAATTTGCTTATGTACCTTACGCTTTTGGGCCACCCTGCAGTTTTGTCTCACAACTGTTTTCGAGGGTGATGAATTTCGCAATTGCTCTAGGAAGGGAGACACGTAGATAAAACAGGAAATTTCGACTGTAATCCGTGAGCACGGCGTTCTGAATTCGATGGGAAATGTCGCTTCGTGAGGCGCGCTGGTGGCGTGAATGAAATGTTACAGTGGCAAGAGGCGGATGGATAAATTTTAGCAGAGAAGCTTATAATCTATTCCAGAGCCGGAAGTTTACGCGCTCGTGATGCCGTGCGTAGGGCGCATAAAACCGTAAACACGCCGATGCCCGAGTACTTTGCGACGTCAGCGGAAGCGGGACTGTACAGTAAAAGATGGCGTGGGAGGCGCGGCGGTTGCAGACTCGGAGACGGCGCGGCCGGGAGCTACGTCACGCGAAGCCATTGTCTCTCTCTCTCTCTCTCTCTTTCTCTCTCTCACTCGATCCCCCAAATTGATTATCGCGTGTCGCTGGGCAGCGGCCTGTTGGCTCGGGCGGCCTAGCGCAGACGTTGGCTCCTGCAGCGGCAGCGGCCGCGGCAGCTGGCACCTTCCCATGGCCCCTCCTTACGATTCCGGCCAGTGCCCGCCGGGTCCTCCCAGCTCCTGGCAACGGGCGCCTTATCGGCTGCCGAAATCTTTCCGGCCGGAGCCTCCTCGGCTCGCTGATAGAATTAAAAAACGCTCCACTCCGCGATACTCCACCTTGCCTTCTCGATGGCTCCTCGCCTCTCTCTAAGACCCCACTGGCTCTTAATGTAAAGATCGAACCCTTCTGGAAGATCAGAAATTTTCTGTCTACAGTCTGACGACGAAAGGCTCTTACCTTTCCTTTTTTCCCCTCCGTTCGACGCGGAAGCCGGCGCTGCTGCCTTCGTCTTCTGAAAGCCTGGTCCTGTCTCTAATTCCGGGCTCTGCAACGCTTTTAGGCTAATTAGACTTTTCCTATCGTAGACAGTGCTCCTTTCTCTTCTGCGACGTATCATTTCCCGTACCACGCTCGTTCCTTTCCGTTAATATGCCACAGGGAGTCGGAAACTGAGTATTGAAACCTAACGATGTCAACTTGAAAGAACATCGTCTCTTCTCCTTCCGTTTATTTTAGACATTGCATGTAATGCTGTCTGTGGGTCCGAGGCGTTAATGTCCTGAACTACACTAAGGTGACAAAACTCATCAGATACCACCTAACATCATGTCGGACTTCCTTTTGCCTGGCGTAGTGCAGCAGTTGCCATAAGAAGTTTGTTGACTTCCTGGACGATGCTTTGGCAAAAAAACACAACCAGTTTCTTCCCCCGTGCCATTCACTCCAACATAGTGCTCTGTCTTTGGTGAACACTCCATGAAGTCAATAATTTCACCGTTGCTCCTTCCGAGTCAGACACTCCTTTTTTGTTCTGGGCTCACGTCATAGCGTTGCACAGTGCTACACAATAAGTTTTAACGCTGTCCTCCTTCCTTAATCATCTTTTTCTTCTTTTTGTAACCGTGACTAGGTATTATCCCGCTCCGATTCTATTGGAACTGCTGGGTCCATGGTGCTTTCGTCTGTCAACGTTTAGCTTTCCTTTGAATTTATAAACACATTCTTTTTCAGGAGATGGTCCAGGTCATCGATTGAAAATGAGTGTTTTCATTTGGCGAGCAAAAGAAGAATGATACAAGGAACAATGCTCTGAAATTGAGAGTTATGAAACAAGACATGATAGTTTCAACTTACACAAAAAAGTTAAAGATTTAGCTGGACTTAATAAAAAGAAAAGTACAAGTTTATTGTTAGATAAAAATGGCAAAATAATTCCTGATGTTAAAGGTAAACTGGACAGGTGGACAGAATATGTCAAAGAACTATTTGAAGATACAAGAAAAGATCAAAAATTTTATGATAACATGATCGGAGAACGAGGACCAAGCATATCGAAAGAAGAAATATTACATGTTATCAACAAATCAAAGACAGGAAAAGCCCCTGGACCGGATAAGATACCAAATGACATCCTGAAACTCATAGGAATAGACCATATAGATATATTTCTACAATTGTTTAATGATATTTATAATTCGGGAATTATTCCTAGGGATTGGTTGACATCTACCTTTGTTACATTACCCAAAAAGGCTAATACCAAAACTTGTAATGATCACCGTACAATAAGCTTCATGAGTCACACCTTAAAGATATTTCTAAAAGTTATACACCAACGAATATACAAAAAAGTAGAAGAAGGTATAAGTGAAACACAATTCGGTTTTAGAAGTTCCCTCGGTACAAGAGAAGCATTGTTTGCTTTTAACATATTAGCGCAACGATGTATGGAGGTTAACCAGCCACTATATGTGTGCTTCCTGGATTATAATAAAGCATTTGACAAAGTTCGTCATGATCATCTCATAGAATTGTTAGAAAAGAAAACACTTGATAAGAAAGACATCCGCATTATATATAACCTCTACTACAATCAAACCGCAACCGTGAAGGTAGAAAATGAGTTATCGAATGATATAGAAATAAAGAGGGGTGTGAGACAAGGTTGCGTTCTCTCACCCTTATTGTTTAATATGTATTCAGAAGACATAATCCAGGCAGCTCTATCAGATGAAATAGCTGGCATTAAAGTGAATGGGCTAAACATTAACAATGTTAGGTTTGCTGATGACACTGCACTACTAGCTGGAAACCTCAAAGATCTACAATTACTTCTTGACAAAGTCGCAGAAAAAAGTGAAGAATTTGGCTTGACTCTTAACGTAAGCAAGACTAAGTTCATGGTGATATCTAAAACACACCAACAAGAAAATCTTACAATCAATAGGGAAAGAGTCGATCAAGTACGTAAATTTAAATATCTCGGAACAATTGTAAATGAGGAGATTGAAAGCTCAAAAGAAATTAAATCGAGAATAGGACAGGCCAGAAGTATCTTTAATAAGATGAAAAATGCATTCTGTTCGAGAGACATTTGTTTAAACACAAAAATGAGGTTGCTAAGATGCTATGTATTCTCAAAATTATTATACGGAATGGAAGCGTGGACATTGAAAAAGAAGGACATGAACAGTTTAGAAGCTTTTGAAATGTGGGCATATAGAAGAATACTTAGAATTAGTTGGGTGTCGAGGATTACTAATCAAGATGTCCTAAGAAGAATGGGAAAGGAAAAAGAATTAATTAAAATTATTAAAGTAAGGAAGCTACAATATTTAGGCCATGTTATTAGGGGAGTAAATTACAAAATATTGCAAATAATACTAGAAGGGAAAATTTATGGGAAGAGAACGAGGGGTAGAAGACGGACATCCTGGATTGACAATTTAAAAAATTGGTACAACTGTTCAACGTCAGAACTCCTTAGATCAGCCAAATCAAGATCAGAAATTGCCATGATGACAGCCAACCTTCTTAGAGGAGACGGCACATGAAGAAGAATTTGGCGGTTGGATGTGCGGTGAACAAGAACTCCACAAACAAACTTCCAGAAGTGGTGGTATGGTCCAAAACAAGAAAAAAATGTCTAGTAAACAGGGGCTTTGAAATGTTTACACTAAGATCTATGAGAAAATTTTTCATCTTCGCTAGTGCGAGACACAGCTCTTCTAGCGAAAGCTCTTTGCTTTCCATATTTTCAAAGGTGGTAGTGCCATGGCGACTTACTAGGGGAGCCGACGACGTCGGGTTTACGGATTTATTTCAAATTTTGCACTCTATTAGTAGGCCATTAAAACAATATAATGTGTAAGCAGCAAGGTGCACCGCTCTGGCAACTGCGAGAAAATCGCAAGAAAAGTTTCATGCGTCTGTTATGCAACTGATGCATCTGTGCGTAGGTGCCGGAGGACGTTATATCTCATGGTGGTTAAGTGGTTAACATTACAGGTTCATAAGACGAACGTATATGAGGCGACTGTTCGACTCCCGTTCGAACCCTCATTTCTGTAGTACAAGTGTAAATCATATGCTATTCAAAAAATTTGCACCTGCACTATTCGTTCTTCATAGATGAGCAACGTCTCACCGCTACGCAGGTTAACTGCCAAATGGAGCTACCTCTGTATCTGTAACTCGACGCGTCGAGGTGCAAAGTAGTTGCGAGAACCTTACCAGATTTCATGTACAAGGGATTTCACAAATCACGACAGGCATATACTTTCAAGAAAACTCTGTGCGTTTCTTCATTTATTTGTCGATAGGTGTAAATATGTTTGTTCTAATAATTAAATTTAATTAAAAATAGTAAATAGTCAAATAAGATGAAATTCACTAAAACTTTATGCAACTACACTTGGTTTTTAATTACATTACCTCTCAAATGCAATATGAATTAAATACACTACTGGCCATTAAAATTGCTACACCAAAAAGAAATGCAGAAGATAAACGGGTATTCATTCGACAAATATATTATACTAGAACTGACATGTGATTACATTTTCACGAAATTTGGGTGCATAGATCCTGAGAAATCAGTACCCAGAACAACCACCTCTGGCCGTAATAACGGCCTTGATACGCCTGCGCATTGAGTCAAACAGAGCTTGGATGGCGTGTACAGGTACAGCTGCCCATGCAGCTTCAACACGATGCCACAGTTCATTAAGATTAGTTGCTCGGCCACCATTGACCAGACGTTTTCAATTGGTGGGATATCTGGAGAACGTGCTGGCCAGGGCAGCAGTCGAACATTTTCTGTATCCAGAAAGGACCGTACAGGACCTGCAACATGCGGTCGTGCATTATCCTGCTGAAATGTAGGGTTCCGCAGGGATAGAAAGAAAAGGTAGAGCCACGGGTCGTAACACATCTGAAATGTAACGTCCACTGTTCAAAGTGCCGTCAATGCGAACAAGAGGTGACCGAGACGTGTAACCAATGGCACCCCATACCATCACGCCAGGTGAAACGCCAGTATGGCGATGACGAATACACGCTTCCAATGTGCGTTCACCGCGATGTCGCCAAACACGGATGCGACCATCATGATGCTGTAAACAGAACCTGGATTCATCCGAGAAAATGACATGTTGCCATTCGTGCACCCAGGTTCGTCGTTGAGTACACCATCGCAGGCGCTCCTGTCTGTGATGTAGCGTCAGGGGTAACCGCAGCCATGGTCTCCGAGCTGATAGTCCATGCTGCTGCAAACGTCGTCGAACTGTTCGTGCAGATGGTTGTTGTCTTGTAAACGTTCCCGTCTGTTGACTCAGGGATCGAGACGTGGCTGCACGATTCGTTACAGCCATGCGGATAAGATGCCTGTCATCTCGACTGCTAGTGATGCGACGGCGTTGGGATCCAGCACGGCCTCCCGTACTACTCTCCTGAACCCACCGATTCCATATTCTGCTAACAGTCATTGGATCTCTACCAACGCGAACAGCAGTGTCGCGATACGATAAACCGCAATCGCGATAGGCTACAATCCTACCTTTATCAAAGTCGGAAACGTGATGGTACGCATTTCTCCTCCTTACACGAGGCATCACAACAACGTTTCAACAGACAACGCCAGTCAACTGCTGTTTGTGTATGAGAAATCGGTTGGTAACTTTCCTCATGTCAGCACGTTGCAGGTGTCGCCACCGACGCCAAGCCAGTGTGAATGTTCTGAAAAGCTAATCATTTGCATGTCACAGCATCTTTTTCCTGTCCGTTAAATTTCGCGTCTGTAGCACGTCATCTTCGTGGTGTAGCAATTTTAATGGTCAGTAGTGTAATATGACCGGTGGTGAAAAAAATTTGATTAACAATTTAGTTTGAGCGGGAGTCGAACCGTCGCGTTGTACAAGTTCGTCTTTATGTAGCTCGTACGCTAACACCTTTTTTTTTTTTAAATCTATTTTGTTCATTGTTGTTCATTGCATTTGTTCGCTATGGACGCCCCCATGACACCCATTCAAGTTCATCGGCGATCTGTTCACTCAGTTTTTTTACTATAGAGGGCAGCTGATCTTCTGACCGAAAACGCTCAGCTACCTTGCCGGCACCACCTGACCACCATGAACTCTATCATCTAGCAATAGTTTGAAGGAGATCTATGATGCCGACGTCCTGGCCTCCCATTGTTAGACATTAGGCGCCGATGGCACTACACGCAACTTACTGGTCATGCAGGTTGCAGTGATCTCAGCCCCTACGGTTTAAATGATAAGGAACTTCGCAGCCTCGCAACTCTGCGAGCAGACCAGCAGGGGGCGTCAGCAGCATTCCGGACTGGTCACCAGGCAGCGCACAAAGCTACAGCAGAGGTCGTTGGCAAACCGCACCTCTTATGCATCCGCCATGTCACGTGCCAAACAAAGGCTGGCGCACGAGTTTCTTAATGAGTTCGGTCACAGCCGGTCTCCACTACGATGCGCCACCTCCTCAGCTAGTACTCGTGATCAGCAACGCGCGTGTTGAGACGTGGTGAAATCGTACTGTTGATCTTCTGTGCAACAAGATAGTGCCAGACTAGCACCTTACATCCTTGTCACACTTCTATACGTCATTACCTTTGGCTCTCAGTACTTGCCGGCGGCTGTGGCCGAGCGGTTATAGGCGCTTCAGTCCGGAAGCGTTTAACAAGATAATAATAAGTTGTCTCTTCCTTCTCTATGAATAGATGATGAATGCAGCTAGCCGCTAACTTTGTGTAATGTCTTGTCTGTATAGACGTGTATCTGTTGCCTTTAAGACCCTTTCACCTTCACACATAAATCTATACAGTAATGTAAGGGCCTCCCGTGTCTTGGCTGATCCGTGATAAGACAGGCGAAAGGTTAGACTAATGGAGGATTATTAGTATTATCTCTATTTTCATTCGCTCTCTCTCTTTCTCTCCTTTATCTATGTACAGTTTTTAATATAATATTTCATTACGTGAAATCAGCCAAATAGGATCTTTGGCCGAGTCCTTCGTCTTGGTAATCAGCGGCTGGCTTGCTGTAAGAGATCTTTACATTTATTATTACTGTTAAACACTGTATTCAGTCGGGAGAATCAATCGTGTGGACAATTTGTTCCTTTTACGAAAGATTGCGAATTCCAGATGTGTACGAAGCCTTTTTGGACGATTTAACACAGACTCAGTGATTACAGGCTCTCTTCGACACAGCTGAAACTTCCCCACTAATTACAGGGCCAACGTGATCATCAAATGGTTCAGAAAAAACTCATTCGTTCATTCACTCCGGAACAAAAAGTCACAAACCTTATTTATGAAGGAAATTGTGTATTAAATCCATCTCCGTTACATGTCCAGATCTCCGGTGATTCCACGTCTTAATTATTTTCCGTTTACACTCTCTTTCTATTCAAACAAACCGCTAGTGGCACAAAAGTTAATTCGCTCGATTTAGCGAGAAGAAAATCAGAATATGTAATTCTCAGAAATACGTCAATCCCTCAATCCTTACTCCAGAAACTGTCCTAGTTACCACTCTAACAACCATGGAGAATGCATATATGCATCTCTGTTATTTCAAAGAATAAACGCGCTAGAAAATACTTTGGCGTCGTCTAGCTGTCGCCGCAAATGTTACGAGAAAATCAGATCAGATGCTTTTCCAAAGTGAATGAATGTGGATGGTTTGATTGACAATGATTAATTGATGCGTGGTAGAGGGTATTTTCTGTGGGGACATTACAAGCGCTCTGCTGCTACGGTCGCAGATTCGAATCCTGCCTGGGCATGGATGTGTGTGATGTCCTTAGTTAGGTTTAAGTGGTTCTAAGTTCTAGGGGACTGATGACCTCAGATGTTAAGTCTGATAGTGCTTAGCGCCATTTGAACCATCTGAATCTCAGTACTTCTTCAGAGTCGTTACGTGTTTATTCTCCTTAACTGAAGCTTGGATTTAAACTTGAAGTCAGAAATTTATCTTTCCGTTATAACCTTAAGTTACTAGAACTTCAATATCCTACTTTTTAATGAGCGTGTGACTACAGAAACTTAATTTACTGTTTTCACGTAAAGCTCTTAAGATTTTAATATTGTGTTTACTGAAGCGTGTGTAACTCCTTCAAGTATCGTGGAACTTATTTATTTCCTTTGTGATTCCGGAAATCTGTGTGGCTCCGTTGTTTACGAGAAATCAATAATTTTGTTTCACTTACTGAAGGACTAGTATTCATTTTGTTTCACTTATGGGGGGAACCATCAGTTGTTTTCTTTCATTTTTTGGAGTATATTTTTATGGATATTGTGTTCAGTTAACTTTTGTTTGCCCCGGATTAATTAATTCTGCCATATCAGGTAATATGGATTAAAATAAGAGGAAAAATGTCCAGTAAACACTGGCTCTAAAGTGCGTGCCGTAAGTGCTAAGAGCATTTGTTAATTTTCGCTGCTGAGAATGAGGGCAAATGGCTCTTACATTTTGCATTTTAGAGTTCACGTTTATCGGACATTTTGTTATATTTTCGTACATACTATCTTCTCCAAAAATATGGAAAACCAAAAGCTTGCAGTATAAGAGATATGTTTCACCATATCCAAGACAAACTAGTGCTTGCTACCCTTAATGTTTGTATTTTAGAATCTATGTTCACTAGACATTCTGTTATGAAAGTCTGTCTTTGGAGTTCTGGTTCATACTGCACACTTAGGCGTATTTAGTCTTTCAACTCTCCATGCATACCATCACCTCTAATTTTCTCTCATTAAGTCAGTTCATTGGTTTGTAGTTCAGATCTCATTTCTAATGTTGCCATCCTTTTTTGTTGTTACCTGAAGATCCATATCTCAATTCTGTAAAACAGAGGTGATGTTACTCATCCTGATCTGAAAATATCTCGAAGTGGCTATCAAGTCAACCTTTCAGTTTGTCATATTTGTGGATATTTTATTATGTGAGCAATAGACGTGTATCAGATACACTGCAACCGAAATATTCCCACTAGTAGTATTTCACTGTAGCCAGTTCTTAAACACACCGTAAGTATTTTCCTTCGGTAGCCACTTCCAGTTTGTTGGTAATTAGTTTATTTTACTTGTAACATCTAATTCCTTACCACACTGTGTAGTTGTCGTCAAGGCTGTTTTGGACGCCAGAGTGGATTTCCTGTTACATGCTCTTTGGGGCGGCAGTGGTGTTGTAAATTTTTTAGCTTTGCCGAAATCAGGGGTGAGTAACCCTTCTTGATCAATGGAGTTGTTGGAAACAGCAAGTGCACAAGAATTCGGAAGTGTGTTTTCTTGCTCGGGCATGGAATTCTGCTTAGACGCTTTCCTGTTTTTTCGGCTAGTGATGTAGTCCAGTGAGCGCGCGACCTCGGTAGCAAGTTGTACTTATGAGATCGTGGAGCGTTCTTCAAGATGGAGGTGGTGTTTTATAAAAGAGACTGCGGTGTCGTCCGAACAAGACGCAGCCAGGGCAAAAGCACTGTAAGCACAGTGCCAGTGTCATTGACTCGCCACCTGCGGCACCGGCGTCGCTGAGTATGAAAATATCGACTTCGCTTCGGCCAATTGGCAGCCATGTACAATTCGCCAATGACCTGACGACAAAGGACAGAAATCTACTCGGAATGACAGAAGAGCAGCTCTTGCTCTCTCAGTTATAGAGTGTCATTCAGGGCTGACTTAAGAGAACGACGTTTAGTGAGCTCTTAGAAGTGAACTGACAGTTGTTTGCTACGTACTGTGAAGTTTACCTACGATTATTTTCACTTAGCCTTTGAGGGCCATTTTTGTGTTATACACTGAAGCGCCAAAGAAGCTGGTGTAGCTACGCGTTTTCAAATACAGAGAAATGGAAACAGGTACGGCCTATATAAGACAACATGTGACTGGCGCAGTTGTTCGATCGTTTACTGCTGCTATAATGGCAGCTTACCAAGATTTAAGTGAGTTTGAACGTGGTGTTACAGTTGACGCACGAGCGATGGGACACAGCACCTCCGAGGTAGCGGTGAAGTGCGCATTTTCCCGTACGACCACTCTACGAATGTGCCGTGAATATCAGGGATCCGGTTACACATCAAAACTCCGACATCACTGCGGCCTGATAAAGATTTTGCAAGAACGGGCCCAACGACGACTGAAGAGAATAGTTCAACGTGACAGAAGTGTAACCCTCCCGCAGATTGCTTCAGATTTCAATGCTGGGCCGTCAGCAAGTGTCAGCATGTGAAGCATTCAACAAAACATCATAGTTATTGGCTTTCGGGGCCGAAGGGCCACTCGTGTACCCTTGGTGGCTACACAACACAAAGCTTTACGCCTCGCCTGGGCCCGTCAGCATTGGACTGTTGATCACTGGAACCATGTTGCGTGGTCGGAGGAGTCTCGTTTCAAATTGTATCGAGTGTATGGAGACAACCTCATGAATCCATGGACCCTGCATGTCAGCAGGGAACTGTTCAAGCTCGTAGAGGCTTTGTAATGGTGGGGGGCGTGTTCAGCTGGAATGATACGGGAACATGATACGTTTAGATACGACTCTGACAAGTGACATGTAAGCATCCTGTCCGATCGCCTGCACCCATTCGTATCAATTGTGCGTTCCGACGGACTTGGACAATTCCAGCATGACAGTGCGACACTCCACATGTCCAGAATTGCTGCAGAGTGGCTCCAGGAACTCTCTTCTGAGTTTAAACACTTCCGCTAGCCACCAAACTCTCCAGACATAAGCATTATTGAGCGTATGTGGGATGCCTTGCAACGTGGTTTTCAGAAGGCATCCCCCTCGTACACTTACGGATTTATGGACAGTTCTGCAGGATTTATGGTGTCAGTTCCCTCCAGCACTACTTCAGACGAGTTCATGCCACGTCGTGCTGCGGCATTTCTGCGTCCTCGCGGGGGCACTACACGATGTTAGGAAGGTTTACCAGTTTCTTCGTCTTTTCGGTGAATTATATGCAGTGTTGCAGACTTAATCGGTCAGCTGGTCACAAAGATAAGTAAACCTTTTTAACTCACTTGTGTGACTTGGTTACTAATTTGTTGTAGTGTTGTAGAACCTTCTCTCTCCTATCCTGTTACCTGACCCCGAGGCATAGCTATGTAATAGTGGCAGGGAGAAATCGTCTTAGCGATGTACCGTACCAGAAGCTTTTTCAAGAACTCACGAACTCGGCCTCAACAGCAATATCGACGAGGCCTTTAAAAAACTGGCGACGAGGTTCTACAAAACTGGCGACGAGGGTTTACAAAGGAGACAAATTAGATGAAGTCTAGTTTAAGCCAATAAATTGCATTTCTTTTCGTGGAAACTTCAAGTGTGGCGTTTCCATATAACTATTCTTCCATTGACTCTGTACTGCCGTACGTTGCAGAGAAATAACTGGATGCAGTGCATTGAAAATTACCCGTATGCGTTCTTCAGTCCAGTGGTCGAATCTTTGGCTATGTTTTGTACAGCCGTAAGTATCTGAAAAAAAAATAGTGAGTCGTAGTTCAGAACCACCATTATCAGGAGTGTCGATCATCTGATGGTCATCAGATATAATATTACTATGAAGTTATCGTGTCTCGGGATCCTTATGAATGCACAGTTATGTAGCTACAGGGCACTAATCATTGATTTTTTGTGCACTGACAAATGTACCTGTGTCTCTCAGATCACGGACTAGCTGGCGACCGTTATTAAGATTGTAGATGTAGCAACGCAATAAATGGATCTGGGCCGTGCAGGAACCGATTACTACGTAGTTAATCTACTCGAAGTAGGTAGTACAGAAGATTTTAAACGCAAGCCTGGAAAAATACGAAAGTAAAGTGAAAAGGCTAAATTTGAGTGAAACTAAGATTTAAATAATGGGAATGAAAAGTAATGTGATGACAGACGAAGAAATAATTGAGGAAGTTGAGAAATATATGCTTATGACCTACGATAACAAAAAGGAGCTGCTGCACTGAGGAAATAAGAGGAAAGGCATGACTTGGCAAAGCCGCTACAGTTACATTAAGCTAATTGCTAAAGGAAAAACGACTGTCACTACGGACCAAAATAAACGAAAATAAAATATGGCTGAAACTTCGAACTTTCACATGCTCTTGTAGGAATGTGAGTCATGGACAACGTAAAAAGTGAAGCGCAAGAAAACAGGTTCATTTGAAATATGTGTCGGGGGAAGGATACTGAGAATTTCAGGACCCGAAATGGTGAAAAACTAAAACAGTTATGGAAAAAATAAAACCTAGCAATCGGGAGGACGACGATTCAAACCCGCCTCCAGCAATGCTAATTTAGCTTTTCAGTGATTTCCCTAAATCCCTTTAGGCAAATGCCGGGACGGTTCCTTCCCAAGGGCCCGGCCGATTTACTTTCACATTCTTCCCTAATCCGATGAGACCGCTGACCTTGCTGTTTGAACCTAAACTGTCTTTGGAGGCAAGAATAACCCAGATTAAATTAACCTATGAGCTGCCCCTTATGCAGATCGCACACATTAAGCCTTCTTTTAATGACATCTGTGTGTCTAGGAGAACAGTAGTACGTTCACTGCTTTCACAGGATGTTGTGCGTAGCAGCAAATCTAGTCATCCCGTGCGTTCATTGTGTTGAGAACGCTTGCTACATTTTTTTACTCCACTTATCTCGTTTTATCACAAATGCATGGGTTTTGATGGCAGATCAGACGTTGGCTCATTTAGGCCGTCGCGATTTTTTCCCTTGATTGTTGGAGAGTGTTGATTATGATAGTAGCATTCTTTTTCTTGTAAGTGTAATCTGTATTGCTACAATGGACAGAAATCCCCATTTGGGGATCGGATAACAATTTGAAATTTCTCAAAAAATGTTGCTGCGGTCCTTGAAGATACGAATTTTTCTTACTATTTCAATGTAAATGAATTGTAATGAAGGAAAAAATTCCAAAAAAGAAGTAGTTAATGGGGTAAAGTACTTGGGGCATATCGTGAAACCGAAGTCTCACTAGGACAAGTCAAAACGCTTGGATGAAGGGATGTTGAAAGACGAAGAGAAAATATAAGAAAAAGTGCTTGGAGGACACCAAAGAAGGCACTGGAATGACCCTGGAAGACAGGAGAATTTAGAGCCGGAACAGCGTCCAGGAGTGCATGGAGGGACATTGTTCATCACGTCACCAGGAATCGGAGACGACTTGATGGATCACAAAAACAACTGAGCCGTGCGTGGCTCGTGTTCGTACCATATCTCATTTGACATCCTGCTTTTACTGTACTACCACCTCGTTATGTTAGTTTCAATTTCTGTTGTCACTGAGTTGCTGCTTTGCTTCCCCGTGAGCGGCAGCAGCGGCGCTTATCGATATAAGCCCTGGCGTATTATCTTTGCTGACTGCTATTACTTCCCGGTTGTCCTGTGTTGGGAGTTAGTTCGGATCTGCCAGTGAGTTGGGAGGCGCTAGCAGTGCAGTTCGGATCTGGCGGTGTTTGACTTATGACGCGGCAGAAGTTCAGTCGGGGCGCGGATGCATTGAGGTCCGGACAACCATGAGTCGCCCGACGGTTGCCGATACACATCACTTGAGTGCGGACCACCTTGGTTGGTCGTCGGTCGGTCGTCTTGTCGGACGACGTGTATGATGGCCGGCGATCGCTTATGGGTTGCCTGCGTGTGCCTACTCATGATTCATCCTCGTTATTGCACAGTCGCCACCGTTAGTATTGTCTAGTCCTTCGTGCAAGTGTTCGTGAAACTGTGTGTAGCTTGTGATGTCGACTGCTCAGTTATTTTAGTGCTGTCTCCGTGCTGGTGTGTGGCAGTCTGTCGGTTGGTGTGGATCAGCCAGGAAATCTCCGAGCGACGCAGTGGGCCGGGCCCGCTGGTGGTCTCTACGCAGTGTCGGAGTGTGTGGGAGCTGTTCCCATTTGCTACGAGTTTCGTGGCTCACCGACCCAGGACATCAAAGTTGAGTGGTAATGCCGGCCGAAGTGGCGGAGCGGTTCTAGGCGCTTCAGTCTGGAACCGCACGACCGCTACGGTCGCAGGTTCGAATCCTGCCTCGGTCATGGATGTGTGTGATGTTAGTTAGGTTTAAGTAGTTCTAAGTTCTATCGGACTGATGACATTTGAACCATTTGAGTGGTAATTTAATTACCGAAGCCAGTCTGTTCACATTGTGCCGTTGGTTTTCATGGTTGGCTGTTGGCGAAAGTTTGGCCAACATCCGGTGGAGTTTAACTGTATTTTGATTATTTGAAGTCCAAGTGCACCAACGGAATTTTCTACCTTGTGGCCGTTAGCGTTCCGGTTACCTGCCCTGGTCGCTGACAAAATTCAGGCAGTGTCGTTTCCTCACCGTGCTGTCGCTGTCAAACACGTGTGTGTAGTTTTGACAGCTTATGCATACTTGGTTGTGGGCGGTTACGCCTTTTACGTTTTGGCTTTGGAGTTCCTGATGTACTGGTCGGGTGGAAAGCAAGTCGTCTTGTTGGTGGGTCCGTTGACGGTCTCTTGGTTAGGTTGCCGGCGGATCGTATATAGATGGTCCGACTACTTGTCTCCCCTAAGCGAACGATAGTAGTTCAAGTGCAGACCGATCCCCGGAAACTTCTGAGAGCCCCTGGCTGTACTGCCTTTTCTTATTGGTGTTTGATTGTGTGTGTTTAATGGCTCATAGCCGACGGTTTGAATTTGTATGCTTTTAGTTGGGTTTTAAATAATGAGCCTTCAGCCTCATTTAAAATATTTTGTTGGATAAAGCTTTGAGCCTTCTGCCTTTTGAAAATTCATTATAGTTGTGTTTTTCAATTACGGGCCTTCAGCCGTCTTAAATTTTTAATTCCTTACTTCTTAAAGCTTAAATTGTTTGGGTCTTCAGCCTCATTTAAAAAAAAAATATTTAAGGATAAAGCCTTGGGCTTTCTGCCTTGTAAAAATTTGTTGCAGTTGTGTTTTGAATCATGTGCCTTCAGCCGTTTCAAAAATAAAATACCTTATTGTTAAGTCTTAGATTGTTTGGGCTTTCAGCCTCCTTTTATAAAATTATTCAGGCATAAAGTTTTGGGCCTTCTGCCTTTGAAAATTTATTGTAGTTGTGTTTTAAAATATGGACCTTCAGCCGTTATAAAAAATAAAGAGGTTGTGCATTAAGCCATAAGATTGTGTCATATATTCAGTCGATAGTTAAGCTCGGAAATATGCGCTGTAATGTTTGGGCAACTAAATAAACTTATATGTGTTCGAGTGTAACTCACAGCGTCTCATTTTTGGCCGCTTTCCACAATTCCAACTACCTGTTCTGTCCTGCGGATTTAACCAGGCGTTTCAACAACAACAACAACAGTTTCCAGAATGAGATTTTCACTCTGCAGCGGAGTGTGCGCTGATATGAAACTTCCTGGCAGATTAAAACTGTGTGCCCGACCTAGACTCGAACTCGGGACCTTTGCCTTTCGCGGGCAAGTGCTCTACCAACTGAGCTACCGAAGCACGACTCACGCCCGGTGCTAACAGCCTTATTTCTGCCAGTATCTCGTCTCCTACCTTCCAAACTTTACAGAAGCTCTCCTGCGAACCTTGCAGAACTAGCACTCCTGAAAGAAATGATACTGCGGAGACATGGCTTAGCCAAAGCCTGGGGGACATTTCCAGAATGAGATTTTCACTCTGCAGCGGAGTGTGCGCTGATATGAAACTTCCTGGCAGATTGAAATTGTGTGCCCGACCGGGCGTGAGTCGTGCTTCGGTAGCTAAGTTGGTAGAGCACTTGCCCGCGAAAGGCAAAGGTCCCGAGCTCGAGTCTCGGTCGGGCACACAGTTTTCATCTGCCAGGAAGTGTCAACAACAACTGTTAATAAACAGAGCAGTATGTAACGTAATGTGCCTCAAGCGGCAATGGCACGTGAATTGCGTCCAGGGACGTTTGTGTGACTGCGCCACACCACGCCCACTTCCTGAAAAGAGACGAAGGAACGTCCCAAATTCCTTCGCAATTCGTCTTCGCCTCACGGTGTGTATCGTTTCGCTTTGGCAGCGACATAAGCTTTGTCCGGAAACCTTATGCTTCACTTGTGCCCAGTATGATAGTGATGAGCGAAGCAGCTGCAGCGCCGCAGGTGTTTCTGGCCGCCGCATTGTGCAGATGATGCAGCAGGGCCGGCAGGCGGTGTGCTGCCACGCACTGTCGCCGCCGGCGGTCCGTTCGCGTCGGCGGCAGATGGAGTCCAGAGCGGCGTGGCGCGGCGCGGCACTTGCGCAGCTTCTGCGGCACGCACTCTGCGTAGCGGCAGCTGGTGCGTGGCAGCGGTGCGTGTCCCGCCAGCACCTGGCCACGCAGGCTCTTTAAACCCGGCGCTAACGGACTTCGAAACGACACGGGGCCAACCGTGTCCTCAGCGCTCACTAATTACAGCTGCGCCACCAGACTGTTCGTTGCGCACGCGACTCCGCGGCTGCGGTCACCGTGGCTCAGGTATCGGTGGATTCCGCCGACGGCAGACGTCGCCCAGATACGACCGATCTTCCCAAATCAGTACGCCACTACATGCGCGGTCACACTATACCCCATCTTATCTACCGAACGTACAGACTTCGGACGACAATCGGTGAAATTCAAACCAGTTTGTTTTCTTCGGTCACGTAGACCGACGTTCTGGCACATGAAATATGGAGCATGAGAAACTTGCAAGTTTAGTCCAATAAAGAGTGAGTGTGTGGGTATCCTGAGGATCAAAATATCGTAATCGGGATATAGTTCGGAATCTATGAACTGAACTCGCAGGTTTATTCGAAACATAAAACAAGTAAAACCTTACGTTCCCAGGAGAGATTCTGTGAAGTTTGGAAGGTAGGAGACCAGGTACTGGCGGAATTAAAGCTGTGAGGACGGGCCGTGAATCGTGCTTTGATAGCTCAGTTGGTAGAGCACTTGCTCGCAAAAGGTAAAGGTCCCGAGTTCGAGTCTCGGTCCGGCACACAGTTTTAATATGCCAGGAAGTTTTAAGTAAAACATTCATTGGAAATTTTAGGCATAGATAATAATCTCAAAAAATCGTTTAAGTGAAAAGGAGGGCGTATCTTACGTACTAATAACTACTGTTCTGCATCTTTTTTATGGTATGTTTGTTGTGTCTACACAAGACAGCCTAGACACAATGAGAGGAAGCCGAAAGGCACGCGCTTAAACACACGCAGGCTGGCGTGAGGTCTGAAACAGGATACGTAATGAATGCTATAAAGAAAAGTACGTAGCTGCTGGAATACTTAACTTTAATCCATAATTGGTGTACATAGCTCTCGTACAGATATAATCTCCATTTCAATGTACACTGGTAATGGCGCCTTGCTAGGTCGTAGCAAATGACTTAGCTGAAGGCTATGCTAACTATCGTCTCGGCAAATGAGAGCGTAATTTGTCAGTGAACTGTTGCTAGCTACGTCGGCTGTACAACTGGGGCGAGTGCCAGTACGTCTCTCTAGACCTGCCGTGTGGTGGCGCTCGGTCTGCTATCACTGACAGTGGCGACACGCGGGTCCGACGTATACTACCGCACCGCGGCCGATTTAAAGGCTACCACCTAGCAAGTGTGGTGTCTGGCGGTGACACCACAATGTTGTCATTAGTTCTCTACAAATTACTAGGGTAAGGCAATTACTATCCGCAAAGTAGTTATAAGATGGTTCAAATGGCTCTGAGTACTATGGGACTTAACTTCTGAGGTCATCAGTCTCCTAGAACTTAGAACTACTTAAACCTAACTAACCTAAGGACGTCACACACATCCATGCCCGAGGCAGGATTCGAACCTGCGACCGTAGCGGTCGCGCGGTTCCAGACTGTAGCGCGTAGAACCGCTCGGCCACACTGGCCGGCAAGTAGTTATAAAATTTTACTGTAATCAAATAGGAAACTTACAACAACATCATTTTTCGACATAGTCTCCTCGCGTTTCAACGCACTTGGCCCATTTTTGTACAAGCTTCCTCATGCAATCATAAGAAAAGGTTCTCGGTTGAGCTGAGAGCCAGGAATGCACCGTTTCTTTCACTGCTTCGTCCGAGGCAAATCGACGGCCCCTTAATGCCTGTTTGAGTGGACCAAACAGGTGACAGTCAGAAGAGGTAATATCGGGACTATTTGAAGGATGGTCCAGTACTTCAAATTTGAGTTTCTGGAGCGTTTCAGCTGTGTGGGCAGCAGTATGCGGACGGGCATTGTCGTGCAACAACACGTTAACACGTTTTGACAGCAATCCTCGGCGGTTGCTTCGAATTGCAGGCTTTAGCCGGGCAGTAAGAATCTCACTGTAACGTACACTGTTTATTGTTGTGCCCCTTTCCCCATAATGTTCCAGTACTGGACCTTGTACGTCCCAAAAATCCGTAAGCATGTTTTCCTGCGGACGATTGGGTCTTGAACTTTTCCTTGCACGGCGAATTTGGATGTTTCCATTCCATACTCTGCCGTCTACTCTCCGGCTCGTTATGATGGATCCATGTTTCGTCACCAGTAATGATCCTGTATGTCTAAGAAGTTGGCCCCTTCGTTACCACAGCGATCCAAATGTTTTTTTGCAGATGTCCAAGCGCGTTTGTTTATGCAACTGTGTGAGTTGTTTTGGGACCCATCTTGGACAAACTTTATGAAAACTAAATTTGTTGTAGATGACTTCGTAAGCAGAACTGTGACTAATTTGCAGACGATATGCCACTTCGTCAATAGTTAATAGTCTGTCAAAGAGTATCATTTCACGTGTACGCTCAATGGTTTCTTCATTTGTGGCGGTACACGGTCGTCCGGCTCCTTCATCGTGTGTAACACTTGTGCGATCATTTCGGAATTTTTCAGTCCATTCATAGACACTCCATTGTGGCAAAACACTGTTCCCGTAGTGTACCGAAAGTCTTCGATGAATTTCGGCCCCTGATACGCCTTCCGAGCACAAAAAACGGATCACTGTACGTTGCTCTTCTTCGGTGCAAATAGCGGAGCAGCCATGATTAACAGCGTGGCAGCGGTAACGAAACTAACCTAGCAGCTTGAAATTGCAAAGATATAACAACAAATAAACAAAGCATGCGTCATCAACGTAAAACGACAGTACTACCAAAATAAATAAAAATATAACTAAATTGCGGATAATAATTGACCTACCCTCGTATTATTACTGCCTGCTGGCGTTTTATGCCAGTGGGGTAGTGATTCTGTTAATACGAAGTGGTTTGAAAATGTGGTGTACGGTACGTATTTCCAATTTTAAGTGCTGTGGGTTATCAGAATATCTTATGCTACAATTTATGCTTGTCTTCCACTTGTGTGCTAAATGACAGTCATTGAATGTTAATGGATGTACGTCTGCACAACTCTAAACAAATACGCGAAACAGAGTGTTCATAACTTGCTTTTCAGGTTCACCACGAATTATCTCGAGTATGTAACAGAACGTTTCTCCCGTTATCTCATATATTCATAAAACTTGTCTAATTATTCCGATAACTGAGGACAGAGTGTACAGTACTCGCCACTTTCTTTACGAGATAGGAAATCTCATTGACATGATTCGGCATCTCTTGAATAGCAGAAGCCGCAATGCAGCACTCGTATCCATCTCAGAGGCGCCGTGGTGCCCACTCCACACTAAGAAGTTAAAGCCCCACCTACTTCATACATAGAAAAGATCCTGACCTAACCTACCATGACCTTCACTGACTCTGGCGAGAACTAACGAAGGAGATGGGACGCACTATGACCACGCTATCGGTCGTTGTTATCGGGCGACCACTGGCGACGTTGTCTGACGACCGCTGTCGGACCCACTGTGAACGCAGCCTACGTCGAACCGGTCGTGCGTGGGAGATACACACGGCCAAACACACACTTTGGGAAGAGTCACGGACAATATCTGCAGGTAGTCATATACCTAATGTTCGATTGGTGGCACAGTCGTCTAACGGGCAACTGACATTTCCAGCGTCTCTGTCAAGGAATTTGTTGCAGCTAGCATTGAGGGATATTATAGTTACTTATGAGTCTTCCGGGTTGTTTGGTCGTGGTCGAAGAAGCTTTTCGGCTCCTGACGTTTCGTCCGCAGCTGATCTGGACATCTTTGGAGGTGCTCCTGGCGACGCTGGGTCTTGCCGACTACGACGCGGACGTCGCAGAGCGACATAAATACTGTGTAAAGTGGGCGTGGTCGAATTTACGTGTGATCAGCAGAGACAATCATTATCAGAGATAAAACTTTTCTGTTGTCGAGTTTACACTTGATCAGCAGAGACAATCATTATTAGAGATAAAACTTTTCGGTTGTCGAGTTTACACTTGATCAGCGGAGACAATCATTATTAGAGATAGAACTTATCGGTTCTGCGGAGCCATTGTCCATATATCAGTGTGTTTCATAGCTTCTTCTTTTCTGTTAAAATTATCACTATACTTACATATTTTGATGGTTTCTCTATGTAGTTGTGGATAATGTTTTGCTATAGTACACTCATGCTCATAAATTAAGGATAATTGCAGAATGTGGTGCCACGCAACGTGAACGTGGCACTACACAAAACTGGCGCTAATAGCATAGGCACATTGGGAACACACACTACACAGGTCTGTAAGTCCACGGTATTGGTGATAAGTTGAGAAAACCGTCCCGAAACACATGTGCTACAAAACGCCACAGTTTCCTGCGCATGTACTCCGACATCAATATGGGATATGATCACCATGCACACGTGCACATGCCGTACAACACGTTGGCATACTCTGGATCAGGTGGTCGAGCAGCTGCTGGGGTATAGCCTCCCATTCTTGCACCAGTGCGTATTGGAGCTCCTAGGTGTTTGGAGACGTGCAGCGATACGTCGAGCGAGAGCATCCCAGACGTGCTCGATTGGGGTTTAGGTCTTGAGAACAGGCTGGCCATTCGCCTGATATCTTCTGTTTCAAGGTACTCCTCCACGATGGCAGCTCGGTGGGGCCGTGCGTTACCATCCATCAGGAGGAAGGTGGGACCCACTGCACCCCTGAAAAGGCGGACATACTGGTGCAAAATGACACCTGTTACAGTTCCTCTTTCAATTACATGCAGACGTGAACATATCATAATCCTACCCCATACCATCAAAACCACTACTTCCATACAGGCCCTTTTCAAGGACATTAAGGGGTTGGTATCTGCTTCCTGGTTCACGCCAGATGAAAACCCGCCGAGAATCACTGTTCAGACTATACCTGGACTCGTCCGTGAACATAACCTGTGACCACTGTTCCAATGACCATGTACTGTGCTCTTGACACCTGGCTTTACGGGCTCACCTGTGACCAGGGGTCAGTGGAATGCACCTTACAGGTCTCCGTGTGAATAAACCATGTCTGTTCAGTCGTCTGTAGACTGTGTGTATGGAGACAACTGTTCCAGTGGCTGCGGTAAGGTCCCGAGCAAGACTACCTGGAGTACTCCGTGGCCGTCTGCGGGCACTGATTGTGAGATATCGGTCTTCTTGTGGTGTTGTACACTGTCGACGTCCCTTACTGTAGCGCCTGTACACGTTTCCTGTCTGCTGGAATCGTTGCCATAATCTTGAGATCACACTTTGTAGCACACGGAGGGCCCGTGCTACGACCTGCTGTGTTCGACCAGCCTCCAGTAGCCGTAGATTCTACTACTCATAACGTCATCAATATGTATTCCTTGAGCCATTTTCAACACACAGTCACAATTAGCACGTCTGAAAACGTGTGCACATTTACTCGCTGCTCCGTACTCTGACATGTACCAACATACGTCTGCGTATGTAGACTTCTGCCAGCGCCACTGTACGATGACTGCAGGTCAATTGCACCGCATAGTCATACCCCGAGGTCATTTAAACCCGCACATTGCCCTTAATTTATGAACATGAGTGTAGATGAAATTTTGGACATGTTCTTCTACAGTTTCGTATTTGTAGGGATCCACAGCCTCCAGATGTTTAACAAACGTAAACATGGTCCTTAGTAGGCTGCAATGTGATTTTTATTCAATCGTGCAATTAGCTAATTGTGACTACTTGTCACTGTCAAGCACGTCACATTAAGATAAGATATGACTGCACAAATTTCTTACAACCACGTTAGATGCGATGTGGTTGTAAGAAATTTGTGCTGTAATGTTTTATCTTAATGTGAGGTGCTTGACAGTCACAAGTAGTTGCAGTTAGATAATTGGACGATTGAATAAAAATCACAATACAGCCTACTAAGGACCATGTTTACGTTTGTTATGCTCTTCTACAGTTGATTTTTTTTTTCGCCAGCCGGCAAAGAGTTTTGTCTTCTTTCCGTCTTGTATTCACACTTCTCTTGGTAATTCCAATGTAGATCTTACCACAAATACACGGGACCTCATGCTGACAGAGGACGGTGTTTGTTCTTTACAATTAGGAGTGCTTCACATATTTTCTTAGTTGATCTAAAAACCAGTCTGGAATCATGTTTCTGTAAAACATCGTCGACTTGATCATTTACTTTTTGAGAAAACGGAGAGAAAAAGCGTTCTTCTATTGCTGTGTTCTATCGTTGTCCTTTATTTCTTTTGTTATTCGGTCGCAGAACCCTATTTCTGCTTTGCCTGCGTAGCCATTCTTCCCGAAAGCCTGCTTCAGATGTTAACAGCATCCAGGTGTTCTGGCATGAAAACTCTTTTTGAAGAAGAAGCTATGAAACTCATTGGTATATGGACAGTGGCTCTGCAGAATCGGTAGATAATCTTTTATTCTTGACGGGCGACAATCGGTAACTAAGTCTTGTCTCTTACAAAGATTATCTCTGCTGATCACGTGTAAACTCGACCGTACCGATTTTACGCAGTATTTATGTCGCCGTCCGACGTCGGGGTCGCCAGTCGGCAAGACTCGGCGTCGCCAGGAGCACCTCCGAAGATGGTCAGCACAGCTTTAGTCGAAAAGCCAGGAAGCAAAAAGCTTCTTCGACCACTGACACACAGGCCGGAAAACTCATCTGTAGCTATGACATTGGTCGTGAAAGCCGTCGTTGTGTGGTTCAGGGATGTCGCCGGTTCTCTCGAGCCTCGTCTGTTTTGTGGCGAGTCTTGCAGTATCATGCAAGACCGATGACAGGTCTGACACACATCGCGCGGCTACACTATTCAAACTTCCGCTCAGTCTTTTGGTCGATCTTTGACCTAGTGGTTCCTAAATAGTCATGGAGAGAGAACTGTTAGTGGCGGTTCCACTATCAACTCTTAAACTGAAGCCCGTTGTTGTGATCTATTTTGAAGGTGGTTCCTTTGCGGTAGCTCGAATCAACCGAGTCTCGCAGGTTCATCTGCCAGCAGTTTAGCATAGGGACATACGAGGGCAGTTCAATAAGTAATGCAACACATTTTTTTTTCTCAGCCAATTTTGGTTGAAAAAACCGGAAATTTCTTGTGGAATATTTTCAAACATTCCCGCTTCGTCTTGTATAGTTTCATTGACTTCCGACAGGTGGCAGCGCTGTACGGAGCTGTTAAAATGGCGTCTGTAACGGATGTGCGTTGCAAACAACGGGCAGTGATCGAGTTTCTTTTGGCGGAAAACCAGGGCATCTCAGGTATTCATAGGCGCTTGCAGAATGTCTACGGTGATCTGGAAGTGGACAAAAGCACGGTGAGTCGTTGGGCAAAGCGTGTGTCATCATCGCCGCAAGGTCAAGCAAGACTGTCTGATCTCCCGCGTGCGGGCCGGCCGTGCACAGCTGTGACTCCTGCAATGGCGGAGCGTGCGAACACACTCGTTCGAGATGATCGACGGATCACCATCAAACAACTCAGTGCTCAACTTGATATCTCTGTTGGTAGTGCTGTCACAATTGTTCACCAGTTGGGATATTCAAAGGTTTGTTCCCGCTGGGTCCCTCGTTGTCTAACCGAACACCATAAAGAGCAAAGGAGAACCATCTGTGCGGAATTGCTTGCTCGTCATGTGGCTGAGGGTGACAATTTCTTGTCAAAGATTGTTACAGGCGATGAAACATGGGTTCATCACTTCGAACCTGAAACAAAACGGCAATCAATGGAGTGGTGCCACACCCACTCCCCTACCAAGAAAAAGTTTAAAGCCATACCCTCAGCCGGTAAAGTCATGGTTACAGTGTTCTGGGACGCTGAAGGGGTTATTCTGTTCGATGTTCTTCCCCATGGTCAAACGATCAACTCTCAAGTGTATTGTGCTACTCTTCAGAAATTGAAGAAACGACTTCAGGGTGTTCGTAGGCACAAAAATCTGAACGAACTTCTCCTTCTTCATGACAACGCAAGACCTCACACAAGTCTTCGCACCCGAGAGGAGCTCACAAAACTTCAGTGGACTGTTCTTCCTCATGCACCCTACAGCCCCGATCTCGCACCGTCGGATTTCCATATGTTTGGCCCAATGAAGGACGCAATCCGTAGGAGGCAATAGGCGGATGATGAAGAAGTTATTGATGCAGTACGACGTTGGCTCCGACATCGACCAGTGGAATGGTATCGTGCAGGCATACAGGCCCTCATTTCAAGGTGGCGTAAGGCTGTAGCATTGAATGGAGATTACGTTGAAAAATAGTGTTGTGTAGCTAAAAGATTGGGGAATAACCTGGTGTATTTCAATGCTGAATAAAACAACCCCTGTTTCAGAAAAAAAATGTATTGCATTACTTATTGAACTGCCCTCGTAGTTGATGAGAACTGCAAGGTCAGCAGTCCTATGCAGTTCCAAGGTTGCTAATTACCACTGTGGTGGTGGTGGTTGTTGGGAAGTTTAAGGGGGACTAAACAAATTACCACTGTAACAGAGCAAGAACAAGAAGGTCTGTGTGGTGTGTTCTCACTTCATTTCTGTTTCAGTCCTCTTGGTTTTTTTTTCATTTCTACGTTTCTCATTCAATAACACTGTAGAACTTAGATGCAGATGTTTAATGTCGTACATTCAATCACATATTGACAGAAATATGGAATATGACCCTATTCAACTACAGAGCTACAACTGAGTAACAGGAATTTTTCTGCGGGAAATCAATTTTCAGCTGCCAGTATAAGGTAGGTTATTGTGTGCTAAACTGCTGCTTCGAGACATCGTGTTTTGTCGTCTCACTGATTTAATACAGCATTGTCCACGAGGCCAGTTAGGGATACAAATGATCACTTAACTAGATATTTTTGTGGATATTGAATTTATGCATACACGTACTGGGAAACCGCCTCTGTGCACAACTGGTTCGTGTAAGTGGAAGGCTAACACACGTTTAAAGCGATATATTGCATTCACTAAATTACTCATCTTTGTGTTAACCATATACTCGCGTATGTAAGAAATGCAGGTACTCATTTCTTCCTTTGCGCTAGGTTGATAACAGTGTATGCTGTGTGGCTAATTTGAAAGGGAGACTGTCGTAAGTAGGGATCACATCGCCGTAAGCTTATTGACACCAGTGCTTACTAATTTAAGTTATATATTACAGCACTGAAGATGGTCACTAAGTGACCGAAAATCGATTTTGCGATAATAAACACAAATATACGACCAATGCTGTCTTCGTCTTCGAGGCCCCATTTAATTATTTTTGTTTTGACTGGCGCTACACCCATTCCTAATGCGATTCAATGTTCTCCAAAGCTGCTAACTTGGTGTACTGCTGCTGGGCAGCTCTAGTGCAGCAGAGTAGTCCTTCGGTGATTCATTTATCTCGGTACTAAGGAGTCTCTTGCGGGATTCGAATCTGGCAGGTACGCATGGAACACACTAATAGAAAGTCTGTTTAAATTTTTCTGTATGCTCATGTGCAGTTCTTCGGGACTCAGGATGTGATAATCCGGCCTCTTTCTATGGTTCACCAAGTGGTGTGGGTTTCATGTATGCTGCTGTTAAGTTACTTGTGTCATTTAGGCTTTCATTGACTTTTTAAGCGTGAGCAGATCGAGACCACACAGAGCACGCACATTGCGATGTGGAAAAACAAAGTGCTTGGGCCTTTTTTCTTTGTCAGGTTGGTCTGGCTCTACGTTTACTATTAGCTAGTTTCCTCTAGATATTGTTCCTGGTGGCAATATTGTGTCGGGTCTTCTCGCAATGCTATTTGTATGCCAGTGATCTGTCCAACACGACAGCCAGGTATGTTAGCTTGTCTTTGGCTCCTGGATGCTGCCATTCCAGATGACGTTCAGGTGTAAATGGGCTGTTTATGTGCCTGTATGTTGGCAGCGCTGTGTAGCGCTCTGCATTAATAACTCTGAGAGCGCTGTGTGCACTGTGTAAGAGACTCTGTGGCTGGTCGCACTAGCAGTTGGAAGATAACAGACAGCGGTGATGGCAGTTGGAGGTGAACAGCCAGCAGTGGTGGAAGTTGGGAGCGAGTAGCCAGCAGTGATGGAGGTTAGAGGTTAATAATTAGCAGTGATGGAGGTTTGCAGTATTAGCGCCAGCGGACGATCTGGAGGTGTCCGACTTGGAGACTGAATGTTATTCACGATTATATAATTTTTGGAACTGGATGTCACGGACGATTATATATTTTTTTGTACTGGATGTCACATTATTAAGGTGAAAATACATTGCTTGCTTTGCAATAAAATATTTCCTTTGTTAACCACATACCTATCAGTAGTTAGAGCCTTTAATAGTTAGCATCTTTTATTTAACTGGCAGTACTGGCGCTTGCGGCACTGCTGTAGTTCGGGTAATGAAGATATCTGTAAGTGATGTACGAAATGTATAGGTTATTGTTAGGATTCCTTCTTATTCAGGCCCATTCTTTTGAGTTAATTTGAAAGCAGTCAGATCGCGCTATCCTTAAATATTGTGAGTAATTAGTGAATAGGAAAAGTTTAAGTTCTGTTTGTCTGGGCAAATTTTGTAGGTCAGAAATGAAACGATAAATAATAGCAAAGAGACAGTATAGTCAAAATCACTCAGCAGTTTAAGTAAAAACATAATAAAGAAATTTCATCTTCTCAGTTATTTCAGTTTAAGTAAAAACAATTAACTTTCGCAGGTTTCTTTCTGCCTATTTTGAGTAAAGGAGGAAAGCGCTAAGTTATGTCGTAGAGGGGTTTGGTTTGAGGCGATTCCCTTGGAGTATTCAGACATTATGCTTAACGATTTTTCCAGTTTGACTACTACATCCTGAAAGCTCTTTTCCTGTGCAGTAATAGCCAGATTATCGCCATACAAGAAATGGGTTCTGTGTTCTGGTGCTGGTTGACCATTTGTGTATAGATTAAATACGAGGGTGAGTCAAATGAAAACCTTAACAATTTTTAAGTATTATTTATTGTGCAGAAGTGGTACAAAGCTGTATCACTTTTCAACATAATCTCCCCCACGCTCAATGCAAGTCTTCCAGCGCTTACAAAGTGCATAAATCGCTTTAGAAAAAAATTCTTTTGGTAGTCCGCGCAACCACTCATGCACCATGTGGGGTACCTCTTCATCAGAACGGAACTTCTTTTCTCCCATTGCCTCTTTGAGTGGTCCAAACATATGGAAATCACTTGGGGCAAAATCTGGTGAGTACGGTGGATGAGGAAGACACTCAAAATGCAGGTCTCTTATTGTTGCAACTGTTGTACTGGCAGTGTGGGAGCTTGCATTGTCATGTTTGCAAAAGGACACCTGCTGACATAAATCCACGTCGCTTTGATTTGATTGCAGGCCGCAGATGATTTTTTAGGAGATCTGTGTGTGATACACTGGTGACAATGGTCCCTCTAGGCATGTAATGCTCCAAAATTACGCCTTTTTCGTCCCAAAAGAGAGTCAGCATAACCTTCCCTGCTGATGGTTCTGTTCGAAACTTCTTTGGTTTTGATGATGAGGAATGGCGCCATTCCTTGCTCGCTCTCTTCGTTTCCAGTTGGTGGAAGTGAACCCAGGTTTCGTCCCCAGTAACGATTCTTGCAAGGAAGCCATCACCTTCTCGTTCAAAGCGCCGAAGAAGTTCTTCACAAGCAACAACACGTCGTTCTCTCATTTCAGGAGTCAGCTTCCGTGGCACCCATCTTGCAGACACTTTGTGAAACTGGTGTACATCATGCAAAATGTGGTGTGCTGACCTATGACTAATCTGGAAACATGCTGCAATGTCATTCAGTGTCACTCGGCGGTTTTCCTTCACTATGGCTTCAACTGCTGCAATGTTCTGTGGAGTCACAACTCGTGCCTGACCTGGACGAGGAGAGGAGCACCATTTGCGAACTTCCTACTCCATTCGTAGACTTGCTACTGTGACAAACATGCATCACCGTACTGAACCTTCATTCGTCGATGAATTTCAATAGGTTTCACACCTTCACTACGCAAAAACCGAATAATGGAACGCTGTTCTTCCCTGGTGCAAGTCGCAAGTGGGGCGGCCATCTTTATACTCATACTGCGACGGTATGTGTGCATCTGCACTATGCTGCCACCTACAGGGCATTCTGCATGCTGTTTGTAGCACGCTTACCAACTTACAGGATAACGGCGAGAAATTTCGATTCGTTATTACAAATTTAAGGTTTTCATTTGACTCACCCTCGTAAAAGGGGGCTAGGATACTGCCCTGGCCCAGAACGTTCTTTTTACGACGCCATCTAGTTTTCCTACCCTCCTGCGTTACGTAAAACTGACTCTTTTTGTAATGTAGAGTCAATAACTTTTTTGAGTTGCTGCTCCTTAAATGTGCTGTAGAGGTTTTTCATGATCGTTGTGTAGTTACAGTGCTGTATGCAGAACTAAAGCATGCCAGAGCTACACCTGTTGTTTATCTGTTTTCGACCCCCTTTCTCTCTGTGTTCTGTATCAGGGTTTCACTGATCCACGCTTTTCCTTGTCCGAATCTAGAATATTGGGTTATGAGGTTTTGATCTGCAATATTTGCTATGCGATTTAAAATCATTCCTTCATACAACTTATGCAGATGACATAGGAGCATTAGGTCTGTTGGGCGGCAGTTCTTCGGTTAGCCTGCGTCTTTCCCACACGTCAGTAACGCTACTATTATTGATTTCCATAGAACGAAACTTTCAAGAGTGGAATCTGAGGTTCAGTCTGGAAAACTGGACGGAGCCTCATTTCAGCTCTTGATAAATCGGACAGCACCAGAGATGAAGCAAGTGCACATGAGACATAACATTACTAGCTGTTCGGAGGAACGAAAAGTCTGCACCCGCGGGCCAGGTAACAGACACAGAATTATAACGGCGTTGTTCGAAGTAACCAGGTCGTGTGATGGGTAGCCTTATGCTTGCTGTGCAAACAACGTTATGAGGCCTGTTAAGGATTTGTAAATGGCGAACGGAATGACGCAGGTTCACCGATTTCAGGTCAGGCTAGAAAGGAAGGAAGGAATATCAGTCCTTAAACATATTGGCGGATACACTGTCCATGATTGTATTACAGTAAAGGTTTAAGTACCTTAGTAAGTCATGTTAAATAATCGTTAATATACAATATTTATTTATTAGCGACATGTTTCGAACCACTAGTACTAATTAGGCAGGAGTCATGTTTTCCCCTAGCATCACGCATCCCCTTAGTATTCATGATTCTGGATAAGTGAACAACTCCTACACATGGAAGGAACACCGTGCTGTATGCTGTAAGTGACGAAACGGAGCCTAGCCTGAATTTTTCCGGTCTAACATGTTAGAGTAAGTGCAATACCGAGCAGCTCTTTTATTAATGTCTGTGTCGGACTATTCATGTTTCAATCATTTTGGAAAAATCATTTGAGAAGAAAGCGAATTTAGAATGAATAATTAGACTGCAGAAGGAGAAGAGAAGTTGCGAAATAACAGAGGGGAACAAGTGAACCCAACTAAATAGCTCATGACCAGTCCACCTTAAAAGCCATAGAAAACAATGTGTGTTTCAAACAGAGATACTACAGAGTTTCTCTCTCTCTTCCTCTCTAACACACACACACACACACACACACACACACACACACACACACACACACACACACACACTCCTTAGATATATCTATCGAATTAAGGGGTGACTAAAGAGATTTGTGAAGTCAATGCTCGTGATATGGGACTGTTAGTCTTGGTGTATCGATAAACATTGCGTACAGCAAAAGTTTCTATAATGCATCACGTAGTAAAAGCTAACTTTGCTCTAGCCTTCCGACCGTGCAACATGAGTGCAAAGCCGCAGTAGGTTCATAATTTTTCTTCAGAACTACATTTTACACTAAATTATTTTTAAACTCATAAGCCTTTCGACTGATTTGATGGTCACCATAAATTTTTCACTACCTTGTGGGAATCTTCCCGTCTCTACATAGGGATTTTGCCCTACATCCCACCGAGCGTGGTGGCGCAATGGTTAGCAGACTGGACTCGCATTCGGGAGGACGATGGTTCAAATCCGCGCACGGCAAACCTGATTTAGGTTTTCCGTGATTTCCCTAAATCTCCTCAGGCCAATTCCGGGAGGGTTGTTACTAGCAAACATGGGCTAGCTTTCATCAGGAGTCTATACTCGACATGGTGTATCTTTTGAGAGTGGTGGGGCCTGAGGATAGCTGTTATGTGCCGCCGAAACTAGTCGTGTGATAGCTTAAAGACATTTTCAAGACACAGCTGTGGTAGTAGTTTTTCTCGTATATATCATCAGCATAAGACTCCCCTCCATGCAGTAAGTTGGACATCCATAAATACTAATGCACTTTGGTGGTCGCTATACTTGTCACAGAGAACTGCTGCTTTAATCAATTACATATCCACTGATGGAGTGTACTTGTAAGAAATTACATTGAGTTCCAACCATGTTTTCTAGATGCTTCAACTTCTTTGTCAGTCAGTGTATATCAATGCCCGACTGAACACGTGGAGGTAGAAAAAGGGACACAAAAACGCTTGGTTGCCGTAAAAATTGGTAGACGTCCAGAAGTGAGAAACAAAACTGTTGGCAGAAAAGCAATAACATCAAAAATTTCCCGCAAGTGCTGTTTTATCTAGTAAATAGCTACGTAGAAAAATTTCTAGATGTTCTAGCCACGTTGAAAGTTTGCTGCATATATACCTCGTGTTAGCCCAAAAATTGTTATTGTTTTTTTCCAGTGCTTTGCTCGACTTTTTTTCTGTTTTATGACCTGACCATAAAAAACTTTTATGTTTTACGACCCTGTCTGGCAAGTAGATGATAGCTGCTGCCGACTGCGACAACGCCGCGGGTACAGGAGTGACAGTGGTATTACGGAAACAGTGCTTCTCTACACCTGTCTGAGATAGAATAGGCACCACGTGAATGATTCTATCATTTAAATGTAGTTTTTGAGTAGTGAATAGTGAAGACTGTCACAGATAGCTTACTGATTTGCATCTTATCAATTTACGGGTACTGTTAGTGGTATTCCTCACTCGGTCTTCCCCTGTGATTAATTAATTGTCCATTTACCACTTAAACCGAGTGGGTCAGTGTGGCTTCATGAACAAATACAGTGCTCTACAGGACTAGTAAGATAACGTAAAATAATTTACTAACTGGTGAGTGGAAATCGGTGAAGGTATGGGAGCGTCGTGCCAGAGGCACGCTTCGTGGCGTCAGATCAGCGTAACTATAGTGCCAAATGGGGCACGCCCCAAAACACGAGAGAGCTGAAGGAGCGGAAAAAGGCAGTGGCTGTGTCAGTCAGCGAGCAGACATGGTGCACTGTGGTGGTGTGCTTCATTACAACATGACACGGAGACGTTTCGATAACTTCTCACAGGGAGGAATCACGGGTAAACTAGAAGAAGGAAGAGTGTAGCCCTGGTGTCTGATATTCCTCGCAGCACTGTTTCACGTGCATGGGGCGGCACTGCCAAGGACAGAAACTCCTGCCCTATGGATAGGAGGTGGTCGAGCACGGTGAACTACAGCAGCAGGTGACCCCTACATTGTGCCACAGGTAAGAAGGACCCACGTCAAACAGCGGGTACAAGGTGCAACTACAATAACATTTAAGAGGATTGCAAAGAAAGCAATCTCATACATCACAGTGTCACTGCTACTGCATGGAGGTGGTCTCTTTGGCCGGAGGCCAGGTCGTCGTGTTCCGTTGACACTCGCACTTCGGTTGCGTTGTTTGAGGTGGTGCCAAGAGGATAGGGACTGGACGAACGAGAGTGGGGGCGTGTGTCCTTCTCACAAGGGAACCTCCCCATCGCACCCCCCTCAGATTTAGTTATAAGTTGGCACAGTGAATAGGCCTTGAAAAACTGAACGCAGATCAATCGAGAAAACAGGAAGAAGTTGTGTGGAACTATGAAAAAAACTAAGCAAAATATACAAACTGAGTAGTCCATGTGCAAGATAAGCATCATCTAGGAGAGTTCGAGTTCAGGAGCGCAGTGGTCCCGTGGTTAGCGTGAGCAACTGCAGAGCGAGAGGTTCTTAGTTCAAATCTTCCCTAGAGTAAAAAGTTTACTTTCTTTATTTTTGCAAAGTTATGATCTGTCCGTTCGTTCATTGACGTCTCTGTTCAGTGCAATTAGTGTCTGTGTTTTGCGGCCGGACCGCAAAACCGTGCGATTAGTAGCCGAAAGGACGTGCCTGTCCAATGGAAACCGAAACCATTTGATTGCAAGGTCATAGGTCAACCGATTCCTCCACAGGAAAACACGTCTGATATATTCTATACGACACTGGTGACGGCATGTGCGTCACATGACAGGAATATGTTGTCGACCCACCTAACTTGTACACTTGGTGAATGGGTAAAAAGATTCTTCTACCTTGCCCAATTTAAGTTTTCTTGTGGATGTGATAATCACTCCCAAAAAAGTGTGAAAACATAAGAGTTTGTCACATAAACTGCAACAAATGAATGCAACAGTTTCACAGTCGCACAGTTTTGTCTGTGCTCTGTCAAAACATGTTTTTAATATTTTCAAATTTTTCCGTGTGTAGACCGTCAAATCCTGCATATGTCCAAGAAAATCTCAATATGTCCTGGAATTTTGGAGAGCGAAGTTGATTACATGTGAGTGCCTGAACTTTGATAATTGTCTGAAAATAAAAAATTAAAATTTTCTCCCGAGGGAAGACCTGAACCAAGGACCTATCGTTCCTCAGCTGCACACGCTAACCACGGGACCACGGCGCTCATGAGTTTATTGTCACCTGTATGTTGCCTATCTTACACATGGACTACTCAGTTTGTATATTTTGCTTATTTTTTCATAGTTCCACACAACTTCTTCCTGTTCTCTCGATTGATCTGTGTTCAGTTTTTCAAGGCCTATCCACTGTACCGACTTATAACTAATTCTGAGGGGGGTGCGATGGGGAGGTTCCCTTGTCAGATGAGAGCAGATTCAGTCTGAGCACCCGCATATGGAGACACTTGCGAAAATGTAATGCAGCCAGCAACACTGTCGATATGGATCGTTTTGGTGGTCAAGGTGTTTCGGTGTGGAGAGACATAATGTTGGGTGGGCCTACTGACCTCCAGGTCTTTCAACTCGGTACATTCACCGGTCAATGTTATTGTGACACTGTACTCCTTCTGCATGTGCGTCTTTTCAGGGCTGGATTCGGCCCTGACTTTATATTTATGGATGAGAGTGCGCGAACGCATCGGACAGGGTAGGTGATGAAGCTCTTGAAACGAGAGGGATGTTCGGTTAATGGACTGGCTTGCTCGATAAGCCGTCTTAAATCCCATAGAGCACATGTGGAATGCGTCCACATGCAGCAACGACCATCCAGCAGTTCTCAACCGAGATGGTGGAGAAATGAACCGTCCTGCTAAAACAGTTTCTCACCAACTGTGTGTCCAGCACGGGAACACGTTGCAGAGAATGCACTGTCGTCCTTGGTGATCACACACCCTATCAAGAACCGTGTCCCGCCTTTTTTATGTCCAGGGGACCATCTTACACTCTTACAAGGGCGACAGTAAGGTTGCTATCTCACTATTGTCTGGGGCGTCTCTAGACACGTCTTCGACCAGGAAATTTGTTGACTGGAGTAGAATTGTCTTCAGTGATGAGTCCCACTTCGAAATGAACACTGATGACCAGTGCAGATGTGTCTGGCGACAGCCCAATCAGCGGTGGGATATCTCCCTGCCTGTCGCCCGCCATACTCCCCGGCAACCAGGAGAGATGATCCGGTGTGCCACTTTATTTCGTAGCAGAACTTCTTTGGTTGTCATCCGTGGCGCCCTTACAGCACAACGGTACGTCGACGACATTCTACGCTCCGTTTTGTTTCCCTTCTACGTCCACATCTACATCTACATCCATACTCCGCAAGCCATGTGACAGTGTGTGGCGGAGAGTACCTTGAGTACCTCTATCGGTTCTTTCTTCTATTCCAGTCTCGTATTGTTCGTGGAAAGAAGTATTGTCGGTATGCCTCTGTGTGGGCTCTAATCTCTCTGATTTTATCCTCATGGTCTCTTGCGAGATATACACAGGAGGGAGCAATATACTGCTTGACGCCTCGGTGAAGGTATGTTCTCGAAACTTCAACAAAAGCCCGTACCGAGCTACTGAGCGTCTCTCGTGCAAAGTCTTCCACTGTAGTTTATCTGTAATCTCCGTAACGCTTTCGCGATTACTAAATGATCCTGTAACGAAGCGCGCTGCTCTCCGTTGGATCTTCTCTATCTCTTCTATCAACCCTATCTGGTGCGGATCCCACACCGGTGAGCAGCATTCAAGCAGTGGGTGAACAAGTGTACTGTAACCTACTTCCTTTGTTTTCGGACTGCATTTCCTTAGGATTCTTATAATGAATCTCAGTTTGGCATCTGCTTTACCGACGATTAATTTTATATGGTCATTCCATTTTAAATCACTCCTAATGCCTACTCCCAGATAATTTATGGAATTAACTGCTTCCAGCTGCTGACGTGCTATATTGTAGCTAAAAGATAAAGGATCTTTCTTTCTATGTATTCGCAGCACATTACACTTGTCTACATTGAGATTCAATTGCCTTTGCCTGCACCATGCGGCAATTCGTTGCAGATCCTCCTGCATTTCAGTACAATTTTCCATTGTTACAACCTCTCGATACACCACAGCATCATCCGCAAAAAGCCTCAGTGAACTTCCGATGTTATCCACATGGTCATTTATATATATTGTGAATAGGAACGGTCCTACGACACTCCCCTGCGGCACACCTGAAATCACTCTTACTTCGAAAGACTTCTCTCCATTGATAATGATATGCTGCGTTCTGTTATCTAGGAAATCTTCAATCCAATCACACAATTGGTCTGATAGTCCATATGCTCTTACTTTGTTCATTAAACGACTATGAGGAACTGTATTAAACGCCTTGCGAAAGTCAAGAAACTCGACATCTATCTGGGAACCCGTGTCTATGGCCCTCTGAGTCTCGTGGACAAATAGCGCGGGCTGTGTATCAGACGATCGTCTTTTCCGAAACCCTTGCTGATTCCTAGAGAGTAGGTTTCTAGTCTCCAGAAAAGTCATTATACTCGAACATAATACGTGTTCCAAAATTCTACAACTGATGGACGTTAGAGATATATGTCTATAGTTCTACACATCTGTTCGACGTCCCTTCATGAAAACTGGGACGACCTGTGCCCTTTTCCCATCTTTTGGAACACTACGCTCTTCTAGAGACCTACGATACACCGCTGCAAGGACGGGGGCAAGTTCCTTCGCGTACTCTGTGTAAAATCGAACTGGTATCCCATCAGGTCCAGCGGCCTTTCTTCTTTTGAGCGATTTTAATTGTTTTTCTATCCCTCTGTCATGTATTTCGATATCTACAATTTTGTCATCAGTGCGACAATCTAGAGAAAGAACTACGGTGCAGTCTTCCTCTGTGAAACAGCTTTGGAAAAAGACATTTTGTATTTTGGCCTTTAGTCTGCCATCCTCTGTTTCAGTACCATTTTCGTAACAGAGTGATTGGACATTTTGTTTTGATCCACCTACCGCTTCCCTTTATGGGAAGCCATCCTAGTACTATACTTCAGCAAGATAATGCTCGGTTGCACACGACGACAGTTTCTACTGCTTGTCTTCGTGCTTGTCAAGAGCAACCTTGGCGAGAAAGGAACCAAATCTCTCCCTAGTTGACAACGTAGGGAGCATTATGATAGGGCCCTCCAACCAGCTTGGGATTTTGACGATCTAGCGTGCCAATTAGACAGACATTGGCCCGAATATCCTTCAGAAGATCATCCAACAACCCTGTCATTCAGTGCCAATTCGAATAAGTGCTTGCGTAAAGGCCAGAGATGGACCAAGGCGTTGTTGACGTGCTCAGTTTGTGAAACTCTTTCTCTTGAATAAATCATTCACTTTTTCTGAAACTGTAATCATTTGTTTATTGTATGTGTACAGCGTATCTACCGACTTCTGTCCCATTGGGATAATTCATTCGTGGTGCGTCTTTCTTTTGTCTTAGAATGTATGTTACTTGGCAGTGACACACCATGCGAAGGTTACTTTCGTGCTGAAGTTTTGCACACCAATTTAGAATAAAATTCGATCTACTGAAAGAGTAACCGTCCACACTGAATGGAATGGAAATGCTCTGGGTCAAAGGGCATCGGTTCGATTCTACTTGCAGGGTTGGACACGAATATTGTAACCGTGTATCGACTCCAGGGCTGTAAGGTGGGTGAACATAGCAACACACAATCTATTATTTGGGCTGACCATGGTAAATAGCTTACAAACACAGGACACCTGCTAAAAACAGGATATATTCTTAATGACTTTCAATGCACTAGCTATGATGACAAGAACATACCGAACGCCGATGAGCGATGCGGAAATCAAAGGAACAACTGCGCCAGGATTTTTGTACGCACGCAGTGTATACGTGTACACCGCACGGTCGTGTTCTGCGGCAGTAGTGACTTGGCGTCCTAAAAAGAGATAACTGTATTATTCGTGTCCTCTGCCAGTTTGCAAGTGAGCTCTCGTTTCACCGCGAAAATCACTGGCCTTTCTTAGACAGTTGGCTTTAGGTTATCTCCTGCCCTAGTTGCCCCCTCTGCCCCGTCCCCCATTTTTCGAACGCTGTTGGCGCCATCCGTTAACAGAAACAACAGAACAATTTTTCTCTGTTAACTTTCCTGGCATGATTCATTTTGCACGAGGCTCTCACTGACATTATTTTTGTGTTCTTCGCTGAGTTTGAAGTTAACGGCTTCGCACTAATTTGTTGTCTCAAGAAGCGTCCATTGTGTTTTCTCCCAGAGGTGACAAAGACCTATGTATCACCAAAAAGGTCTAAAAAGTAAATAAGAAACAAAAATGTTTTTCCACTCTCAAACGCAAAAAAGCCATCAGTTTAAATGCGTTATGTATAGCCCTTCACTTGAACAGACTCCCAAAGCTGAGTATGGACTTACAATAGACGAACCCTCAGACTTCGCGCCATACTATGGTCATAGCTGCGCAATACCGGTTTACCTAACTCACAAAGAAAGACCTGATATCCGCAGACAAGAATAAAGAACTGGCGGAAGCAGTATTTTCGGCAAACAAAAAACAAATTTTTTGTATATGTATTTGTGTGTGTGTGTGTGTGTGTCGGTTAGACCGTCAGCGAGAGCGAACCGCGAGTTCCTCTTACTAATAAGGCGAGTACACCGTTCGTTGTTAAATATTTTTACGAGCCTCAAACAGGAGCGACGGCAGTAATGGATAGGAACTGTGATGGATGTGTATGGATACGAATTGAGTTGCCGACCCTTTGCTCACAGCTCCAGGCTGCGTTGGCTTCCGTCACACAGCTTCCTATGTATCACCAAAAAGGTCTAAAAAGTAAATAAGAAACAAAAATGTTTTTCCACTCTCAAACGCAAAAAAGCCATCGGTTTAAATGCGTTATGTATAGCCCTTCACTTGAACAGACTCCCAAAGCTGAGTATGGACTTACAATAGACGAACCCTCAGACTTCGCGCCATACTATGGTCATAGCTGCGCAATACCGGTTTACCTAACTCACAAAGAAAGACCTGATATCCGCAGACAAGAATAAAGAACTGGCGGAAGCAGTATTTTCGGCAAACAAAAAACAAATTTTTTGCATATGTATTTGTGTGTGTGTGTGTCGGTTAGACCGTCAGCGAGAGCGAACCGCGAGTTCCTCTTACTAATAAGGCGAGTACACCGTTCGTTGTTAAATATTTTTACGAGCCTCAAACAGGAGCGACGGCAGTAATGGATAGGAACTGTGATGGATGTGTATGGATACGAATTGAGTTGCCGACCCTTTGCTCACAGCTCCAGGCTGCGTTGGCTTCCGTCACACAGCTTGAGGCTGCTGCCAAGGGGCGTCACTGTGGGGGATCGAACTCAGGGATGCGAGGGATTTCGAGCACGTCCCACGTGTCCTCCGATCGGTCCACTGCTGTGACCTCCCCTGGTTCTGCCTGCACTGAGGTTGATCCCTCACCCATGGTCGAGTGGGAGATCATTCCAAAGTCTGGCAGGCAGCGAAAAACTATACGAGGGGCCGATCGTAGGGCCTCCCCGGTTCGTTTGACGAACAGATTTCGGGCGTTATCTGTGGCTAACGATGCCTCTGTGTCGGATGCAATCGTCCACGCTGTTCCAGAGGAAGCTTCTCGGCCCGCAAGGTCTGGGCATTCACAGAGGGTGGGTTTGCTGGTAGGTGGGAGCTCAAACATTAGGTGCGTAATGGGGAGTACACTCCGTGCGCATACCGGGGGGGAGACATACCGGATGTGGAAAGGGTCATCTGGATGCAATGAAGAGTACAGGGCGCAGCCAACTGCAGGTGATGGCTCATGTCGGTACCAACAACGTGTGTCGCTTTGGATCGGAGCAGATTCTGTCTGGTTTCGGGCGGCTAGTGGAAATGGTAAAGACTGCCTGCCAGTCTCGCTTCCGAGATTAAGGCGGAGCTCACCAACTGCAGTATCGTCGATAGAACCGACTGTGGTCCTTTGGTGCAGAGCCGAGTGGAGGGTCTGAATCAGAGGCTCAAGCGGTTCTGTGACCGTGTAGGCTGCAGATTCCTTGACTTGCGCCATCGGGTGGTGGGTTTCCAGTTTCCGCTTAATATCTCAGGAGTCCACTACGCACAGGACGCAGCTACACGTGTAGCGGGGGCTGTGTGACAGGGACTGGGTGGTTTTTTAGGTTTCTCAGGAAACCACAGGCGTCCGTCCGAAAGTGGGCAGGTAAAACACTGGAAGGTAGTTGTAGAAACGATTGGTATTGTAGTTGTAAATTGTCGTAGCTGTGTTGGGAAAGAACCAGAGCTCCAAGACCTAACAGAAAGCACTGAAGCTCAAAGTTGTAGGTACAGAGAGCTGGCTAAATCCGGAAATAAGTTCAGCTGAAATTTTTTCAAACGATCTAACAGTGTTCAGAAAGGATAGATGAATTGCAGATGGCGGTGGAGTATTTATTGCTGTCAATGGTAGTTTGTCTTGTAGCGATATTGATGTAGATAGTTCGTGTGAAGTATTATGGGTAGAGGTTATACCTCCAAATCGTACTAAACTATTAATTGGATCGTTTTAACGACCCCCCGACCCAGAAGACATAGTTCCTGGACAGTTCAAAGAAAACTTGAGTCTCATTTCAAATAAGTACCCCCCCCCCCCCCCCATACAATTATAATCGGTGGTGACTTCAATCTGCCCTCGATATGCTGAAAAAATTATACATTTAAAGCCGGCGACAGGCATAAAACGTCATCCGAAATTGTAATGAATGCTTTCTCAGGTAACTATTTTGAACAATTAGTTCATGAGCCCACTCGAAGCGTAAATTGTTGCGAAAGCATACTTGACCTTCTAGCAACAAATAATCCTGGACAAATAGTGAGTATTGTGACGAATACAGGGATCAGCTACCAAAAGGCAGTTGCTGCTATCCTGAATACCGTAACACCTACAAACATCAAAAAGAAACGCAAAGTATATCTATTTTAAAAAGCTGATAAACATGCTCTTAACGCCTTTTTAAGAGACAGTCTTCACGCCTTCCGATCTGATCATGTAAGTGTAGAAAAGTTGTGGCATGTTTTCAAAGAGATAGTATCGACAGCAATTGAGAGATATATACCACATAAATTAATAAGTGGTGGTACAGATCCCCCATGGTGCACAAAACGGGTCAGATCGTTGTTGCAGAAGCAACGAAAAAAGCATGCCAAATTTAACAGAACGCAAAATCGCCAAGATTGGCAAAGTTTTACAGAAGTTCGAAATATAGCGCGTACTTCAATGCGAGATGCTTTTAATAATTTCCACAACGAAATTCTGTCTCGAAATATGGCAGAAAACCCAAAGAGATTCTGTTCATACATAAAGCACACCAGAGGCAAGACGCAATCAATACCTTCAATGCACAATAAAAACGGTGAAGTCACTTATGACAGTGCCACTAAAGCAGAGTTATTAAACACGGTTTTCCGAAACTTCTTCACCAAAGAAGACGAAGTAAATATTTCTGAATTCCAATCAAGAACAAATACTAAGATGAGAAAGCAGCTTAAATCACTTAATAATGGTAAGGCCTCCGGTCCAGATTGTATACCAGCCAGGTTCCTCTCAGGGATGCTGATAAAATAGCTCCATATTTAGCAATTATATACGACCACTCGCTCACAGAAAGATCCGTACCTAAAGACTGAAAAATTTCTCAAGTCACACCAACACCCAAAAAGGAAAGTATGAGTAAAAATGGCTCTGAGCACTATGGGACTTAACATCTGAGGTCATCAGTCCCTGAACTTAGAATTACTTAAACCTAACTAACATAAGGACATCACACACATCCATGCCCGAGGCAGGACTCGAAGCTGCGACCGCAGCGGTCGCGTGGTTCCAGACTGAAGCGCCTAGAACCGCTCGGCCACACCGGCCGGCGGAAGTAGGAGCAATCCGCTGAATTAGAGGCCTATATCACTAACGTCGATTTGCGGTAGGGGTTTGGAACACACACTGTATTCGAACATTATGAAGTACCTCGAAGAAAACGATTTATTGACACATAATAAGCACGGATTCAGAAAATATCGTTCTTGTGAAACACAACTAGCTCTTTATATTCATGAAGTAATAAGTGCTCTCGACAGAGGATGTCAAATTGATTCCAAATTTTTACATTTCCAGAAGGGTTTCGACACCATTCCTCTCAAGCGTCTTCCAACGAAGCTGCGTGCCTACGGAGTATCGCCTCAGTTGTGCGACTGGATTCGTGATTTCCTGTCAGAAAGGTCACAGTTCGTAGTAATAGACGGAAAGTCATCGAGTAAAACAGAAGTAATATCCGGCGTTCCCGAAGGAAGTGTTATAGGCCCTCTATTGCTCCTGATCTATATTAACGACATAGGAGACAATCTGAGTAGCCGTGTTAGATTGTTTGCAGATGATGCTGTCATTTACCGTCTTGTTAAGTCATCGGATGATCAAAACGACTTGCAAAATGATTTAGATAAGATATCTGTATGGTGCGAAAAGTGGCAATTGACCCCGAGTAAAGAAAAGCGTGAAGTTATTCACATGAGTAGCAAAAGAAATCAGCTAAATTTCGATTATGCGGTAAGTCACACAAATCTCAAGGCTGTAAATTCAGCTCAGTACTTAGGGATCACAATTACAAATAGCCTAAATTGGAATGATCACGTAGATAATGTTGTGGGTAGAGCAAATCAACGACTGCTGTTCATTGACAGAACACTTAGAAGGTGCAACGCTTCTACTAAAGAGACTGCTTACACCACGCTTGTCCGCCCTATTCTATGCGGCAGCCACGAGTGCTGTGGCTGCCGCGTCGCTGTCGCGAAGTGGGGCCGAGGTAGTTTCAGATAAGTTTTTACAGTCTGACGATAATTTATGGATTTGTAGCTTTAGCTTGACGATGTCCACTATGGACAAACGGTAGTCACTATTATTCTGAAGATGGTTGGGTTTTCCCGACTGAAACCTAGGTATATTCTAGGTAAACGGTGCAACTGAAGCTATTGATTATTAAAATTAAAATTAATATTTACACAGTTGCTGACAGGGCCGCGAAATGTTGAAGATATGTACGAGTATATCATTTCTGTTCCGTTACACTCTCGAACAGCGCACGGGAAAACGAACACTTCAATCTTTCTGTACGAGCTCCGATTTCTCTTATTTTATTACGATGATAATTTCTCTGCATGTGATGGGCGGCAACAAAATATTTTCACAGCCAGAGGAGAAAGTCGGTGATTGAAATTTTGTGCAAAAGTTAGAACAACTTCCAGAATTGTGTTTGAAATTCCATCAACACCAAATGAGCTTCTGTTTTTTCTAACTTTTACAATTTTGTTAATCACAGTGATGTATGTTCGCGGTATTTCCATTTGCTTAAAGTTTTGTGGAATGACTTTTTTTCGTATATTCTCTTGCCGGATTGGATTGAACCATGTAATCCTGTTTACAAATACTCGCAACTTGTGAGTTAACGGTTACAACTCTTTAATTTAGTTTAATTGTGTTGGTGTCTTATGGCTGGCTGGTTGTTCTGTCTCCAGTTTCATAACGTACAATATAATTTTAGTATTGCAATGTGAGTAATTGATTTCTGCCAGACGTATATCTTTCTGGACATATTAACAACTTTCGTTGATATTACATAATCTTTTGTAGAATGCAAGTAACGTCAGATCTTGACTCGTTTTGGCCTTTGCATAAATTTCCGTTTTCCTCTTATAAGAGATTTTAGTCGCTTTAGTTATTCATGGCCTTTTTGCTTGCTGAATAACATTTTAGCAAAGCTGCTTTCAAATGTTGACATAATTTTTATAGAATGTACTGAATCTGACATTAACATCTCTTTCTATGTATATGTACACTTCCGGAATCAGCTCCTTCAATTTGTTATTAGAACATTATATCCTGGTCTCAGTAATAAGAGCCGGCCGTTGTAGCCGAGCGGTTCTAGGCGCTTCAGTCCGGAACCGCGCTGCTGCTACGGTCGCAGGTTCGAATCCTGCCTCGGGCATGGATGTGTGTGATGTCCTTAGGTTAGTTAGGTTTAAGTAATTCTAAGTCTAGGGGACTGATGACCTCAGATGTTAAGTCCCATAGTGCTTAGAGCAATTTTTTTTTTCAGTAATAAGCCTTACTGATTTGATGAACATTCTCAAGACCTGTGAGGTGCTACCTTGTTATTTTCATTAACTGTGCACCATGATCAGAAGGTCTATTAACAACATAATCAATAGTTTACTACGTGGTCGCAGATATATTGTAAGTTGATGTCGGTTAATGAAAGTACGCTCAGTGGCAGGCCTTCGCGCGATGTCTTGTCGGCCTCGTCCACGCGTATGTGAAGCCATCCACATGCGTCGAAGAACGCTCATGAAATCTTTTTGTTTCCGCCAACCATGAGGGTGACATGAATTGCATAGTGTAGTGTACGATAGCAACCACAGACTGAACGAACGAGTTCGATATCAGTGAACCTTTCTTTAACTTATGACAGTCACGCCATTTACTGCAACGTCTTTACCACTTTTTAGGGTAAATCGATAAAAACGGAACCCTTATAGTATCGCTTCTTTGTCCATCTGCCTATCCGACTGTTAAAAACCCCTTTTCTCAGGAACTGATAGACTTATGAAGTGGAAATTTTTGTCGCATACTGACGTCTGTTCTCCCTTAGCTGTATGATAAACGCTAACTTCTAAGTCAATGCAGTCAAAAGGTACGGCCGGTTATGTTAGATATTTTGATACTCGCAGACTCACTCATCAAAACCTATAGGATACTTCCCATTGATCTACAGTGATTAAATTTGGCGAGATGTAAGGATTCGCAAGGAAAAATCCGAAAATTTTTATAATGTAATTTTTCACACGAAAAAAGTTCTGTTGGCATTTGTCATCCGACGTCAAACTTGATATTAAAACAGTGTGTCTGCATTCAGACTGACTGGGTGGCAATGGTAAAAGTCAAACATGAGGCAAGGAATGACCTAATTGCTCATATATGAAGATGGTATATGTTCTTTCGGGCATGTCCGAAAGAACAGATATCATCTTCATATAGTTAAGGCTAACCAGCCATTGACCTTCTTCTTGTGCGGATGCACACGCATTGCCCGAACTCTTACGGGACTCGGTAAGATTGTCTGCCTCGGGTAATGAGTGAATGGGCAGGGGCACTACGAATATAGTGTGTGGATGTTAAGTTGGGAATGTGGGTCTCACAGGGAGCGTGCCAGAGATAAGTCCCTGCAGTCCCTCTATCCTCTGTGCCCTCTGTGACTCAGATGGATGCCGGCACTGTAGCTCAGCGTGTTCGGACAGTGGGCAGCTCGCCCTCTGTAATAAAAAAACTGAGTAAAGGAATCAACGATCAACTTGAACAGGTGTTTTGTGACGTCCTTACAGAGCAAACGCAATATATATATATATATATATATATATATATATATATATATATATATATATATATATATATATATATATATATATATACACCCAGTGGAAACACTGGACCAACTTGATTACAAGCAAGTATGACTCGTGCAAGTAATAACAACATTACCCCAGGTGGTAACCAATCCACCCATCAACAGATGACAACCAGGAATTCGGATTCTGGGGAACCTGGACTTACACGATTACACCAGAGAAAGTCGGAGCTCTCTGGCAAACTTCCACTTAAAACACCTACATACATTGGAACCTATAACATAAATACATTAATCCAACCAGGAAAACTTCTAAACCTTACAACAGAACTTGAAAAGCAAAAGATAGTAATACTAGCTTTACAGGAGACACGTTTTACAGATGAAGAAACATCAGATTATGGCAACTATCGCATCTTTAAGAGCAAGACGGATAAACGAATCGGAAGAGGAGCCCCCCATCTCGGGATGGCGTTTATCATACACAAGAGCGTGCTCAGCTCCATCAAGGAAGTTACTCCCGTAAATAATAGGATAATGACGATGCGCTTACAATGTGCCAACAAAACATACACAATGGTTAATGTTCATGCTCCCACAAACGGAGACAACAAGAAAAACCCCATAGAAACAGAAAAGTTCTGGGAAAATTTGGAGAATCTAATGGCCAAGATTCCAAAAGATGATACAAAAGTTCTACTCGGCGATTTTAATGCCCAAATTGGTAGAGAGAAAATCCACCAAAAAACCGTAGGCAAATATCCTGCACATAAATTTACCAATAAAAATGGTACAAGGCTCGTCGAACTATGTAAGCAGAATAACCTGAAGATAATGTCAACATCTCTAAGAAAATGTCCAAGAAAACAAAAGACATGGAGATCTCCTATACAACAAATTGGCGAGTTTCAAATAGATCATGTGGCGATTTCATACCCAGTACAAAAAGAAATTTACGACGTCCAAGTACGCAGAGGAGCAAACATTGATTCAGACCATTACCTAACTAGAATTAAAATCAAGTTTACAGCACGAAGAAGTCATCAGAAGAAAACAGAAATACAGAAATATGACACCAAGAAGATTAAAGAATCTAAAGTAAAAGAAGAATGGGAGAAGGAAAAGGCAAACACATGGGAAGAATTTCATTCTAAAATCACGCGAATAGCTAAGGAAACTATTCGCTTGAAAAAGATATTCAAACACCCTTGGTGGGATTCAGACTGTGAAAATGCATTGGAAAGGAGAAAAAAGGCATTTCAAGAATATAACAGTAAAAAATCACAAGAAAGTCTACATTTATTTAACGAGGTTAGAAAACAGGTTTCAAAATCCATTAGGCAAGCAAAAAGGAAGTACACAAAGGCACAACTGGATGCCATAGAAGAAAATTTCCAAAGCTATAATACAAGAGACTTCTACAGAACTTTCGCAGATAAAATACGAGGATATATCCCTCAAAATTTATGTTTCAGAAAACCTGATGGTAAATTAGCCCTAACAAACCAGGAAAACTGTCAAGTATTGGCTCAATATTTTTCTAACCTACTAAATTGTCCAGAACCTAGTTTAAGGTTTCCCAAAGAAATCAGTGCCAACGCTCAACCGGATTCATTACCACCAACACAGGAAGAAATCAAATGTCACATTAAAAACTTAAAAAATAATAGAACATCTGGCGAAGATGGCATTGTTGCAGAGCTATTAAAAAACCTAGGACCAAAGACGTTGCAAGAGCTCACAAAAATAATAACAAAAATATGGGAAACAAAAAAATTACCAGAGGATTGGAAATGTGCCCTTATTCACCCGCTACATAAAAAAGGAGACAGAACAAATGTCAATAACTACAGGGGAATCTCACTTTTACAAGTCACCTACAAAATTCTCTCAACATGCCTGCTGAAAAGAACACAAGAGCAGCTGGAACGCCAAATTGGTGATTATCAACCAGGCTTCCGCCCCGGTCGCTCATGCATAGAACAAATATTTAATTTAAAGACAATATTAAAACACAAAGCAATTAGAAATGCCCCCATAATTTGTACATTTGTAGATTTTAAGAAAGCCTATGACTCAATTGACCGGCAATCTTTGTTTAACATTTTAGAGGAACTTGGACTTGACTCCAAAACACTAAGGCTTATCAAAGAATCACTGACAGACACTGTATCTAAAGTTAAATTCAGGGGAGAAATCTCTGAACCTTCTCTCATAAAAACTGGAGTACGTCAAGGTGACGGGCTATCTCCACTTCTGTTTAATATAGTCCTGGATAAAGTCATTAAGGAATGGGAAAAAGAATTAAAAAATCAATCCTACTGGAAACCAATCCATCTTGGTAGAACCAAAGACAACGTGGAGATATCTTGTTTAGCATTCGCGGACGACTTGGCCATACTTGCAGATGATGAAGAAATCGCCACCAAACAAATAGAGATCCTTAAGGAATGCGCGGATAAAGTAGGTTTACAAATTTCGTTTCAAAAGACAGAATTTTTCTGTACGAAATTCCATATACACAGTTTGAACACAAAATATGGAAAAATAAATAGAGTAAAACATTTTAAATACCTAGGTGAAATTTTGGAGCCAACCGGAGGAGAGAAAGTTGCACAGAAGATCAGACAACAGAAAATGAAGAGAGCATATGGTATGACACATGAAATATACAATAAAAAATGCATCTCCTCGATCACAAAAATCAGACACTACTGCGCAGTAATTAAGCCAGCAGCACTATATGCTAGTGAAACGCTCACACTCCACACAAAATGTGACTTAGAAAAAATACTAAAAGAAGAACGCAAAATTATGAGAAAGATTTTAGGTCCAAAATTAACAGAAGAAGGATACCGGATACAATCAAGAAGAACCACAGAAACTATATCAAACCTGGCAGCAGACATAAGAAGGCGAAGATTAAAATTTTATGGACATGTCACTAGACTTCCCCCACACGACTCACCAACAGAATTCTCACTTACATAGAAAAAGTCAAATCAACAACACCATGGATTAGCCAAGTAAAATTAGATTTACAAAAAGCAAATATTGAACTTAAAGATGTCAAAGATAGAAAAACTTTTAGAAATAAGGTGGAAAAGTGGATTGTATTGTCGGAGAAGGAAGCACTAAAGAGACCAGGAACAAAATGGACAGAAGAAAGAAAAAGAAAACATGGAGAACGAATGAAAGAAGTATGGAAGAAACGACGTCAGAAAGCTTTGCGTGATCCTTCTGGGTCCATTCGCGATAAGTAAGTAAGTATATATATATATACTCCTGGAAATGGAAAAAAGAACACATTGACACCGGTGTGTCAGACCCACCATACTTGCTCCGGACACTGCGAGAGGGCTGTACAAGCAATGATCACACGCACGGCACAGCGGACACACCAGGAACCGCGGTGTTGGCCGTCGAATGGCGCTAGCTGCGCAGCATTTGCGCACCGCCGCAGTCAGTGTCAGCCAGTTTGCCGTGGTATACGGAGCTGCATCGCAGTCTTTAACACTGGTAGCATGCCGCGACAGCGTGGACGTGAACCGTATGTGCAGTTGACGGACTTTGAGCGAGGGCGTATAGTGGGCATGCGGGAGGCCGGGTGGACGTACCGCCGAATTGCTCAACACGTGGGGCGTGAGGTCTCCACAGTACATCGATGTTGTCGCCAGGGGTCGGCGGAAGGTGCACGTGCCCGTCGACCTGGGACAGTACCGCAGCGACGCACGGATGCACGCCAAGACCGTAGGATCCTACGCAGTGCCGTAGGGGACCGCACCGCCACTTCCCAGCAAATTAGGGACACTGTTGCTCCTGGGGTATCGGCGAGGACCATTCGCAACCGTCTCCATGAAGCTGGGCTACGGTCCCGCACACCGTTAGGCCGTCTTCCGCTCACGCCCCAACATCGTGCAGCCCGCCTCCAGTGATGTCGCGACAGGCGTGAATGGAGGGACGAATGGAGACGTGTCGTCTTCAGCGATGAGAGTCGCTTCTGCCTTGGTGCCAATGATGGTCGTATGCATGTTTGGCGCCGCGCAGGTGAGCGCCACAATCAGGACTGCATACGACCGAGGCACACAGGGCCAACACCCGGCATCATGGTGTGGAGAGCGATCTCCTACACTGGCCGTACACCACTGGTGATCGTCGAGGGGACACTGAATAGTGCACGGTACATCCAAACCGTCATCGATCCCATCGTTCTACTATTCCTAGACCGGCAAGGGAACTTGCTGTTCCAACAGGACAATGCGCATCCGCATGTATCCCGTGCCACTCAACGTGCTCTAGAAGGTGTAAGTCAACTACCATGGCCAGCAAGATCTCCGGATCTGTCCCCCATTGAGCATGTTTGGGACTGGATGAAGCGTCGTCTCACGCGGTCTGCACGTCCAGCACGAACGCTGGTCCAACTGAGGCGTCAGGTGGAAATGGCATGGCAAGCCGTTCCACGGTACTACATCCAGCATCTCTACGATCGTCTCCATGGGAGAATAGCAGCCTGCATTGCTGCGAAAGGTGGATATACACTGTACTAGTGCCGACATTGTGCATGCTCTGTTGCCTGTGTCTATGTGCCTGTGGTTCTGTCAGTGTGATCATGTGATGTATCTGACCCCAGGAATGTGTCAATAAAGTTTCCCCTTCCTGGGACAATGAATTCACAGTGTTCTTATTTCAATTTGCAGGAGTATATATATATATATATATATATATATATATATATATATATATATATATATATATATATCTCGATAGACCGTCTGCCATGCAAGCAGGAGATCCCGGGTTCGAGTCCCGGCCGGGGCACAAATTTTTAACTGTCCTCGTTGATGTATATCAACGCCTGTCGACAGCGTAGAGTCTTGATTTAATCATCATTTAATTGCTCATATACCGCCTTTCGAAATTTAACAGTCATGAGATATCCAGGACCAACTACTGCATGTGAAATATACTTTCTCATACTAGTCTGCTGATATTTGATTATTACCAATGCGACCCAGTAAGTCTGAAAGGAGAACTACTGGTTATTATACGAGGGCTATTCGAAAAACAAGGTCCTATCGATGGCGAAATGGAAACCACAGTAAAAATCCGATGGAGCTTTGCACAGATAGTAAGACCATCGATTGCGTCATGTTGCTCTTTTCAATTCCGAGCGCACAGTGAGCACGCAAAGAAGCCTGAATAATAGTGTCTCCCGCCAAGTACGAGTGCCTGTGAGGGATTTCGCCTGATTTCACGCAGCCCAGACACACGTAACTGCAATACGTCTCCTTCTTCGTGACATTTCTCGGCCTTACACTGCAGGGACAATAACGATGCTCCTGCAGCGTTTTCGATGGGAAGTGTTTGATCATCCACCGTACAGCTCTGACTTGACTCCCTCAGAGTTCCCTCTCTGCTCACGTGAACCGCTGGACATGAAGACAACATTGTGGCGCAGACAATAACCTGCAGATCAGCGTAGAGAACTGGTACCAAGCACAGGCGGCTGCCTTCTATGACGAGGTTACTGGAAAGTTGGTACAATGCTACGACAGATGCCTCAGTCAGAGCCGCGACTGTGTGGAGAAGTATTTGGAAGTTGTAGCTAACTGTTACAAATAAAACATTTTTGATTTTCGCTCTGATTTCCATTTCGCGACTGATCAGACCTTATTTTCCGAACAGCCCTCGTAATAATGGTCGCACGTCTCCTGTATGACTTTATGTTGTATTCACATTATTCAAACTAAACCATTTTCGAAAATCTTGGTATCAGTGTCAGTAACATACAAACATACAAATATTGTCGAGATTCCTGATTCCCGGAACGCATGAACTGTTTGTGTATGTAATTAAGCCGCCAGTGTGGCCGAGCAGTTCTAGGCGCTTCAGTCTGGAACCGCGCGACCGCTACGGTAGCAGATTCGAATCCTGTCTCCGGCATGAATGTGTGTGATGTCCTTAGGTTAGTTAGGTTTAAGTAGTTCTAAGTTTTAGGAGACTGATGACCACAGATGATAAGTCCCATAGTGCTCAGAGCCATTTGAATCATTTTTTGTACCTAATTAAGTTTGTACGGAGTCCTCCTTGCGCGTGTCCTACTCATATCTTGCCAGTTCCCATTTTTAGGACATCATATTGCTATACTGGCTGCAGTGCAAAACCGTATTGAGCCGTGTTGCACCTTTTCTGGCTCACCAGCTCTTTGGCACGACTATCGATTACCCGGCTGTACTACGATCTTTGCCCCTGTTGTGATCTGGCGGCTGGTATTTGCGGTCGGCGAGTTGGTCGTCGGACTGGCTACGAGACGCTAGGACGTGCTTGAGGGGACGAAGGAGCAAAACACGAGGGATCGGCCAGCGGCGGCGCGGCCGGTCTACCTTGCAGGACGGTCACGAGTTTGTGGTGCACCTGCCTGGTGCCAACTCCGGGGGCTGCTCGTCGCATTGCTTTGGTGCCTGTTTTCTCGGAGAGATCCATTCCTCGAGACCATCTCGAACAACGCTCTCCATCGAAGGTGCAAGTGGTTTCGGTGCCTTTGTTTCGTGGAACTATCTGCGTTGTAGCGACTGTCACATGTTGGTTGGTTGCCCTTAGGTAAGTGTTGTTGAAGTAAGAGCAGCCGGCAAGGTGTAGGATCTCATGGAGACCAGCAGTCACTACTTCCTTTAAGGAAAGGAGCGTCCCCAAAAGATGTAGTAACTGTAAGGTATTGAAGATATTAGGTCATAGTCTAGTTGTAATTTTCTGCATACCAAGCTTACACAATTGGCAGTTACATTGCGGACCTATGCAACGAAATTAAAGTGCACAAAACCTAGTTATGTTGTGAAGTTGTGCATTTGAGTAACGTGATATTATTTTCAAATTATTTCCATTTCATCTTTGTACACTTTGTCGGCCTTAATCATATGTGCAAATATTGTTGGGCAAACTATGACAGAGTAAAAGTCCGTTACAATTTTTCAACATTGCATTTGTGTACAAGTCTTAGTTCAAATGTTTTACAGCATTGTTATTGCTGCAAAATTTAAGTCGTTTCTATTGAAAGCACTTGTTTGTTTTTTTAACTTATATTGTTTATTGATTCTTAACTTATATTAATTGATGTTTGCTTGGTGTTTGCCGTGTTTTCTGCGGTCTGTTTGTGTTCCAGTTTCCTGTGGATTGGGGTGAGTGGGAGCGGCGCCACGTTCCGTTTCGGTGCACAGAAGTTGTGACATGTCGTCTAATGGAAAGCGACTTCCGGTTGGGCTCCGGCGTTTAGGTGGTGTTTTGGACGGCTGGACTGCTGCTTCCGGCATTTTAAGTTAAGTCGCCTTTAGCCCAGGACAGCCTGACGTCACTGCCCATGTGACAGACATTTAACGTCTCTCATGTATTTTTTTGCAAAAACAGACATAATGTCTTATGGGATAACAGCAATCAGTGATTTTATAATGTTACTTAAAATCCGTCTTGATTGCAAAATTTTTTTTTTATTCATATGACCGGTTTCGGTTTATTCAGAACCATCTTCAGATCTGATATCTTCGTAATGTACCCCGAAGCCTGACGTGGCACAAACTTCGCAAAAACAGACATAATGTCTTATGGGATAACAGCAGTGATTTTATAATGTTACTTAAAATCTGTCTTGATTGCAATTTTTTTTTTATTCATATGACCGGTTTCGGTTCATTCAGATCTGAAGATGGTTCATTCAGATCTGAAGATGGTTCTGAATGAACCGAAACCGGTCATATGAATAAAAAAAAAATTAGCAATCAAGACGGATTTTAAGTAACATTATCTCTCATGTATATTAAAAAAAATTAAATTTGCTTGCCAATTGAGTGTAAAGGATTGAGCTGCTTGTGTTATTGCTCTAAATTTTTTTTGTCTGAGCCACCTTTTTAAATTACTTCAGATTGTAATTTATTGTTCATTAAGTACACTACTGGCCATTAAAATTGCTACGCCACGAAGATGACGTGCTACAGATGCGAAATTTAACCGACAGGGAGAAGACGCTGTGATATGCAAATGATTAGCTTTTCAGAGCATTCACACAAGGTTGGCATCGGTGGCGACACCTACAACGTGTTGACATGAGGAAAGTTTCCAACCGATTTCTCGTACTCAAACAGGAGTTGACCGGCGTTGCCTGGTGAAACGGTGTTGTTATGCCTCGTGTAAGGAGGAGAAATGTGTACCATCACATTTCCGACTTTTATAAAGGTCGGATTATAGCCTATTGCGATTGCGTTTATCGTATCGCGACATTGCTGCTCGCGTTGGTCGAGATCCAATGACTGTTAGCAGAATATGGAATCGGTGGGTTAGGGAGGGTAATACGGAAACCCGTGCTGGATCCCAACGGCCTCGTATCACTAGCAGTCGAGATGACAGGCATCTTATCCGCATGGTTGTAACGGATCGTGCAGCCACGTCTCGATCCCTGAGTCAACAGATGGGAACGTTTGCAAGACAACAACCATCTGCACGAACAGTTCGACGACGTTTGCAGCAGCATGCACCATCAGTTCGGAGACCATGGCTGCGGTTACCCTTGACGCTGCATCACAGACAGGAGCGCCTGCAATGGCGTACTCAACGACGAACCTGGATGCACGAATGGCAAAACGTCATTTTTTCGGATGAATCCAGGTTCTGTTTACAGCATCGTGATGGTCGCATCGTGTTTGGCGACATCTCGGTGAACGCACATTGGAAGCGTGTATTCGCCATCACCATACTGGCGTATCACCTGGCGTAACGGTATGGGGTGCCATTGGTTACACGTCTCGGTCACCTCTTGTTCTTATTGACGGCACTTTGAACAGTGGACGTTACATTTCAGTTGTTTTACTACCCGTGGCGTTACCCTTTATTCGATCCCTGCGAAACCCTACATTTCAGGAGTATAATGCATGAGCGCATGTTGCAGGTCCTGTTCGGCCCTTTCTGGATACAGAAAATGTTCGACTGATGCCCTGGCCAGCACATTCTCCAGATCTCTCACCAACTGAAAACGTCTGATCAATGGTGGCCGAGCAACTGGCTCGTCAGAATACGCCAGTCACTACTCTTGACGAACTGTGGCATCGTGTTGAAGCTGCATGGGCAGCTGTACCTGTACACGCCATCCAAGCTCTGTTTGACTCAATGCCCAGGTGTATCAAGCCCGTTATTACGGCCAGAGTTGGTTGTTTTGGGTACTAATTTCTCAGGATCTATGCACCCAAAATGGCGTGAAATGTAATCACATGTCAGTTCTAGTATAATATATTTGTCCAATGAATACCGGTTGATTATCTGCATTTCTCCTTGGTGTAGCAACTTTAATGGCCAGTAGTGTAATTCTAATTTGGGGTTTGCTTGAGAAGGAAGCTATCTGATATTTGGATATTGTTTTTAAGACGGCCACGTGTTGTTGATTGTATGTTAGCTGTTTTATAAATGTGGTCTTGAATGAATTGTTAATTTATTGATCTGCTAGTTGTTGTGTTTGAGGAGTGACATTAAAGGGGCCTTGACCTTCCATGCTAATCCCGACTGCCTAAGTCACGCGTGTATCGAAATACTAATGCTTCCTTCTAGCACTGGAGTTATTCACAGCTTCTGAGACATAATCTGTTAATCGCTGAAACCGATGACGAAGAAACGAGAAAAAGTTCCACCGTTTTCGATTTGCGATTTTTCTCGACTCTTAACCCAAATCGGTCGTTCCGTTCAATCGTTTCAGAGACAGAGAATCAAAAAACTTCGCCACTCCGCGAGAATTTGTTGTCCACTGGCCAGACGCGTCCTCCGGCTAGACAATTTACGAGCAGAAGTTCCTTCCCTAGCAGCGCGGAGTTGGCAATGGGAGCCATATATCCGCA